>NW_022589742.1:17553984-17824892 GCF_004348235.1 Phoca vitulina
GATTTCGCGACCCTTACCCAGGGACCCCAACGCACTAGACGTTGACATGCGCTCGAGAAGAAGGAGTATTCTGTTGTTTTAGGGTGGAATGTTCTGTATATATCTATGAGGCCCATCTGGTCCAGTGTGTCATTCAAAGCTCTTGTTTCTTTGTTGATTTTCTGCTTAGATGATCTGTCTATTGCTGAGAGTGGAGTGTTGAGGTCTCCTACAATTAACGTATTGTTACCAATAGGACTCTTTATTTTGGTTAACAGTTGGCTTATGTAGATGGCTGCTCCCATGTTGGGGACATAGATATTTACAATTGTTAGATCTTGTTGGATAGACCCTTTAAGAATGATATAGTGTCCTTCTGTGTCTCTAACTACAGTCTTTAGTTTAAAATGTAATTTGTCTGATATAAGAATTGCTACCCCAGCTTTCTTTTGAGGTCTGTTGGCATGGAAGATGGATCTCCATCCCTTCACTTTCAGTCTGGATGTATCTTTAGGTTCAAAATGCATCTTTTGTAGACAGCATATGGATGGGTCCTGTCTTTTTATCCAATCTGCACCCCTGTGCCATTTTATGGGAGCATTTATGCTGTTCACATTGAGAGTTTTTATTGAAAGATATGAATTTATTGTCATCATGTTGCCTATGAAGACCTTGTTTCTATAGATTGTCTTTGTACTTTTCTATTCTATATCACTCTTGGGGTCTTTCTCCTTTTATAGAACCCCCCTTAATATTTCTTGCAGGGCTGGCTTAGTGGTCACATATTCTTTCAGTTTCTGCCAGTCTTGGAAGCTCTGCATCTCTCCATCCATTCTAAATGACAGTCTTGCCAGATAAAGTATTCTTGGCTGCATATTCTTCTCATTTATTACCCTGAATATGTCTTGCCAGGCCTTTCTGGCTTGCCAGGTCTCTGTGGATAGGCATGACGTTATTCTGATGTTCTTCCCTCTGTACGTAAGGAATCTCTTCCCCCTAACTCCCCTTAAGATGGTTTCCTTGGTTCTAAGATTTCCGAGTTTTACTATTACATGCCGGGGTGTTGTCCTGTTTTCCTTGATCTTGGGAGGGGTCCTCTCTGCCTCTAGGACATGAATGTTTGTTTCATTCCCCAGATTAGGGAAGTTCTCAGCTACAAGTTGCTCAAATATATCTTCTAGTCCTCTCTCTCTGTCCAGCCCTCAGGGATTCCAATAATTCTGATATTAGAACGTTTCATGGTGTCACTTATTTCTCTGATTCTATTTTCATGGATTCTGAGTTGTTTTTCCCTGGCCTTCTCTTTTCCCTTTTTTTTCTATTAAATGGTCTTCTAGATAACTAATTCGCTCTTCTGACTCGCTTACCCTAGCTGTTTAATTATCTAGATTAGATTGGATCTCATTGATAGTATTTTTAAGTTCTGCCAGTTCAGCTTTCATTTCTGCCCTCAGAGACTCTATGTTGTCATTAATTGATTTCTCCATTCTAGCCATTGTCTTCACAATTACTAGCCTGAATTCCATCTCCGACATCTTGGTTATGTCTGAATCTATTTGTAAATCTGTAGCATAAGTCATAGTATCTGAGTCTTTCCTATTTTGAGGGTTCCTCCTTCTAGTCATTCTATTGAGGGGTGGTTGAGGGACTGTTCAGAGTCCAAATTACTTACCACAACCCAAGCAAGATGCACCTGTTTTCTAGGGACCTTAGGGTTTCTGGTTTCTTGTTTTCACCACCTGTCTTCTGGGTGAGGGGCCTGCTGTGCTGTTACTCAGGCAACCCTGTTTGGGCAGAGTTGCCCTGCCCCCTGTGGTGGGGGATGGGCTCAGTGAAAAATGGGTTTTGGGGGCTTTTGTTCTCTGGTGGCTTTCCCTGGCAGCTTTCCACATCTCTTCTGAGAGTCAGAGTAGAAGAGACCATTTCCAATGCTCTGCCTCAGAGCAGAGAGATTGCAGTCTGTTCTTCAGTGAGCTCTTCCGGCCACACTATCTCCGTTTCTGATTGTGCTGCTATAAGCTGTAGCATCCTGGGTTGTGTGCCCCTCCGCAGTGCTGCCAGTCCTCGCCTCCAGGTTGGGGCACATCTTTGCCCTTTGTGCTTCTAAAACCACCAGCTGCTTCCTTTCACATGCATGGTCCTTCTCCTCATTTCAGTCCAGGGTGTTGCCCTAAAGTCCTTTCCCAGTTGCTACCAGTCTGCGAGTCTGTGCCTGGTCCCCAGTGCAGGAGGCTATCACTCACCTGTGGTGTAGGATCCCTAGGACCAGGCTCCCTCCCCCTTCCTTTTATCTTCAGGTATCTGCCCACAAAATCAGGGCTCCCCACTTCATACCTCGAAACCAACCGCCTGTGGTATTCTGTATGTAGAGATCCAGATCTATCTTCTTACATCTCAGGCTGATTTTGTGGATGTTCACAGTGGTCTGGTAGATATCCAGCTCAATTCTGGGGACTGGTTGGAATAGGGTCCCCTATTCCTCAGTCATCTTTTCCCTCTCCTAATTATGTCTTTTTAAAAATCCATTTTATTTGTATACCTTGTATTGTACTAGTGTTTTAGCTCCATGAGAGTGAGGACTATTTTACCCATATTCTTTTTATCTTTCCCTAGACCCAGAAATATGCTTTTTATGTCATAGGTATTCAAAAATAATGTAAAAAAACCAAACTTGTCCAATTGTTAATATTTGTGTTTGCAGACCCAGATCAATTAAGATCTCTGTCTGCTTTGCAATATCAAATGCTAATCTAAATGACACTGAACTGGACCCTCTATTATTTGAACCACCAATCACTACTCATTTTCCTGTTCAAGCCTCACAGCCTTTCTATTTTTTGAACATTCTAAATTTGTAGAAACTCAGAATATTTCTTCTTGCTATTTTCTTTGCCTAAGATGATTATTTTTAAAGTTTTTTAATAGATTATTTTAGTGTTGTTTTCTTGTCACAATTGATCAGAAAACCCAGTGATCTCATATATCCCATGCACCTTTACATGGACAGCCTCTCCTACTTTCAACCTCCACCACCAAAGTGGTATGTTTGTTACAATCTATGGTGGTCCATTGACACATAATTATCACTAAAAACTCACACTAGGATCCACTCTTGGCGTACATCCTATGGGTTTTGACAAAAGTAAATGACATATATTCACCATCACTGCCCTAAAAGTCCTCTGTGCTCTGCCTCTTAATCCCTCTTTCCTCCCTAACCCCTGACAAAAACTGATATTTTTATTGTCTCTGTAGTTTTACCTTTTATAGAATGACACATCATTGAAATGTAATCAATATATCCTTTTCATATTGGATTCCTTCACCAGTAATATACATTTACATTTCTTCCATGTCTTTTTACAGCTGATAGCTGATTTATTTTTATTGCTGAATAATATTCCATTGACTGGATGTACCACAATTTTATTTATCCATTTAGATACTGAAGGGTATCTTAGTTGCTTCTGAGTTTTGACAATTATGAATAAAGCTGCAATAAACTTTCATGTGCAAGTTTTTCTGTAGACATGTTTTCAACTTAATTTGTGTAGCTACAAAGAGCATGATTGCTGGATTGTATGGTAAGTTTAGAATATGTAAGAAACTGCCAAACTGCCTTCCAAAATTGTTGTACCATTTTGCATTCAAACCAGCATTGAAAGAGTTCCTGTTTCTCCTTATCCTCCCTGGCATTTGGTGTTATCAGTGCCTTTGATTTTTGCCACTCTAATAAGTGTGTAATGGTATTTCATTTTTTTTTACTGAGAAAACATGTCAAAATCTTTATTGACACAGGTATATTAACAAAATATTTGGAGAGTCCGGGTTGTCTACTGGTTTCTGTGAGTCACGCAAGGTTCATGCAATGGAGGCCATGGTAGCAGAGGTTTTTTCAGGGCTTCTAGTGAAAAGTCAGGATGGGCTAACTGGTTAGCTTCCCATAAAGGTACCTTACCTATGCATACATCTTAAGGAAGCTGAATAGAAAATTGTACAGTTTAATTATCCCACTGTTGTTTTAATTTTCATTTCTCTAATTACATGTAATGGTGAGCATTATTTCACATGCTTATTTGCCCCCTGTATATCTTTTTTGGTAAGCTGTTTGTTCATATTTAGCCCATTTTTAAATCAAATTGCACATTTACTTATTGTTGAGTTTTAAGAGTTCTTTGTATATTTTGGATAATAGTACTTTATCAGATACGTCTTTTGAATTATTTTTTACAATATTACCAGTCTGTGGCTTATATTCTATTTCTCTTGGCAGTATCTTTCCCCAAGCAAAGTGTTTAATTTTAACGAAATCCAGTTTATAAATTATTTCTTTCATAGATTGTGTCTTTGATAATGTATTTTAAAAGTAATTGCCAAACCCAATGCCACCTAAATTTTTGCTTGTTATCTTCAAGAAGTCTTACACTTCTGCATTTTACAACTAGATCTGATTATTTTTGTGTTGATTTTTGTGAAGGGTGTATGGTCTGAGTCTAGATTCATTTTTTTTTTTTTTTGCATGTGGATATTCATTTATTTCAGTACCATTTGTTGAAAAGACTACCTTTTCTCTATTATACTGCTTTTATTCCTTTGTCAAACATCAGTTGATTATATTTTTGTGGGTCTATTTCTGGGCTCTCTATCCTGTTCCATTGATCTATTTGTCTAATACCACACTGTCTTGGTTACTGAACCTTTATACTAAGTTCTGAAGTTGGGTAGTGTTCATCTTCCAACTTTTTTATGCAGTATTTTGTTGGCTATTCTGGGTCTTTTGTCTTTTCATATACATTTTATAATCAATTTGTCAATACCCCAAAAAATGACTTGTTAGGATTTCGATTGGGATTGCATAGAATCTATAGATAAAGTTGGAAATAACTGACATCTTGACAATATTGTCTTCCTATTCATAAACATGGAGTATTTTTCTATTTGTTTAGTTCTTTGATTTTGTTCATCAGAGTTTGAGAGTCCTTTTCATATAAACTTTGTACATATTTTGATATATTTAGACCCAAATACTCCACTTTGGGGTTGATAATGTAATGTAAATGGTATTGTGGTTTTCATTTCAAATGCCACTTGTTCATTCCTGGTATATAGGACACGGATTGACTTTTATATATTAAGCTTATATTTTGAAACCTTGTTATAATTGCTTTTAAGTTCCTAGAATTTCTTGTCAATTATTTCAGATTTTCTACATAGACATCCATATCATCTGTGAACAAACTTTTATTTCTTCCTCCTGATCTGTATACCTTTTATTTTCTTCTATTGTTTTATTACATTAGCAAGGTTTACGTCTTCTAATATGTTGAAAAAGAGTGGTGAATGGGGACATCTTTGCCTTGTTCCTGACCTTAGTGGGAAAGCTTCTAAGTTTCTCACTTTTAAGTATGATGTTAACTGTTGAGTTTTTTAGATGTTCTTGTTGAGAAAGTCCCCCCTTATTCCTAGTTTACTGAGAGGGTTTTGTTTTTTTGTTTTTTGTTTTTTGTTTTTTTTGAATGAGCATTGGATTTTGCCAAATGATTTTTCTACATTTATTGATGCAATCATGTGCCTATTGATGTGATGCTTTACATTAATTGATTTTGAATATTGAACCAACCTTCCTTGACAGGAATAAATTCCTCTAGGTCATGATGTATAATTCTTTTATACATTGTTGGATTTGATATGATATTTTGTTGAGGATTTTTGCATTTATGTTCATCAGAGTTATTGCTCTTTAGTTTTCTTTTCTTATAATGTTTTGTTTGGTGTTGTTATTACAGTAATCTTGGTCTCTAAAATGAGCTAGGAAGTAATCCCCCTTCTTCTACATATGGAAGAGATTGTAGAGAGTTGACAGAATTTTTACCTTGAATTTTGAGTAGAATTCAACAGTAAAACCATTTGGCCCTGGTACTTTCTGTTTTGAAAGGTTATCACTTACTAATTCAAGTTTTTAATAGAGGTCTATTCAGATTGTGTAGTTCTTGTGTAGGGTTTGGTTGATTCTGTACTTAAAGGAACTGGTCTATTTAATCTAGGTTATTAAATGTATGGCCATAGCATTGTTGATAATATTTGTTATCTTTTAAATCTTCACACAAGTTTTTGGTGATGCTGCCCCTTTCATTTATGAGATTAGTAATTTGAGTATTCCCTATTGTTTCTTAGTTTGGCTAAAGTTTTGTAAATTGTATTGATCTTTTTAGATAGTCAACTCTGGGTTTCTTTGATTTTTCTCTAATGATTTCCTGTTTCCAATTTCACTAATTTCTGCTGAAATCTTTTCTTCTCCTTACTTTGGAATTAATTTGTTCTTGTTCTAGTTTCCTAAACTGGAAGGTTAGATTACTGATTTTAGCTGTTTCTTGTTTTGTGATATATGCAATCAATTTTATAAAATTCCCTGCAAGCACTGTTTTCACTACATCCCACTAATTTTGTAAAGTTTGTTTTCACTTTTATTAGGTTAAAATATTTTTTAATTTCTCTTGATATTTCTTTTTTGACCCAGGTTTTATTTAGAAATATGCTGTTAATATCCAAATGTTTTGAGAATTTCCAGTTTTTCTGTTTTTCAGTTCTGGTTTAATTCCATTCTTGTCTAAACACATATACTGTATGACTTCTATTTCTTTAAATTTGGTATGGTGTGTTTTATGACCCAGAATGTGGTCTATTGTGGTGAATGTTCCATGTGAGCTTAAGAAGAATGCACATCCTGTCATATATGATTCTATATATGTCAATTATATTTAGTTATGTTGTTCAGTTTAACTCTGTCCTTACTGATTTTCTGCCTTATGGATCTGTTTATTACTGATAAGGGGTGTTGAATTTCCAATTATAATAGTGATTTCATCTATTTCTCCTTCCAATTCTAGCAATTTTGGCCTCATGTATCTTGATGGTCTGCTGTTAGGTACATATACATCAAAGATCATTATGTCTTCTTGCTGAATTGGCCTTTTTATCATTATGTAATGTCCATCTTTATTCCTTATAATTTTCTTGCTCTGAAGTCTGCTCTGTCTGAAATTAATATAGCTACTCTAGCTTTCTTCTGATTAGTATATCTTAGTATATATTTCTTCATCCTTTTACTTTTAATGTACATGTGTCTATATTTATTTATTTTTTAATTTTTTTAAAGATTTTATTTATTTATTTGACAGAGAGATAGAGAGAGAACACAAGTAGGCAGAGGGAAAGGGAGAAGCAGGCTCCCCGCAGAGCAGGGAGCCCGATGCGGGACTCGATCCCAGGACCCTGGGATCATGACCTGAGCCGAAGGCAGCCGCTTAACCGACTGAGCCACCCAGGCGCCCCCATGTGTCTATATTTAAAGTGGATTTCTTTTAGACATGTAGTTGAGACTTGGTTGTTGATCTACTCTTAAAATCTCTGTTTTTTTTTTCTTTTTCTAATAGCTATACTTAGACCACTGACATTTAAAGTAATTGTTGAATTCTGGACATCAAGTCATATTACAAAGCTGTAGTAATCAAAACAGTGTGGTACTGCAAAAAAAAAAAAAAAAAAAAAAGATACATAGATCAATGGAACTGAAGAGAAAACCCAGAAATAAACCCAGAATCATATGGTCAATTAATCTTCAACAAAGCAGGAAGAAATATCCAATGGGAAAAAGGCAGTATTTTCAACTAATGGTGTTGGAAAAACTTGTCAGCTACATGCAAAAGAATGAAACTGGACCACTTTCTTACACCATATACAAATAAAAATATAAATAAATAAATAAATAAATAAATAAATAAATAAAATAAAAATGGATTGAAGACTTAAATGTGAGGCCTGAAACCATAAAAACCTAGAAGAGAGCACAGGCAGAAATGTCTCTGCATTGGCCATAGCAACATTTTACTAGATATGTCTCTCGAGGCAAGGGAAACAAAATCAAAAATAAATTATTGGGACTGCCTCAAAATAAAAAGCTTCTGCACAGTGAAGGAAATAATCAACAAAACTGAAAGACAACCTACTGAGTGGGAGAAGATATTTGCAAATGACATATCTGATAAAGGGTTAGTATCCAAAATTTATAAAGATCAACACCCAAAGAACAACTAATCTAATTTTTTTAAAAAATGGGCAAAAAACATGAACAGACATTTCTCCAAAGAAGACATCCAGATAGCAACAGACACATGAAAATGTTGTTCAACATCATTCATCATCAGGGAAATGCAAATTAAAACTACAATGAGATATCACCTCACACCTGTCAGAATGGCTAAAATTAAAACACAGGAAACAACAGATGTTGGCAAGGATGTAGAGAAAGGGGAACCCTCTAGCACTGTTGGTGGGAATGCAAACTGGAGCAGCCACTGTGGAAAACAGTATGGATGTTGCTCAAAAAGTTAAAAATAGAAGTACCCTATGAGCCAGCAATTGCACTCCTGGATATGTACCCCCCCATATACAAAAACAGTCTTCGAAGGATACATGCCCCTCTATGTTTATAGTAGCATTATGGACAATAGCCAAATTTTGGAAGCAGCCCAAGCGTCCATCAACTGATGAATGGATAAAAATGAGATGGTATATATATATATATATATATATATATATATATATATATATATTATTCAACCATAAAAAGGAATGAAATCTTGCCATTTGCAACAACATAGAAGGAGCTAGAGAGTATTATGCTAAGTGAAATAAGTCAGTCAGAGAAAGATAAATACCATGTGGTATTTAAGAAACAAAACAAACAAGCAAAGGAAAAACAGAGAGTGAGAGAGAGAGAGAGAGAGAGAGAAAGAGAGAGACCAAGAAACAGACTCAACTATAGAGAACAAAGTGATGGTTACCAGAGGGGAGGTGAGTGGGGGTATGGGTGAAATAGGTGATGGGGATTAAGGAATGCACTTGTCATGATGAGCCCTGGGTGATGTATAGAATTGTTGAATCACTATATTGTACACCTGAAACTAATATACACTATATGTTAATGATACTGAAATTTAAATTGAAAAAAAAGTAATTGTTGATATAGCTGGATTAATGTTTACCACATGTGTTACTCTATTCTATTTGTTGATCTTTTTCTTTGTTCCTATTTTTGTCTTTCACTTTTTCTGCCTTTTGTGTTTTTTTTAAAGATTTTATTTATTTATTTGTCAGAGAGAGAGAGAGAAAGAACACAAGCAGTCAGAGCAGGCAGAGGGAGAGCAGGCTCCCCACTGAGCAAAGAGCCCGGTGTGGGACTCGATCCCAGGACCCTGGGATCATGACCTGAGCTGAAGGCAGATGCTTAACCGACAGAGCCACCCAGGTGTCCCTGCCTTTTGTCATTTTAATTACACATTTTTTGATTCCCTCTTCTCTCTTTTATTAGTATAGCAATGATACTTATTTTTAAAAATTGTTTTAGTGATTGCCCTGAATTTTGCATGTACAACTATTCCATTTCTACTTCAAATATACTATACTACACCATAGGTAGTGTAAGTACCTTATATAACAAAGTGTGCCTAATTCCTCCCTCTAATCCCTTGTACCACTGCTATCATTCAATTATATATGTTATAATTATCAAATACTTTGTTGATATTATTTTAAACAAACTGTTATCTACTATATTATTAGATGAATAAAAGATTTTACTTTAACTTCACTTTTTCTTTCTCTAGTGCTCTTCCTTTATGTAGGTCCATGTTCTGACCCGTATCATTTTCCTTCTTTCTGAGGAATTTTTTTTAACATTTCTTGAGAGACAGGGATATTACAATGAATTCCCTTAATATTTGTCTGAGAAAGTCTTTATTACTCCTTCACCTTTGAAAGATAATTTTGCAGGTTACAGAATTTTGACTTGGTGCTTTTTTCTTCTCAATATATCTTAAATATTCACTTTGCTCTCTTCTTGCTTGTATGGTTCCTGAGGAGAAATGGTATGAAATTCTTATCTTTTATCCTCCATAGGTAATGGCTTTCTCTCTGCCCTCACCCCCAAGTTCTTTCAAGACCTTTTTATTCCCCAGTTATCCTGTTTGGCATTCTCTGAGCTTCCTGTATCTGATTTGTTTTCTGATATTAATTTGGGGGAATTCTCAGTCATCATTACCTCAAATATTTGTTTTGATTTTTTTTTTCTATTCTTATTCTGGTATTCCTACTACCCATACTTTTAACCTTTCATAGTTTTCCCACTGTTCTTGGATATTCTGTTCCATTGTTTTCAGTAAGTTTTCTTAGCTTTTTAAAAAGATTTTATTTATTTATTTGAGAGAGAGATCACGAGCAGGGGCAAGGGGCAGAGGGAGAAGCAGATTCCCTGTTGATCAGTGAGCCCAATACAGAACTAGATCCCAGAACTGTAGGATCATGACCAAGCCAAAGGCAGATGCTTAACAGACTGAGCCACCCAGGTGCCCAGTTTTCTTGGCTTTTTGATTAAGAAGACTTTATTGACATATCCTCAAATTCAGAGATTCTTTCTTCAGCTGTGTTTGGTCTATTTACAAATTTATCAAAGACATTTTCCATTTCTGTTACAGTGTTAGCATTTTTTTATTCTTTCTTAGAGTCTATCTCACTGTTTACATTACCCAACTATTTTTGTGGGTTTTTTAAAATTTTTCCATTAGAGACCTTAGCATATTAATCATAGTTATTTTATTTTTTTTTAAGATTTTATTTATTTGAGAGAGAAAGAATGAGACAGAGAGAGCATGAGAGGGGAGAAGGTCAGAGGGAGAAGCAGACTCCCTGCCGAGCGAAGAGTCCAATGTGGGACTCGATCCCACGACTCCAGGATCATGACCTGAGCTGAAGGCAGTCATTTAACCAACTGAGCCACCCAGGTGCCCAATCATAGTTATTTTAAATTGTTTATCTAATAATCTCCAAATCCTTGCTGTATTAAACTCTGATTCTAATGCTTGATCTGTCTCTTGAAACTGGATTTATGCCTTTTGGTATTTATTATTATTGAAACCTGGACATTATGTACTGGCTAAAAGGAACTGTGAGGCTTTAGTAATACACTAAATGAGAATGCAGAAAGCATCTTATAGTTCTATGATTAGGTCTTAGTCTTTTAGTAACCCTGTGCCCTTGAATTGTGAACTTCATAAGTGCTTTTATCCTCCCACCCCTTTAGGTGGGACAAAGGATTAGCTAGAAGACTGGCTTGAGTTGAGTATTTCCATTTCCCAATTTGGAAAGCTAGAGGGAGCTAGAGCTAGGTATTTCTTTCTCCCCAGGTCAGTTTGGCTTTGGTAAAACTCCAATAAATTATTAGGCTATAGTAAAACAGTTTTTCTTGAGGGTAGCCTTTGTTAAGAAGAACATCACCACATCAAAAACTAATGATGTATTGTATGGTGACTAACATAACATAATAAAATTAAACAAAAAAAAGAAAAGAAGAACAGAATGCTCTGGTATATTTCAAATGATCATTTTTCCCCTCCTCTTGCCAGAATAATAGGGAGGTTTTTCTCTGATCTTAACTGTGAGAACCTAATAGAGTTCCTGGAGGCAAAAACGCAAAAGTGTGTGCTCCTGAAGGCTGGTAACTCCTAGAATTTTTAGTTCTCAGAATTTTTCACACTGAACCTCAGCAGTTTGCCAGTTACACTTTAAGTTTTCCTATTCTGGTACTGGTGTTTGCTCATGGGTCTCTGCTCAGAAAAGTTGTGATGTATATAGTTGACTGGCTGTTTCTCCAATTTTGGGTCAGTGATTTGCCCTGTGATCTCAGTTCTTTGATAGATTTTAAAATGAGTTGCATGTTTTCAGTTTTTCAGCTTTTTACTTGTTGTTAGGATGGAGTGATGACTTTCAAGTCCCCTTCATGATGAACTTGAAACCAGATTTCAAAATATTTTGGTCTTCACGTAGCATTCCCACTTCCTAAGTCACTACCAAATATGAATTAAGTAGTTTATTTTTTGTGTCTATCTCTCCAACTAAAAATGAAGGATCTTCCATGAAAGCATAAACTTGTGTCTTCCTAAACACTGTATTCCCTTTCACCTAAAGCAATTACTAACACCCAGTAGGTGCTCCTTAATTATTTTTTATTTTATATTATTTTTTTTTAAGATTTTATTTATTTATTTATTTGAGAGAGAGAGAGAGAGCTGACACACATGCAGGGGGAGGGCCAGAGGGAGAGAGAGGATCTCAAGGAGACTCCCCACTGAGCACAGAGCCAGATGCAGGGCTCCATCCCACCACCCTGAGATCATGACCTGAGCCAAAATCAAGAGTGGGATGTTTAACTGACTGAGCCACCGAAGTGCCCCACCTTAATTATTTTTTTAAATTAATGTTGGTCTGAGTCACCAAAAATTACCTGAAATAGAGGGTAATTTTTTGATTTGGTGTTTGTTTGATTTTATGATTTGATTTTTCTACTTATTCATCTTAGAGATATGGACAGTTTCCTTCATTGTAAATAACACTTTAAATATGCATTTGAAATAAAAGTATATCAGAATTTGGGCCAGCATCAATAATAAGAGTTGCAAATCTCTGTTTATGGCTGTGCATTTAAACAGAATTATCTGTAACAGCTGGTATTGGATGTAATCTCTGTTGGATTCAGTTTCTTAAAAAAATAAATAAATGCAAAGCCAACAATGAAAAGCAGCATGAGATAAACTGAAAAAGTGAATAACAAAATAAAGGTTATTGTTACATGGCCCTGGTGAGTTTTAGGTATACTGATAGACCTTCCACTGCTTGCTGAGAGTACACTCATCTCTAACTGTAGAAGTTCTGAATATTACACATTGATAGAGATTAAAATTATGATCCTGGGCATAGTCAGATGCCAAGTTTCCATTGAGCTACTCTTTAGCAACATTTCCAAACTCTGACTTTTCCGTTGTCATTGTAGTTTCCTTGTTTGTTTGTTTCCCCTAATGTTTATAATTCTTTTTTTTAAGGTTTTATTTATTTATTTGACAGAGATAGAGAGCACAAGCAGGCAGAGCGGCAGGCAGAGGGAGAGGGAGACAGGAAGCCCAAGGCGGGGCTGAGATCCTGACCTGAACCTAAGGCAGCTGCTTAACCGACTGAGCTAACCAGGCGCCTCCTAATGTTTATAATTCTTAATGCTATTTATTTATAATGGTTTCTAGACATTCTGTATGGTATGTACTAAAGACATAAGAAAATAGATGGAAATTTTAATAATTGTTCTATATTTTTAAAATAAGAATGACCTTTTCAGATAAACTGAGTGCCTTATTATAATAAGCAATTTTATAAATTGTGAATATTTAAGAGATCAATTTTGAAAAATTGGATCTAAAAATCTAATGATAATCATCTTTCTCAGATTGTAAATATGAAATCCTTCTTTAGAAATTAAGTTTATTTGGTCTCTAACTCCTTAAAAGGAGTATGTTTTGTGTATTGATGACATGTATCCTAATCTATAACTCACAATTTAGAACAAATAAAGGAATTTACTCATGGATTTTGTTTTTCTTATTACTTTTATCAACTGTATTTATAATCAAGTTTATTGATTAAAAGTAAGGCCCAAAGTGCTGTCATTACTGCCTGGGATTATTTCACTCTTATTAATTCTTTAGTAGTTCTCTAAGTGTAATCTGACAAAACTGTTTAAGAGGATATTAACTGTAGATTTTATTACATTTTGATAATCAGTAATGAAGCAATTGATTATACCAAACAGTGAGTCAATCTGACTGAATTGATCTTACAAGCCCCAGTCCAGCTATAGCTGTTTAATTTATTTTAAATAGTGTTACAGGATCACACTGGTACAATTTTACCAATTACTACTATGATTTTAGGTTATGTGGTTTAACAAAGAGCAGCATATACTCAAAGACTTAAAACAGACAAATATTTATTTTTTTACTTATGTTACTTTAGGGTTTAAGGGCTTCTGTAACTCTGTTGAGCTCTTGGATTTTGCTGACATGTGTTGAACTCACTAGACTCTACTGGGCCAGCATATGCTGGGCTCAGCTAAGTTTGGATAAAAGTGTCTTCACATGTCTTCCTATTCAGAAATCTACACTGGAGTAATGTATCCATTATCTGGGACATACCATTTTAATGATTGAGGGTCATATATTTTAATGACTGACAGCAAAAAGGTCACAGGCCACACCATTACATCTAAAGTTTCTGTTCACATGCAGCAAATGTCATATGGCCATGACCCAACTCAAGAGGGCAGAGAAACAAAGCAAGAACAAAAATGGAAGAAATGCTAGTGAATAAAAGCTTAATCTACCACAAAAGATTTATTATTCTCCAACATAAACTTCTTTATTCCTAATTTTTATCCCTTAACATGGACAATAACTATGTATTTTTAGATCAGAAGGTTGTCAGTTATGACATTACATTCAAAATCCAAAAATAAACACCAAATATTTTTGTAACCTATCAAAAATATTATTGATTAATGTATCTAACCCTGCTTAAGCCGATTAGTTTTTAACCTGTAAACTTTTGAGTAATGTATTTCACATATTAATTTTGATTGAATTTTCTTATTTTTTTATTTTTATTTTACTGAGAAAAGACAATTTTGGTATTTAGAAAAAACTTTAGAACATCCAGCAGACATGTCAGTTTTGGAAAACTAGTTAAGAAGTGATTAAATAAACATGGAATGTCAATATATTAAAGCAATAGAAAATACATTGTATTTTCCCTTCGTTATACAAAAAAAAATGTTATTTGAATATTTCACTTGGTTGTGTTTCTAAAATGTGCCAGAGACAATAAGGCATTCCTCAACTGTCAATTGGTTCTATTGTAACAGAAGTTGTCAAAACATGGATTTTTTTTTTTTTTTTGGACTAGGAAGATACATATGATTCTAGTTATCTTTTAAAATTAGCTCAAACAGTGAATTAGTTTTTTTTCACTTTTCCCTGTTACTATTTCCTTCTTATTTCTAAAACACATCTGTTAAACCTCTATCACATGTAACACTACATGGCAGACACACACACATGCACACACACACGCACCATATACACACAGACATACACAGAGAGCATGTGTGAATGCAAGATAGATAGGTAGATAGACATTGAGAGAATTCACATGAGATATTATTATTCTTCTTTTTTATGTTATGTTAATCACCATACATTACATCATTAGTTTTTGATGTGGTGTTCCATGATTCATTGTTTGCGTGTAACACCCAGTGCTCCATTCACTACGTGTACTCTTTAATACCCATCACCAGGCTAACCCATCCTGCCACTCCCCCTCCCCTCTAGAACGCTCAGTTTGTTTCTCAGAGTCAATAGTCTCTCATGGTTCATCTCCCCCTCCGATTCTGCTCCTTCATTTTTCCTTTCCTGCTATATTCTTCTTCTTCTTTTTTTTGTAACATATAATGTATTATTTGTTTCAGAGGTACAGGTCTGTGATTCAACAGTCTTCCACAATTCACAGTGCTCACCATAGCACATACCCTCCCTAATGTCTATTACCCAGCCACCCCATAACTCCCACCCCCAAACACTCCAGCAAACCTCAGTTTCTTTCCTGAGATTAAGAATTCCTCATATCAGTGAGATCATATGATACATGTCTTTCTCTGATTGACTTATTTTGCTCAGCAAAGTACCCTCCAGTTCCATCCACGTCATTGCAAATGACAAGATTACATTCCTTTTGATGGCTGCATAATATTCCATTGTATATATATACCACTTCTTCTTTACCCATTCACCTGTCAGTGGACATCTTGGCTCTTTCCACAGTTTGGCTATTGTGGACATTGCTGTTATAAACATCGGGCAGCACATACCCCTTCAGATCCCTACATTTGTATCTTTGGGGTAAATACCCAGTAGTGCAATTGCTGGAACATAGGGTAGCTCTATTTTCAACTTTTTGAGGAACCTCCATACTGTTTTCCAGAGTGACTGCACCAGCTTGCATTCCTACCAACAGTGTAGGAGGGTTCCCATTTCTCACATCCCCGCCAACATCTGTCATTTCCTCACTTGTTATTTTTAGCCATTCTGACTGGTGTGAGGTAGTATCTCATTGAGGTTTTGATTTGGATTTCCCTCATGCCAAGCGATGTTGAGCACTTTTTCATGTGTCTGTTGGCCATTTGTATGTCTTCTTTGGAAAAATGTCTGTTCATGTCTTCTGCCCATTTCTTGATTGGATCATTTGTTCTTTGGGTGTTGAGTTTGATAAGTTCTTTATAGATTTTGGATACTAGCCCTTTATCTGATATGTCATTTGCAAATATCTTCTCCCATTCTGTCGGTTGTTTTTTGGTTTTGTTGACTGTTTCCTTTGCTGTGTAAAAGCTTTTTATCTTGATGAAGTCCCAATAGTTCATTTTTGCCCTTGCTTCCCTTGCCTTTGGCGATGTGTCTAGGAAGAAGTTGCTGTGTCTGAGGTCGAAGAGATTGCTGCCTGTGTTCTCCCTTAGGATTTTGATGGACTCCTGTCTCACACTGAGGTCTTTCAACCATTTGGAGTCTATTTTTGTGTGTGGTGTAAGGAAATGGTCCAGTTTCATTCTTCTGCATGTGGCTGTCCAATTTTCCCACACCATTTGTTGAAGAGACAGTTTTTCTTTTCATTGGACATTCTTTCCTGCTTTGTCAAAGATTAGTTGACCATAGATTTGAGGGTCCATTTCTGGGCTCTCTATTCTGTCCCATTGATCTATGTGTCAGTTTTTGTGCCAGTACCATGTCTTGATGATGACAGGTTTGTAATAGAGCTTGAAGTCCGGAATTGTGATGCCACCAGCTTTGCTTTTTTTTTTTTCCAATATTCTTCTGGCTATTCGGGGTCTTTTCTGGTTCCATACAAATTTTAAGATTATTTGTTCCATTTCTTTGAAAAAAGTTGATGGTATTTTGATAAGGATTGCCTTAAATGTGTAGATTGCTCTAGGTAGCATTGACATCTTCACAATATTTGTTCTTCCAATCCATGAGCATGGAACGTTTTTCCATTTCTTTGTGTCTTCCTCAATTTCTTTCATGACTATTTTATAGTTTTTTGAGTACAGATTCTTTGCCTCTTGGGTTAGATTTATTCCTAGGTATCTTATGGTTTGGGGTGCAATTGTAAATGGTATGGACTCCTTAATTTCTCCGTCTTCTGTCTTGTTGTTGGTGTATATAAATGCTACTGATTTCTGTGCATTGATTTTGTATCCTGCCACTTTACTGCATTCCTGTATGAGTTCCAGCAGTTTTGGGGTGGAGTCTTTTGGGTTTTCCACATAAAGTATCATATCTTCTGCAAAGAGTGAGAGTTTGACTTCTTCTTTGCCAATTCAGATGCCTTTTATTTCTTTTTGTTGTCTGATTGCTGTGGCTAGGACTTCTAATACTAAGTTGAATAGCAGTGGTGATAGTGGACATCCCTGCCATGTTCCTGAACTTAGGCGGAAAGCTCTCAGTTTTTCCCCATTGAGAATGATATTGACCATGGGTTTTTCATAGATGGCTTTTATGATATTGAGGTATGTACCCTCTATCCCTATACTCTGAAGAGTTTTGATCAAGAAAGGATGCTGTACGAGGTCAAATGCTTTTTCTGCACCGATTGAGAGGATCATATGGTTCTTGTTCTTTCTTTTATTAATGTATTGTATCACATTGTTTGATTTGTGGATATTGAACCAACCTTGCAGCCCAGGGATAAATCCCACTTGGTCATGGTGAATAATCCTTTTAATGTACTGTTGGATCCTATTGGCTAGTATTTTGGTGAGAATTTTTGCATCCATGTTCATCAAGGATATTAGTCTGTAATTCTCCTTTTTGATGGGGTCATTGTTTGGTTTTGGGATCAAGGTTATGGTGGCCTCATAAAACAGGTTTGGAAGTTTTCCTTCCATTTCTATTTTTTGGAACAGTTTCAGAAGAATAGGTTTTAATTCTTTTTTAAATGTTTGGTAGAATTCCCCTGGGAAGCCATCTGGCCCTGGGCTTTTGTTTGTTGGGAGATTTTTGATGACTGCTTCAATTTCCTTAGTGGTTATAGGCCTGTTCAGGTTTTCTATTTCTTCCCAGTTCAGTTTTGGTAGTTGAAACATCTCTAGGAATGCGTCCATTTCTCCAGATTATCTAATTTGCTGGCATATAGTTGCTCATAATATGTTCTTATAATTGTTTGTATTTCTTTGGTGTTGGTTGTGGTCTCTCTTCTTTCATTCATGATTTTATTTATTTGAGTCATTTCTCTTTTCTTTTTGATAAGTCTGGCCAGGGGTTTATCAATCTTATTAATTCTTTCAAAGAATCAGTTCTGCTCCTAGTTTCATTGATCTGTTCTACTGTTCTTTTGGTTTCTATTTCATTGATTTCTGCTCTGATCTTTATTATTTCTCTTCTGCTGGGTTTAGGCTTTATTTGCTGTTCTTTCTCCAGCTCCTTTAGGTGTAGGGTTAGGTTGTGTATTTGAGATCTTTCTTGTTTCTTGAGAAAGGCTTGTATTGCTATATGCTTTCCTCTTAGGTCTGCCTTTGTTGCATCCCAAAGATTTTGAATATTTGTGTTTTCATTTTCATTTGTTTCCATGAATTTTTTTAATTCTTCTTTAATTTCCTGGTTGATCCATTTATTCTTCCATAGGATGTTCTTAGCCTCCATGTAGTTGAGTTCTTTCTGACTTTCCTCTTGTGTTCGACTTCTAGTTTCAAAGCATTATGGTCCGAAAATATGCAGGGAATGATCCTAATCTTTTGGTACTGGTTGAGACCTGATTTGTGTCCTAGGATGTGATGTATTCTAGAGAATGTTCCATGGGCACTAGAGAAGAATGTGTATTCTGTTGCTTTGTGATGGAATGTTCTGAATATGTCTGTGAAGTCCATTTGGTCCAGTGTGTCATTTAAAGTCTTTATTTCCTTGTTCATCTTTTGCTTAGATGATCTGTCCATTTGAGTGAGGGGGGTGGTAAAGTCCCCCACTATTACTGTATAGTTGTAGGTGTGTCTCTTTGTTTTTGTTATTAATTGCCTTATATAATTGGCTGCTCCCATGTTAGGGGCATAGATATTTACAATTGTTAGATCTTCTTGTTGGATAGACAAGTAAGATATAGTGTCCTTCCTCATCTGTTATTACAGTCTTTGGTTTAAAGTCTAATTTGTTTGATATAAGGATTGCCACCCCAGCTTTCTTTTGGTGTCCATTAGCATGGTAAATTGTTTTCCACCCCCTCACTTTCAATCTAGGGGTGTCTTTGGGTCTAAAATGAGTCTCTTGCAGATAGCATATCGATGGGTCTTGTTTTTTTATCCAATCTGATAGCCTGTGTCTTTTGATTGGGGCATTTAGCTCATTATATTCAGGGTAACTATTGAAAGATATGAATTTAGTGCCATTGTATTGCTTGTAACGTGACTGTTACTGCTTACTGTCTCTGTTTCTTTCTGGTCTATGTTGTGTTTAGGCTCTCTCTTTGCTTAGAGGACCCCTTTCAATATTTCTTGTAGGGCTGGTGTCATGTTTGCAAATTCCATTAGTTTTTGTTTGTCCTGGAAGCTTTTTATCTCTCCTTCTATTTTCAATGACTGCCTAGCTGGATATAGTATTCTTGGCTGCATATTTTTCTCATTTAGTGCTCTGAATATATCATGCCAGTCCTTTCTGGCCTGCCAGGTCTCTGTGGATAGGTCTGTTGCCAATCTAATGTTTCTACCATTGTAGATTACAGACCTCTTGTCCCAAGCTGCTTTCAGGATTTTCTCTTTGTCTCTGAGACTCCTAAGTTTTACTATTAGATGTCGGGGTGTTGACCTGTTTTTATTGATTTTGAGAGGGGTTCTCTGTGCCTCCTGGATTTTGATGCATGTTTCCTTCCCGAAATTAGGGAAGTTCTCTGCTATAATTTGCTCCAATATACCTTCTGCCCCTCTCTCTCTTCCTTCTTCATCTGGGATCCCAATTATTCTAATATTGTTTTGTCTATGGTATCACTTATCTCTCGAATTCTGCCCTCATGATCCAGTAGTTGTTTATCTCTCTTTTTCTCAGTTTCTTTATTTTCCATCATTTGGTCTTCTGTATCACTAATTCTCTCTCCTGCCTCATTTATCCTAGCAGTGAGAGCCTCCATTTTTGATTGCACCTCATTAATAGCCTTTTTGATTTTGACTTGGTTAGATTTTAGTTCTTTTATTTCTCCAGAAAGGGTTTCTCTAATGTCTTCCATGCTTTTTTCAAGCCCAGCTAGTATCTTTAAAATCGTCATTCTGAACTCTAGTTCTGACATCTTACTAATGTCCATATTGATTAGGTCTCTGGGAGTTGGTACTGCCTCTTGTTCTGTTTTTTGAGGTGATTTTTTTTGTCTTGTCATTTTGTCCAGAGGAGAATAGATGAACGAGAAAACAAAATGCTAACAGCATAACAACGTCCCCAGAAAATATACACTAAACAAATCAGAAGAGACCTGAAACCGGGGGAAAAGAAAGGGAAAGAAAGAAAAAAGAAAAAGATAAAAACAAACAAAAACAAAAACAAAACAAAACAAAACAAAAACAGAATATGATCAAATATGATCAGGCTCGTGCATAGATCAGTGCCACACACTAGATTTTGGGCGTATATTGGTCTGTTAGAAGAAAGTGCCTCCCAAAATTTTAAAGAAAGAAAAGCTTATATTTGTACAAAAATAAGGATAAATACAATGAAGGGATGGAATATGAGTGTAATGATGAAAATTATAAACGATTTTATAAAAGGAATTGATAAGAAGTTGGTTGATAAAAGAAAGAAGAGGATTTAAAAAAAAGGGGGGGGGGAGAGAATGTGATCAGGCAGGAGACTAGAACAAAGCCATACACTAGAGATTTAGGGTATATTTTGGTCTGTTAGAAGAAACTGTATCCCAAAATTTTAAAGAGAGAACAACTTATATATATATATATACCACAATTAAGGTTAAATACTATGAAGGGATAGAATATGACTCTAAAAATGAAAAAATAAAAAAACATTTTTTCAAAAAGGGATTGATAAGATTTTGAAAAAGAGAAAAAGAAAATTTAAAAAAAAAAGAAAGGAAAGGTTAAAAAAGAAAATTAAAAAAATTAACTTTGAAAGACTAAAGAATCATTAGATAAAAGCCATGAATTTTATTTGCTGTATTCCCCTAGTGCTGGAGTTCTGCAGCTCTCATTGGTTGGTAAACTTGGTCTTGGCTGGCTGTTGTTGCTGATCTTCTGGGGTAGGGGCCTTTTGCTGTTGTTCTCAAATGTCTTTGTCGGAGGTGGAATTGCCCCGCACTTGCTGGGGGCCAGGCTAACTTATCTGCTTGGGTTTGCTCTCGGGAGCTTTTGTTCCTTGGAAGCTTTCCATACGGCTTTGGAGGATGAGAGTGAAAATGGCGGCCCCTCAATCTCCACCCCAGAGGAGCCGAGAACTCAGGGCCCCACTCCTCAGTGAGCCCCCAGAGAAGAGCAGTCAATCACTCCCATCCCCCTGGTCTCCTGCAGCACTCTGTGCTCACCCGGCCTGTGTCTGAGCATTTCTATCTCTGGCACATGACCCCGTGTGGTGTCTCCAAACCGAGGAGATTCCTGAGGTGTGCTCCCATGCTGCTTCTCCAGGGGCAGGAAGGGGGTTCTCCCCGGATCTGCCGCTTGTTGGGTCCCTGCTGTAAGAGCAGTGACCCGACTGTGCTGTGTATCACGGTTTAGGACAACCCCGAGCTAAGAGCCCAATCCTGGGCTCTGTCTCTGCAGCTGGCTTCCCTGCTCTGATACCTGGGAGCTCTGCCGCACTCAGGCATCCCCGGTCTTTCTGTGACCCTGAGGGTCCTGAGACCACACTGTCCCAGCGAGACTTCCACCCCCCGCTTAGCCACTGGAACGATGTCCCTCAGCAGAGCTGAATTCTAAAATTTCCAATTTTGTGCTCTGCTGCTCTATCACTTGCCAGTAGTGGCTGACGGAGGCCTCCTCCCCTGCGATCTATCTTCCCGAATATTGCCTCAGATTCACTTCTCCGCAGGGCCTACCTTCCAGAAAGTGGTCGCTTTTCTGTTCAGAGAGTTGCTGCTATTCTTTTCTTCCACCTCGTTGAGTTCGTAGGTGTTCAGAATGGTTTGATCCCTATTTAGCTGAATTCCTGGGACCAGACGAAATTTAGGTCTCCTACTCCTCCACCACCTTGCTCCGAGATCTTATTTTTCTTATAACCCACTATCAGTTTTGTTCTTGTCTTCTTGCAAGTAGTCTTATCAATTTTCCAGTTGCTTGATTCAACATAAGGCATAATAGGAAAAACCTAAGAAAGAAATATCTGTGTTTATTTATTTTTTTAAAAATTTGGTTTCTTCTTTTTTTAAAAGACTATTTATTTGACAGAGAGAGAGAGAGAGAAAGAGCGAGTATAAGCAGGGGAAGCGGCAAGCAGAGGCAGAGGGAGAAGCAGGATCCCAGGCTGAGCAGGGAGCCTAATGCAGGGCTGGATCCCAGGACCCTGGGTTCATGACCTGAGCTGAAGGCAGAGACTTAACCAACTGAGCCACCCAGGTACCCCGAAATATCTGTGCTTTAGCACAAAGAGAGGAAACTGGGATAGCTGTAAGGTAACTAATTTTAATAATCTGGATCTATTTAACTTTGTCAACCAAAGGAAAATAATTATCATTCCTGCCTGTCTGAAAAGTCAGAAGAGCCCATCGGTGTAGGATTCAGAAAATTTGCCTTCTTTCTGAGGAGTCTCAGAGATAATATTCAATAAAAAGCCCACCAGTCTCATTTACTTGGCATGAAAGGGTACTGAATGCCACCAGACCTGCAGTGAATGACTTTTTGCTCCTCATTTAATCACAGCAAAAATCGTTTTCACACAACAATGGATAGGAGACTTTCAAACTAATAAAATAATACTTTCTAAAGAAATTTGCAAGAACAATTGTAATGACCAGTGGAAATTATCCAGTAAAATTGTAGTAGAACTATAAGAAGAACTATAGGACTAAGAACACTGTTTGTTGATAGAGTATGTGGGATTCTTCACTCGAGACATAAGAACAAGTTCTAATATTAAAGATCAAATCTGAATTGGAAATAGCCAATAATAAGTGAATAATATTTCAAGGAACTTAAAATGCATTACTAATGTAAACCACTAAATTATTCTTCATGTTGACCAATTAGAACACTATATGTGCATCACAAAATTTTGCTGTTAACTATTTTTATCTTTTATTTTTTGCTTTCCTTCCTACATATTTTTATATTAAAACTTTTGTGTGCAAAAAAATGTTTTGTGTGAAGTGAATGAATAAACACATACCAAGAGTTCATTATTCATATATTTTTAGTTTCCCACTTATGATACAAAGTTCATCCACTGGATGTATTTGTTGCTTTCCAATAGTCTAAATATTGGACCACATAAATCGAAAGAGTATATTTTCTTAATCATTCACAAAACAGACAGAATCTAATTTCCTCAAACTTTTTTTTGTCCTATATGTCCTATAATTTGATTCTCTTATTAGTTTATTTAGTTAAACATTTATTTATGTATTTATTTTTTAAATTTTATTATGTTATGTTAGTCGCCATACAGTACATCATTAGTTTTTGATGTAGTGTTCCATGATTCATTGATCAAGTATAACACCCAGTGCTCTTTGCAAATCATGCCCTCCTTAATACCCATCACCGAGCTAACCCATTCTCCCACTCCCCCTCCCCTCTGAAACCTTCAGTTTGTTTCCCCGTAGTCCATACTCTCTCATGGTTCATCTCCCTCTCTGATTCCCACCCCCCTTCATTTTTCCCTTCCTTCTCCTATATCCTCCATGCTATTCCTTATGTTCCACATATAAGTGAAACCATATGATAATTGTCTTTCTCTACTTAACTTATTTCACTTAGTATAATCCCCTCCAGTTCCATCCATGTCAATGCAAATGGTGAATATTCATCCTTTCTGATGGCTGAGTAATATTCCATTGTGTATATGGACCACATCTTCTTTATCCACTCATCTGTTGAAGGGCATCTCAGCTCCTTCCACAGTTTAGCTATTGTGGACATTGCTGCTATGAACATTGGGGTATATGTGCCCCTTCTTTTAATCACATCTGTATCTTTGGGGTAAATACCCAGGAGTGCAATTGCTGGGTCATAGGGTAGCTCTATTTTTAACTTTGTGAGGAACTTCCAGACTGTTTCCAAATTGGCTGTACCAACTTACATACCCACCAACAGTGTAAGAGGGTTCCCCTTTATCCACATCCTGGACAACATTTGTTGTTTACTGCCTTGTCAATTTTTGCCATTCTAACTGGTGTAAGGTAGTATCTCAATGTAGTTTTGATTTGAATTTCCCTGATGGCTAATGATGTTGAACATATTTTCATGTGTCTGTTAGCCATTTGATTGTCTTCTTTGGAGAAGTGACTGTTCATGTCTTCTGCCCATTTTTTTGACTGATTATTTGTTTTTTGGGTGTTGAGTTTGAGAAGTTCTTTATAGATCTTGGATATCAGCCCTTTATCTGTAGTGTCATTTGCAAATATCTTCTCCCATTCCATGGGTTGCCTCTTTGATTTGTTGACTGTTTCCTTTGCTGTGCAGAAGTTTTTTATCTTGATGAAGTCCCCAAAATTCATTTTTGCTTTTGTTTCCCTTGCCTTTGGAGACATATCTTGAAAGAAGTTGCTGTGGCCAATGTCGAAGAGGTTACTGCCTATGTTCTCCTCTAGGTTTTTAATGGATTCCTGTCTCACATTGAGGTCTTTCATCCATTTTGAGTTTATCTTTGTGTATGGTGTAAGAGAAAGGTCAAGTTTCATTCTTCTGTATATAGCTGTCCAATTTTCCCAGCACCATTTATTGAAGAGACTGTCTTTGTTCCACTGGATATTTTTTCCTGCTTTGTCGAAGATTGTTTGACCATAGAGCTGTGGGTCCATACCTGGGCTCTCTATGCTGTTCCATTGTGCTCTATTCAGTTTTTGTGCCACTATCATGCTGTCTTGGTGATCACAGCTTTGTAATATAGCTTGAAATCAGGCAACGTGATGTTTCCAGCTTTGTTTTTCTTTTTCAACATTTCCTTGGAGATTCAGGGTCTTTTCTGGTTCCATACAAATATTAGGATTGTTTGTTTCAGCACTTTGAAAAATGCCATTGGTATTTTGTTTGGGATGGCATTGAAAGTATAGATTGCTCTGGCAGCATAGGCATTTTAACAATGTTTATTCTTCCAATCCATAAGCATGAAATGTTTTTCCATCTTTCCATGTCTTCTTCAATTTCTTTCATAAGTGTTCTGTGGTTTCAAGAGCATAGATCCTTTACCTCTTTGTTTAGGTTTATTCCAAGGTATCTTATGGTTTTTCACGCTATTATAAATGCAATTGATTTCCTAATTTCTCTTTCTACAGTTGCATTGTTAGTGTATAAGAAAGCAACTGATTTCTGTGCATTGATTTTTATCCTGCCACATTACTGAATTGCTGTATGATTTCTAGTAATTTGGGGTGGAGTCTTTGGGTTTTCCACATAAAGTATCATGTCATCTGTGAAGAGAGTTTGACTTCTTTGCTGATTTGAACACCTTTTATTTCTTTTTGTTGTCTGATTGCTGATGCTAGGACTTCTAGTAATATGTTGAACAATAGTGGTGAGATTGGGCATCCTTGTCGTGTTCCTGATCTTAGGGGAAAGGATTTCATCCTTTTCGCTGTGGGCTTTTCATAGATGGATTTTATGAACTTGAGGAATAGTCCCTCTATCACTATACTCTGAAGACTTTAATCAGTAAAGGAGGCTGTATTTTGTCCAATGTTTTTTCTGCATCAATTGAGAGGACCATATGGTTCTTCTCTCTCTTCTTGTTAATGTGTTTTATCATATTGATTGATTTGCGAATGTTGAACCACCCTTGCATCCTGGGGATAAATCACACTTGGTCGTGGTGGATGATCCTTTTAATGTATTGTTGGATCCTATTAGCTAGGGTTTTGTTGAGAATTTTGAAATCCATATTCATCGGGGATATCCATCTGAAATTCCCCTTTTTGATGGGGTCTTTGCCTGGCTTGGGGATTAAGGAAATGCTGGCCTCATAGAATGAGTCTGGAAGCTTTCCTTCAGTTTCTATTTTTTTTAAATAACTTCAGGAGAATAGGTATTATTTCTTCTTTGAATGTTTCTTAGAATTCCCCTGGGAATCCATCAGGCCCTGGACTCTTGTTTTTTGGGAGGTTTTTGATCACTGCTTCAATTTTGTTACTGGTTATTGGTCTATTCAGATTATCAATTTCTTCCTATTTCAGTCTTGGTAGTTTATAAATTTCCAGGAAGGCATCCATTTTTTCCAGGTTGCTTAATTTATTGGCATATAGTTGTTGTTAATAATTTCTAATAATTATTTCTATTTCTTTGGTGTTAGTCATGATCTCTCCCTTTCCATTCATAATTTTATTAATTTGGGTCCCATCTCTTTTCTTTTGGATAAGTCTGGCCAGTGGTTTATCGATATTATAAATTCTCTCAAAGAACCAGCTTCTAGTTTCATTGATCTGCTCTACTGTATTTCTGGTTTCTAGTTCATTGATCTCTGTTCTTATCTTAATTATTTCTCTTATCCTGATTGGCTTAGGCTTTATTTGTTGTTCTTTCTCCAGTTCTTTATGGTGTAAAATTAGTTTTTGTATTCGAGATTTATCTATTTTTGAGTGAGGCTTGGATAGCTATATATTTCCCCCTAGGACTGCTTTTGCAATATCCCATAACTTGTGGACCTATGTGTTTTCATTCTTACTGGTTTCCATGAATTGTATAAGTTCTTTGATTTCCAGGTTGACCCAAACATTCTTAAGCAGGATGGTCTTTAGCATCCACGTGTTTGAATTTCTTCCAATTTTTTTTCTTGTGATTGAGTTTCAGTTTCAAAGCATTATGATCTGAGAATATGCAGGGAATGATCTCAGTCTTTTGGTATCAGTTGAGACCTGATTTGTGACCCCGTATGTGATCAATTCTGGAGGAAGTTCCATGTGCGCTCGAGAAGAATGAGTATTCTGTTGTTTTAGGGTGGAATGTTCTGTATATATCTATGAAGTACATCTGGTCCAGTGTGTCATTCAAAGCTCTTGTTTCTTTGTTGATTTTCTGCTTAGATGATCTGTCTATTGCTGAGAGTGGAGTGTTGAGGTCTCCTACAATTAACGTATTATTATCAGTATGTCTCTTTATTTTGGTTAACAGTTGGCTTATGTAGTTGGCTTCTGCCATGTCGGAGGCATAGATATTTACAATTGTTAGATCTTCTTGTTGGATAGACCCTTTAAGAATGATATAGTGTCCTTCTGTATCTCTTACTATAGTCTTTAGTTTAAAATCTAATTTGTCTGATTTGAAAATTGCTACCCCAAGTTTCTTTTGAGGTCCATTGGCATGAATAATTCTTCTCCATCCCCTCACTTTCAGTCTGGATGTATATTTAGGTTCAAAATGAGTCTCTTGTACACAGCATATGGATAGGTCCTGTTTTTTATCCAGTCTGCAACACTGTGCTGTTTCATGGGGGCATTTAGGGCGTTCACATTGATAGTGATTATTGAACAATATGAAGATATGATTTTATTGTCATCATGTTGCCTGTGAAGTCCTTGTTACTGTAGATTGTCTCTGTAAATTTCTGTTCTATATCACTTTTGGGGTCTTTCTCCTTTTATAGAACCCCATTAATATTTGTTGCAGGCCCTGCGTGGTGGTCACATATTCTTTCAGTTTCTGTCGGTCTTGGAAGCTCCTTTTCTCTCCATCCATTCTGAATGACAGCCTTGCTGGATATTGTATCCATGGCTGCATGTTCTTCTCATTTAATATCCTGAATATGTCTTGCCAGTCCTTTCAGGCTTGCCAGGTCTCTGTGGACAGGCCTGATGTTATTCTGATGTTCCTCCCTCTTTATGTAAGAAATCTCTTCCCCGTAGCTTTTTTCAATACTTTTCCTTGGATCTAATATTTGCTAACTGTACTATTATGTGGCATGGTGTCAGTCTGTTCTCATTGATCTTTGGAGGGGTCCTCTCTGCCTGTTGGACATGAATGCTTGTTTCCTTTCCTAGATTAAGAAAGTGCTCCACTACGATTTGCTCAACTATATCTTCTAGACCTCTCTCTCTCCACCCCATCAGGGATCCCAATCATTCTGATATTGGGTCGTTTCATTGAGTCATTAATCTCTCTCAGTTTGATCCCTTTGGCTTTAATCTGTTTTTCCCAGGCCTCCTCGGTTTCCTTTTTTTGTATCATCTTATCTTCTAGTTCGCTAATTTGTTCTTCTGCCTCATTTATCCTGGCAGGGTATCCAGTTTATTTTATTTTTTTTTTTAAAGATTTTATTTATTTATTCATGAGAGACAGAGAGAGAGAGAGAGGCAGAGGGAGAAGCAGGCTCCCAAAGAGCAGGGAGCCCAATGCGGGACTCGATCCCAGGACCCTGGGATCATGACCTGAGCTGAAGGCAGACACTTAACCATCTGAGCCACCCAGGCATCCCAGAGTATCCAGTTTAGACTGCATTTCATTCATAGCATTTTTAAGTTTGGTCTGATTAGATCTCATTTCTGCCATTTGAGATTCTATATTGTCCCTAATATTTTTCTGAAGCCTAGATATCGACTTCATAATTGTTTCTCTGAAGTCTATTTCTGACATCTTGCTTATATCCATATCCATTAGGTCTGTGGCAGAGACCACAGTCTCTGATTCTTTTCTTTGTTGGGGATTCCTCCTCTAGTCATTCTGTTGGGGGGTGGTTGAGGGGATGTACGAAGTCCAAAGTATTAACCACAACCCAAGCAAGATGCACCTGTTTTATAGGGATCTTAGGGTTGTTGTCCTTTTGTTCTTCCAGCCTGTCTTCTGGGGGAGGGGCTTGCCCTGCTGTTACTCAGGCAACCCTGTTTGGGCAGAGTTGACCTGTCCCATGTGGGTGGGGGATGGGCTCAGTGACAACTGGTGTTTTGGGGCTTTTGCTCTCTGGCAGCTTTCCTTGGTGTCTTTTTGCTTCTCTGTGAGTCATAGCAGATATGACTGCATCCAAACTTCTGTCTCAGAGCGGAGAGATTGCAGCCTGCTCTTCACTGAACTCTCCAGGCCACACTCTCCCCGTTTCTGTCTGTACTGCTAAAAACTGCAGTCTCCTGGGTTGTGTGCCCCACAGCAGCACTCCCAGATGTCACTCCCAGGGCCGGGCACTCTGTCTTTTGTGCATCTAAAACTACAAGCCACCCCCAGTTCACATGCATGCACCCGTAGCTCCAGGTTTCTGCCTGGGGGCTTCCCTAATGTCCCCCTGCTGCTACCAGTCTGGGAGTCTATGCTAGGTCCCCAGCATGGGAAGCTTTTGTGCTCTGGTGTTATCTCACCTTCCTGGCGCAAGTTTATGCAGGCTCCCTCCCCATTCTGTTTTATCTTCCAATATAAGCCCACAGAATCATGGCTCCCCGCACTTCATACCTCGAGACCAACCACCAGAGATATTCTGTTTGTAGAGATACAGATATATCTTCTTACATCTCAGGCTGATTTTGTGGGTGTTCAGAATGGTTTGGTAGATATCCAGCTTAATTCAGGGGAATGGTTGAAATAGGGTCCCCTACTCCTCCGCCATCTTTTTTCTCCCCCTATTTAAACTTCGTATAATTTTTAGATAATATATATTCACACAGTTGTAAGAAATAAAACATAGAAACACCATGTACACTTTACACAGTTCCCCTCAATGATAACATCTTGAAAACTATAGTACAATACCACAACCAATATATTGACATAAATACAATTTACTTATCTTATTCAGATTTTCTCTTCTTACATATACACATTTGTGTATATTAATGTTTAGATTCATGCAGATTTGTTCTTATATATGCCACTACAATCAATACTAAACAGTTCATGATTGCAAGGATCCCTGATGTTGTCCTTTAATAATCAAACACATGCAACCTTCCCTGTATCTTACTTTAACACTTGGCCGTCAGTTCTCCATTTCCATAACATTGTATTTTTATAAATGTTATAAGGAGATGTCAGAGAAAATGGAATACTAAGGAAGTCTGAAATACTGTTCATCCTTAAAAGTAATGGCAAACAAAGCAAATAGAATTAACTTTTTTTTGGAAGTTAACCCAAACTTTGCAGCAATTCAAAAGATTGCAGCAACCCATTTCTAAGAAAAATGGGTGAATATCAATAAGGAGAAAGAGTTTTGGAGAACTTTAGCTTGCTCTTGTCTGATATTACACTCCCTAGCTCAGCAGTAGCTTTGAAATAATACACATTCTCAGTCCTGGAGAGGGCAACATGCACCTCTTTCTCAAAGGATTGTTATTATTTGATCAGCCTGGTAACTCACTGGGAGACCACCTGAAAATATTTGTATTGTTTTGCCCAGGTCAGAACTCATGGAGTGCTCAAACCACTACATGGGGTTATTTGTTGAATAATTTGCAAGCACATATTTTACTCACTGATGACAGAAATGATGAATAATAGTTGAGAGAAATAAGAGACTAACCAAAAAGTTTAGAAGGAAATGTTGGGGAATAAAATGTACATAAAGGTTTTAAAACTTTGAACATATTTCTGAGAATTTAGAGAATAATATGCATGCCCAGTGCTGTGCACATGCTCAGAAAACACCAGAGAAGACTCTCAGCCCCCACTTCTGGTTGACCTTGAAGCTCTGCACAAGCAGGAAGTGAACACTAAGGCAGAGATGTAAACTTCCCAGCTGAGTGTTGAAGGAGTGACTGAACTTGCACAAAGAGCCCCTTCACAAAATATAAGAAAGATTTTGATTCCAGGAGTATAAGGAAACCTCTGTCTAATCATTAGCTGACTCTAAAGCTGATAAATCAAAGACATCAATGGTCAATAAAAATACAGACTTTATAGAATTAGTTCAGAAAAGTTACTAAACAAACAAAACAAATCACAACCTCAACAAAAACAAAGGCAAACCCTGGAGAGAAGAAAAAGAAATCTGATTTCCAGAGTTGTTGCATTACAACATTTTAAAAATGCTTAGTTTTCAACAAAAAAAATTAAAGGACTGCAAAGAAACAGAATTATAGGTCATACACAAGAAATAAATAATCAAGAGAAACTATCCCTGAAGAAGCCCAGATGTTGGCTATATTAGATAAATAATTTAAACAATCTATTGTAAATATATTTGGAGTCAAAGGAAATCATGATAAAGGACTAAAGAAGAATATGAGTCCAATGTGTCATAAAACTGAAAAGATCATTAAAGAGATACAATTTCTGGAGTTGAGAAATACAAGTGGACTTAAAAGTTCACAAGATTGGATAAACAGCAGATTTGAGCAGGCAGAAGAAAGTATCAATAAATTTGAATATGGTCAATGCAGGTTATCCACTCTGAAAAATGGAAAGAAAAAAAGAAAGTATGAAGAAATCAAATAGAACCTAATAGTACTGTTGGACATCATCAAATGCATCAACATATGCATAATGGTAGTGTCAGAAGGAATGGACAGAGACAAAAGAATAGAAATAATATTTGAACAAATAATGGCTAAGAAAACCCAAATTTGATGAAAACCTTTACTTACACATCTGAGAAATTCAACAAACTCCAAGATAAACTTTAAAAGATCTACACTTAGTTGCTGTACCACCAAGGCCCAAACGATGGTCCTAGCTCCATTCCCGCTGTTTAGCAGCAGCCACCGCTGCTGCCCTGTGATCTCTGGTTTCACTTCATCCTTCTCTTCCTGCTGAGCCACTTTCCTTTTAGAGCTATGACCATCGTCTCCGTCTTGCAGCGGTAGTCACTTGTCTTGGGTGGCTGCCTTGCACTCCTGGGCTTTTCCACTCACAGTTAATTCTGGGCCCTATGGATGGTAACTACCGTCCCACCACCTTTACCACAGATCCCAGACCCCAGGGTACTGCCCCTGACCCTTTTCATCCCTCACTTCCTGGGGGGAGATGTTCTCGGCCTGACCCCTCAACCTTGCACCCCATCACCTCTGTCCACCTGTTGTCTAGCTAGGGCAGGAGGCACACCCCTTGGAAAGCAAGCAACAAAGAAGGAGTGAAAGAAGAAGGTGTGGGCCAGCCCAGAAAGGCAACTGCCCAGTCACTTACATGAGTCCCAGCAGCACTGGCAGAGCCTCAAGGACTGGCAAAGCTCCGAGACTGTCGCAAGCAGAGCGCAGGAAGTCCTGATCCAGACCATCAATTTGCCCCCCACCCCCCGGGTCCTGCAACTACAACCAAAACTGAAGAAGTAAGTCCTTTCCCTGCCGTCTGTGGAGCCTGGCCAAACCTTGTTCAGAAGAGAGGTTTTAAAATCAAAGATGGGAAAATTGGAGAAAATTGCCATTCCCCACAGCCAGCTTGTTCATGGTACACATTTGTGTGAACAACCAAAGATAGAAGAGTAAATATAATTTACCACTGACCAAGATTATCTCTGCAAGAAGAAATGAAAATAACTTTTGTCAGGATTCTGTTTCATCCAATATAATTCAGAAGCAGGAAAAAAAAAAGAAAACCTTTTTAAAAATACTGAGAACATTGCAAATATACATTTGGAGAAATCAGCATTTCTAACTGAGGTGAACCAAAAGGAAAATTACGTTGGGGGCAAAGTTTACTGATCCACCTTCTCTGTTCTTCCAAAACCTCCTAGTCATTGTATGGGAAACACTACTGAAAATTCCAACTACAACAGGGAGTTAATGGCAGTACACTTAAAGGCTCACCTGGGGCACCCGGGGTCAGTCAGTTAAGCATCTGACTCTTGGTTTCCACTCAGGTCCTGATATCAGGCTGGTGAGATCAACCCCGGGTCCAGCTCAACTCCAGACTCCCTCTCCCTTGGCCCCTCCCCTGCTCTATAAAATAAATACATCTTAAAAAAAAAAAAAAGATCTTCAATTTCAAACTTAGATCTCAGATTGCAGTATATCTGTAAAACGTAGCTTTTTTAAAAACTCCCTGGACTCTTGAAAAGAAAATTGATAGAAATGGAAATTTGCCTTGTAACATACAAGTGCAAAAGATGAGTTTAAAAATTGCAAACAACTTGTATTAATTATATTTTATATTTTGTAAATACTGTATACCGTGTTATTTTGTGTATATTGTTCATACCTGACAGGTACATTGTAGTTTTGTTATAAAGTATATATTTTGCCCTACCAAATCCTAAGTGTTTTGTATATATACAATGAAGAAATTTTAAGTGTGCTAAGGCACATGGAAGACCAATTTATTTGCAAAAGGTACTGAGATTGCTTATAAAGAAGCAGCTATTTGATATCAAGGTGAAGATCTAAATGTGAACAGTTTACTAATGCACTATAAAGTTTAAATTTGTGCCACAATCATTGTAAACATGAAGTTTGTATGTGTTACTCTAAATTGATTTCTAATCTGTAATTACTGGAGAACTCACATTCCCATTTTTACCAAAAATAATTTCTGGTTTTTGATTTATCCTTTCAAATTTAAAATACCTCTAATTTTAATGCCAACAAAATTGAATGTAATCAAATTTGTAAATGATAATATAATAGTTTGACCCCCTCTTAAAAAAAAAAAAGATCTACACTTAGACAAATTATAATCTGTCAAACATCAAAAACAAAGAAAGAATCTTGAAAGCAGCAAGAGAAAAACAACTCATCTTCTACAAAGGATCATCAATAAAATAGCTGATTTCTCATCAGAAACCACTGAGGACAGAATATGGTAGGTGGTCTACTTAAAGTGCTGAAAGAAAAAAAAAATGACAACTAAGAATTATATATACAACAAAACGATCCTTCAAAAACAAAGGAGTAATTAAAACTCTGGATAAACAAAATTTGAAAGCTTGTTGCTATCTGATTTGAGCTATGAGAAATCATATAGGGAGTCCTTCAGGCTGAAATGAGAAGACAGTAATTTAAATTTTTAAAACAAAACAAAACAAACACACAAACAAAATACCAGTTAAGGTAAATACTAAAGTGAAGGTAAATATACAAAAAAAAAAAAGCATATATACAGCTTTTGTTTGTAGTTTATTTTATTTATTTATTTGACAGATTGAGGGAGAGAGAGAGAGAGCACAAGTGGCTGAGCAGCAGGCAGAGGGAGAGGGAGAAGCAGGTTCCCCACTGAGCAAGGAGTCTGATATGGGACTCCATCCCGCACCCTGAGATCATAACCTGAGCAGAAGGCAGGCACTTAACTGACTGAGCCACCCAGACGCCCCTATTTGTATTTTTTGCCTGTCTAATTTATTTTTTTATTTTATTTTATTTTTTAAGATTTTATTTATTTATTTGACAGAGAGAGAGACAGCAAGAGAGGGAACATGAGCAGGGGGAGTGAGAGAGGGAGAAGCAGGCTTCCCACTGAGCAGGGAGCCTGATGTGGGGCTCGATCCCAGGACCCTGGGATCATGACCTGAGCCAAAGGCAGACGCGTAATGACTGAGCCACCCAGGCGCCCCGCCTGTCTAATTTAAAAGACAATTATATAAAACAATATTTATAAATGTATGTAGATGGGTATGCAATGCATAAGAAGGTAATTTGTGGTAGTAAAAGTACAAAGAGAGGTTGAGAAATCCATATACAATAAAAGGTTTTGCATAGTATTGAGATTAGGTTGCCATAAATTCAAACAAGGTTGATGTGAACTTAAATGATAATTATAATCCCCTGGGCAACTACTAAGAAAATAAACTAAAAATATATAATTAAAGGAATGTCAAGGGAATCAAAGTGGTACACCAAAAAAATATCTATTTAACACCAAATAAGACAATAATGGAGAAAGTGAGAAATTAAAATGATATAAGACACAGTGAAAACAAACTGTAAAAAACAGAGGTAAGGCCTAGCTTGCTAATATTTACATTAAATGTAATGTATTAAGCTCTCCAAGTAGAGAAAATCAACACAACCAAAAATTGTTCCTTTGGAAAGAAAAAGGATACACTTTTAGCAAAACTGACCAAGCAAAAAAGATAAAAGATTCAAATTGCTAAAATCAGACATAAAAGTGGGAACATTACTACTGACCTTACAGAAACAGTAAGGATTATAAAGAAATATTACGAACAACTGTATACCAATTTACCAGGTAGTTTAGTTGAAATGTATAAATTCCTAGAGGGTCAAAAACTACCAAAAATATTCAAAAAGAAAAAAAGTCTGGAAAGACCTATCACAAACAGAGACATTAAATTAGTGGGAAAAAATAAGCTTCCAACAAAGAAAACTGCAGGTCTATAAGGTGTCACTGGTTAATTTGATCAAACATGTAGAGAAAAAATAATATCAATCCTTCAGAAACTCTTTAAAAAAAAGAGAAGAAGTGAGAATATTTTTCAACTTATTTTGTGAGGTCAGTATTACCCTGATATCAAAATGAGACAAAAATATCACCAAAAAATAAGCTTACAGACCAATATTCTTTACATTTATAGATGCAAAAATTCTCAATAAAATACTAGCAAATCGAACCCAGCAACATATTAAGAAGATTATATACCACTTATAGGTGGTATGCAAGCTATGCAAGGTTGGTTTAATATGTGAAAATCAAATAATATACTACAACATATCTATGTAAAAAATAATGAAAACCACATAACCATCACAATAAATGCAGGACACAGATTTTTTTCAAAATTCAATATCCCTTCATGATAAAAACAATGAATAGTAACAGAAGGGAATCTCCTGAACCTGTTAAGTAACATGTATGAAATATTACCAACATTATACTCAATGGTAAAAGACTGAAAACTTTCCTCCTAAAATCAGGAATATAATAAGGATGTCATCTGCTCCCGCATCTATTCAATATTGTACTGGAGGTTCTAGCCAGGACAATATTGGTAATAAGAAGAGAGCAAAGGCACTCAGATTGGAATGTAAAAAGTAAAACTATTTCTATTCAGAGATTATATGATGTTCTCAATAGAAAACACCTAGGACTTCCGAATAGCCAAAGTAGCATTGAAAAAGAAAAGCAGAGCTGGAGGCATCGCAATTCCAGATTTCAAGCTATATTACAAAGCTGTAATCATCAAGACAGCATGGTACTGGCACAAACACAGATAAATTGATCAATGGAACAGAATAGAGAACCCAGAAATGGACTCTCAACTCCATGGTCAACTAATCTTTGACAAAGCAGGAGAGAATATCTAATGGAAAAAAGACAGTCTCTTCAACAAATGATGGGAAAATTAGACAGCCACAGGCAGAAGAATGAAACTGAATCACTTTCTTACACCATACACACACACACACACAAAATTTCAAATGGATGAAAGACCTAAATGTGAGACATGGATCCATCAAAATCTTAGAGGAGAATACAGGCAACACCTTCCTTGTCATTGGCCACAGCAACTTCTTGCTAGACACATCTTCAAAGGCAAGGGAAACAAAAGCAAAAATGAACTATTGGGACTTCATCAGGATAAAAAGCTTTTGCACAGCAAAGGAAACAATTAACAAAACTAAAAGTCAACCTATGGAATGGGAGAAGATATCCACAATTGACATATCAGATAAATGGCTAGTATCCAAAATCTATAAAGAATTTATCAAACTCAACACCCCAAAACAAATAATCCAGTTGGGAAATGGGTAGAAGACAGGAACAGACATTTCTCCAAAGAAGACATACAAATGGCTAACAGACACATGAAAAAATGCTCGTCGCTCATCATCAGGGAAATAGAAATCAAAACCACAAGATACCACCCCACACTGGTCAGAATGACTAAAATGAACAAGTCAGGAAACAACAAATATTGGTGAGGATGTGGAGAAAGAGGAATCCTCTTACATTTTTGATGGGAATGAAAACTGGTGCAGCCAATCTGGAAAACAGTATGGAAGTTCCTCAAAAAATTAAAAATAGAACTACTCTACAACCCAGCAATTGCACTACTAGGTATTTACCCCAAAGGTACAAATGTAGTGATTCAAAGGGGCACATGCACCACAATGTTTATAACAGCAATGTCCACAATAGCCAAGCTATGGAAAGAGTCCAGATATGCATCAACAGTTTAAGGGATAAAGAACAGGTGGTATATATATACAATGGAATACTACTCGGCCATCAAAAATAATGAAATCTTGACATTTGCAAGGACATGGATGAAACTAGAGGGTATCATGCTGAGTGAAATAAGTCAGTCAGAGAAAGACAAACACCACATGATTTCACTCATATGTGGAAATTAAGAAACAAAACAGATGAACATAGAGGAAGGGAAGGAAAAAGTAAAATAAGATAACAGAGAGGGAGGCAAACCATAAGAGACTTTTAACTATAGGGAACAAACTGAAGGTAGCTGGAGGGTAGGAGGTTGGAGAATGTGGTAACTGGGTGATGGGCACTTGATGTAATGAGCACTGGGTTTTATACGCAAGTGACGAATCACTAAATTCTACCTCTGAAACAAATAATACACTATATGTTAACTGAATTAGTTTAAGTAAAATTAAAAAGATTTGAAAAAATTAAGAAAAACAAAATAATACATGCCAAGAGTTACACATGGCTGTTAGAAGGTGTAAAGATAATAAGTGGTATATTATGTCAGCAGCCATTTACTACGTACTCAGCACTGTATTAGGCATATGGTGTCACACAATAAAAACTCCAAACCAAAATGACCTTATTGGTAACTTCCAGCAGACATTTAAAATTGCCATAATACCAATATTACATAAACTCTTTCAGAAAATAGTGGGGAAGTGAATATTTCCTAACACTTTTTGAAAGGACAAAATTATCTTGACATAAAATCAGACAAAGAAGAGAATGAAAAACTCAGACAAATATCCCTCATGATGATAGGTGCAAAATGCCTTCTTAATTGTTACCTAATTGAATGCAAAAAAGTATTTTTAAAAGATAATATAGTAGAGATTATAAAGTTGGTTTAATATTAAAAGAAACATAATTTATCATATTAATAACATAATGGAGAGAAATAATATGTTTTACTCAAATAATGCTCAAAAAGTAATTGTATCAATTTGTATTACAATGCATGGCACTTAGAGTAAAATAATCTTGGCCTGGAGTTTACTTTGTGAGAACGTTATTGATAACAAATATATTTCAAATATATTTATTTAATAGATATAAAAGTATTTGGATTTTCTGCTTCATTTTTAGTCAAACAACACCTGCAGTCCATACCTTTCTTGTACCCTCCATGCTGCCTCCCAGATGTGTCCACTAAAGTTGGATTCCTAACCTCACCAGACAGGCATGCTCCACTTGTAGCCTACCTGTCTCATCTTCTTTCTTAGCCCAAGAGCCTGGAGGCATTGTACAATGAATGAGAATTCTATGCCTTTACATCCTACAAAAAACTGTATTGTCAGGCTTATTTATTTTAGCCACTCCAGAGTGAATTTGTTATGTAAATTTTCATTTGCTAATATCTAATTATGTTGAGAATTTTTTACATGGCTCTCTCTTTTTTTTTTAAGATTTTATTTATTTATTTGACAGAGAGAGACATAGTGAGAGAGGGAACACAAGCAGGGGGAGTGGGAAAGGGAGAAGCATACTCCCCGTTGATCAGGGAGCCCGATGCGGGGCTCTATCCCAGGACCCTGGGATCATCACCTGAGCCGAAGGCAGACGCTTAACGACTGAGCCACCCAGGCATCCCACGGTTTCTTTTTTTAAGATTTATTTATTTTAGAGAAAGTGAAAGTGTGTGTGAGTGGGGGGAGGGGCAGAGGGAGAGAATCTTCAAGCAGAATCCCCACTGAGTGCAGAGCCCAACAGAGGGCTTGATCCCACAACCCTTGAGATCATGACCAAGCCAAGAGCCAGAGGATTAACCAACTGAGCCACCCAGATGCCCTTCAAATGGCTTTTTAATCACTTAATGATGACTTTTGAAGAGCAAGAATTCTAAATTTTGATGAAGTCTAATTTTTTTTTTAAACTTTATGCTCATTGTTTCCCACCTAGGAAACACTGTTGCACCTAGGATGTAAATATTTATATCCCTTTTCCTCTAATAAACAGTACAGTTTTGCATTTTACTTTTAGTTATATGATTCATCATGAATCAGTATTTGTATATACACGAGGAAAGGATAAAAGTTGGCTTTTTTTTCTCCCTTATAGATATTTAGTTGCTCCTTGACAGCTTGTTGAAAATATAATTTATTCATTGAAATACTTGGTATTGTTATTAAAAAACAATTAACTCTGAATGTATAAATCTATTTCTGTACTCTCCTTTCTGTCCCATTTATACATATGCCTATTCTTACTCCAATTTCACACTTTTTGATTACTGTATTTCAGAATGAATCTTATAATCACATGGTTCATGTATTAACCTTTATTTTCAAGAACTTATTTTCTATTCTAGTTTTTAAAAATATTTTTATATAACTTTTAGAGTCCACTTATACATTTCTACGTAAATTGTCTGCAGGGGTTTTAGTCAAGATTGCATTAAATCAATTGATCAATTTGGGAAAAATTGTATCTTATCAACATTGAGTCCTCAATATCAAGTCTTCCAATTGATGATAATGGTTCAAGTTTTCATTATTTTAAGTTTGTTTAAAAATTTCTCTCATCAAAAAAAAAAAAAAAAAAAAAAAAAATTTCTCTCATCAATGTTGTGTGACTTTGTCATACAAGTCAACATATTTTAAAAACATATTCTGGTATTTTCTTATAACTTTAATTCAATTGTATATGACCATTCTGGGTTGTTTAAATTTTGTTCCTAGTATATATAAATAAAATTGATATTAGCCTTGTATCTTAGGTCCTGGCAAATGTATTAATAGCTCTTGCAGATTATTGTAGACTTCTTAAGATGTTCTATGTACATGATTATATCATCTCTTAAACACAATTTTCCTTTTTTTAAATCAATATGCTCTTTATTTGTTTGTTTTGCTTTATTGCACTAGGATGACCTTCATTAAAATGCTGAATAGAAATTGTGAGAGCAGACATAGTCTTGTTCCTGATCTTAGAGGAAAAGCATTCAGTCTTTACCACTGAGTTTGAAATCCTGCATAGGTTTTTCATAGATGTCCTTTCTCATCTCATCAGCAGACTGAGAAAACATCTTCGGTTCTTCTGTGTGTTGAAAGTTTTGGGTTAGCTTGTTTTAACTTATTATGATTAGATGCTGAATTTTACCAAATGCTTTCTGAACATTATTTGAGTAAAAGTACATCATTTCACCCCATGATGTTATTAATATGGTAAATTATATTTTTCTTTTGACATTTAGCCAAACTTACAGTCTGGAATATATTATCTTTTTGAAATATTTTTTTCATATTCAATCAGCTAATAATTTAGGAAGAGATTTAACACTTACCTTCATGAAGGACATTTGTACATGGTTTTCATTCTCTTAATTGTTTGTCTGATTTTTATGTCAGGATAACTTTGTCTTCTCAAATGGTTAGGAAATATTCACTCTCCTACTATTTTCTGAAAAAGTTTATATAATATTAGTGTAATGACAATTTTAAATGTCTGATGGAAGTTACCAGTGAGATCATTTGGGTCTGGACTTTTCTTTATGTGAAAGTTTTTAATAACATTAAACGTCTTTAATACATAAGGGATACTCATTTTATTTTATTTTTCAAATAAAGTAAATTTGATATGTAGCATTTTTGCAAAGAATTTATTTATTCCATGTAACTCATTAAATTTATTGTCCTATATTTGTTCATAAAGGTGTCATTCTTTTTTTAAAAAAATTATTTTATTTTATTATGTTACATTAGTCACCATACAATACATCATTAGTTTTTGATGTAGTGATCCATGATTCATTGTTTTCATATAACACCCAGTGCTCCATGCAGTACAAGCTCTCCTTAATACCCATCACCAGGTAAACCCATCCACCCACCTGCCTCCCGTCTAGAACCCTCAGTTTGTTTCACAGAGTCCATAGTCTATCATGGTTCATCTCCCACTCGGATTCCCCCCCTTCATTTTTCCCTTCCTTCTCCTAATGTCCTCCATGCTATTCCTTATGTTCCACAAAGAAGTGAAACCATATGATAATTGACTTTCTCTGCTTGACTTATTTCACTTAGCATAATCTCCTCCAGTCCCATCCATGTTGATGTAAAAGTTGGGTATTCATTTGTTCTGAAGGCTGAGTAATATTCCATTGTATATATGGACCACATCTTCTTTATCCATTCATCTGTTGAAGGGTATCTCAGCCCTTTCCACAGTTTGTGGACATTGCTGCTATGAACATTGGGGTGCATATGGCCCTTCTTTTCACTACATTTGTGTCTTTGGGGTAAATAACCAATAGTGCAATTCCTGGGTCATAGGGTAGCTCTATTTTTAACATTTGAGGAACCTCCACACTGTTTTCCAAAGTGGCTGTACCAACTTGCATACCCACCAACAGTGTAAGAGGGTTCCCCTTTCTCCACAACCACTCCAATATTTGTTGTTTCTTGCCTTGTCAATTTTTGCCATTTGAACTGGTGTAAGATGGTATCTCAATGTGGTTTTGATTTGAATTTCCCTGATGGCTAATGATGATGAACATTTTTCATGTGTCTGTTAGCCATTTGTATGTTTTCATTGGAGAAGTGTCTGTTCATGTCTTCTGCCCACTTCTTGACTTGATTATTTGTTTTTTGGGTGTTGAGTTTGAAAAGTTCTTTATAGATCTTGGATACCAGCCCTTTATCTGTAGTGTCATTTGCAAATATCTTCTCCCATTCTGTGTGTTACATCTTTGTTTTTTTGACTGTTTCCTTTGCTGTGCAGAAGCTTTTTATCTTGATGAAGTCCCAAAAGTTCATTTTTGCTTTGGTTTCCCTAGCCTTTGGAGATGTATCTTGAAAGAAGTTGTTGTGGCTTATGTCAAAGAGGTTACTGACTATGTTCTCCTCTAGGATTTTGATGGATTCCTGTCTCACATTGAGGTCTTTCATCCATTTTGAGTTTTTCTTTGTGTATGGTATTAGAGAAGGGTCGAGTTTCATTCTTCTGCATGTGGCTGTCCACTTTTCCCAGCACCATTTATGGAAGAGACTGTCTTTTTTCATTGTATATTTTTTCCCGCTTTGTAGAAGATTACTTGACCATAGAGCTGAGGGTCCATATCTGGGCTCTCTATTCTGTTCCATTGGTTTATATGTCTGTTTTTGTGCCAGTACCATGGGTCTTGGTGATCACTGCTTTGTAATATAGCTTGAAATTGGGCAACATGATTCCCCCAGCTTTGTTTTTCTTTTTCAACATTTCCTTGGTGATTCGGGGTCTTTTCTGATTCCATACAAATTTTAGGATGTTTGTTCCAGCACTTTGAAAAACGTCACTGGAATTTTGATCAGGATGGCATTGAAGGTATAGAATGCTCTGGGTAGCATTGACATTTTAACAATATTTATTCTTCCAATCCATGAGCATGGAATGTTTTTCCATCTTTTTGTGTCTTCTTCATTTCTTTCATTAGTGTTCTGTAGTTCCTAGAGTATGGATTCTTTATCTCTTTGGTTAGGTTTATTCTGAGGTATCTTATGGTTTTTGGTGCTATTGTAAATGGAATCGTATCTCTAATTTCTCTTTCTACAGTTGCGTTGTTAGTGTATAAGAAAGTAACTGATTTCTGTGCATTGATTTTTTATCCTGCCACATAACTGAATTGCTGTATGAGTTCTAGTAATTTGGGGGTGGAGTCTTTTGGGTTTTCCACATAAAGTATCATGTCATCTGCGAAGAGAGAGAGTTTGACCTCTTCTTTGCCAATTTGAATATTTTATCTCTTTTTGTTGTCTGATTGCTGTGGCCAGGACTTCTAGTACTCTGTTAAAAAATAGTGTCAAGAGGGGGCATCCTTGACATGTTCCTAATATTAAGGGACAGGCTTTCAGCTTTTCCCCACTGAGGATGATATTTGCTGTGGGTTTTTCATAGATGGATTTTATGAACTTGAGGAATATTCCCTCTATCCCTATACTCTGAAGAGTTTTAATCAAGAAAGGATGCTGTATTTTGTCAAATACTTTTTCTGCATCAATTGAGAGGACCATATGGTTCTTCTCTCTCCTCTTATTAATGTGTTCTATCACATTGATTCATTTGCAAATGTTGAACCACCCTTGCATCCCAGGGATAAACCCCACTTGATCATGGTGGGAGATCCTTTTAATGTATTGTTGGATCCTATTAGCTAGGTATTATTTCTTCTTTGAATGTTTGGTAGCATTCCCCAGGGAATCCATCAGACCCTGGCATCTTGTTTTTTGGGAGGTTTTTGATCACTGCTACAATCTCATTACTAGTTATTGGCCTATTCAGGTTGTCAATTTCTTCCTGTTTCAGTCTTGGCGATTTATAGGTTTCCAGGAAGGCATCCATTTCTTCCAGGTTGCTTAATTTATTGGCATATAGTTGTTGATAATAATTTCTAATAATTGTTTCTATTACCTTGGTGTTAGTCATGATCTCTCTCCTTTCATTCATAATTTTATTAATTTAGGTCCTTCCTCTTTTCTTTTGAATAAGTTTGGCCAGTTGTTTATCGATTTTATTAATTCTCTCAAAGAACCAGCTTCTAGTTTCATTGATCTATTCTACTGTGTTTCTGGTTTCTAATTCATTGATCTCTGCTCTAATCTTAATTATTTTCTCTTATAATGCCTGGCTTAGGCATCGTTTGTTGCTTTTTCTCTAACTCTTTAAGGTGTAAAGTTAGTCAGTGAATTTGGGATTTTTCTATTTTTTGGAGTGAGGCTTGGATGGCTGTGTATTTCTCCCTTAGGACCACCTTTGCAGTATCCCATAGATTTTGGACCAACGTCTCTTTGTTCTCATTTGTTTCCATGAATTGTTTAAGTTCTTCCTTGATTTCCTGGTTGACCCAAACATTCTTGAATAGAGTCATCTTAAGCTTCCAAACGTTTGAATTCCTTCCAATTTTTTTTCTTGTGATTGAGTTCCAGTTTTGAAGCATTATGGTCTGAGAATATGCAGGGAATAATCTCAGTCTTTTGGTATTGGTTGAGACTTGATTTGTGACCCAGTGTGTGGTCTATTCTGGAGAAAGTTCTGTGTGTGCTCGACAAGAATGAGTATTCTGTTGTTTTAGGGTGAAATGTTCTATATATATTGATGAAGGCCATCTACTCCAGTGTGTTATTTAAAGCTCTTGTTTCTTTGTTGATTTTCTGCTTAGATGAGCTGTCTATTGCTGAGAGTGGAGTATTGAGGTCTCCTACAATTAATGTATTGTTATCAATATGACTCCTTATTTTAGTTAACAGTTGGCTTATGTAGATGGCTGCTCCCATGTTGGGGGCATAGATATTTACAATTGTTAGATATTCTTCTTATATAGACCCTTTAAGAATGTTATAGTGTCCTTTTGTGTTTTTAACTACATTATTTGGCTTAAAATCTAGTTTATCTGATATGAGAATTTCTACCCCAGCTTTCTTTTGAGGTCCGTTGGCATGGAAGATGGATCTCCATCCCTTCACTTTCAGTCTGGATGTATCTTTAGGTTCAAAATGAGTCTCTTGTAGACAGCATATGGACGGGTCCTGTCTTTTTATCCAACCTGCAACCCTGTGCCATTTTATGGGAGCATTTAGGCTGTTCACGTTGAGAGTGTTTATTGAAAGATATGAATTTATTGTCATCATGTTGCCTATGAAGACCTTGTTTCTATAGATTGTCTTTGTACTTTTCTATTCTATATCACTCTTGGGGTATTTCTCCTTTTATAGAACCCCCCCTTAATATTTCTTTCAGGGCCAGCTTGGTGGTCACATAGTCTTTCCATTTCTGCTGGTCTTGGAAGCTCTGCCTCTCTCCATCCATTCTAAATGACAGCCTTGCCAGATAAAGTATTCTTGGCTGCATGTTCTTCTCATTTAGTACCCTGAATATGTCTTCCCAGACCTTTCTAGCTTGCCAGATCTCTGTGGATAGGTCTGACATTATTCTTATGTTCCTCCCTCTGTACATAAGGAATCTCTTCCCCCTAACTGCCCTTAAGATGGTTTCCTTGGTTCTAAGATTTCCGAGTTTTACTATTACATGCCGGGGTGTTGTCCTGTTTTCCTTGATCTTGGGAGGGGTCCTCTCTGCCTCTAGGACATGAATGTTTGTTTCATTCCCCAGATTAGGGAAGTTCTCAGCTACAAGTTGCTCAAATATATCTTCTAGTCCTCTCTCTCTGTCCAGCCCTCAGGGACTCCAATAATTCTGACATTGGAACGTTTCATGGTGTCACTTATTTCTCTGATTCTATTTTCATGGATTTTGAGTTGCTTTTCCCTGACCATCTCTTTTTCCTTCTTTTCTATCGATTGGTCTTCTAGATCACTATTTCACTCTTCTGACTCACTTACCCTAGTTGTTAGATTAGATTAGATTGGATCTCATTGATAGCATTTTTAAGTTCTGCGAATTCAGCTTTCATTTCTGCCCTTAGAGACTCTATGTTACTATTAATCGATTTCTGTATTCTAGCTATTGTCTTCACAATTGCTACCCTGAATTCCATTTATGACATTTTGTTATATCTGAATCCCTTTCTGTATCTGTGGCAGAAGTCACAGTCTCTAAATCTTTCCTATTTTGGGGGTTTCTCTTCCTAGTCATTCTGTTGAGGGGTGGTTGAGGGAATGTGCAGAGTCCAAATTATTTACCACAACCCAAGCAAGATGCACCTGTTTTCTAGGGACGGTAGGGTTGATGGCCTCTTGTTTTCCCAGCCTATCTTCTGGGGAAGGGGTCTACCCCACTGTTACTCAAGCAACCCTGTTTGGGCAGATTTGCCCTACCCCCTTTCAGGGAGGGGGATGGCCTCAGTGAAAACCGGTTTTTGGGGGGCTTTTGTTCTCTGTCGGCTTTCCCTCGTGGTTTTCCCCATCTCTTCCAAGAGTCAGAGCAGAAGAGATCGTTTCCAATCCTCTGCCTCAGCACAGAGAGATCTCAGTCTGTTCTTCAGTGAGCACTCCAGGCCACACTATTTCCGTTTCTGTCTGCGCTGCTATAAACTGCAGTGTCCTGGGTTGTGCACCCCTCAGCAACGCTCCCAGTCTTTGACTCCATGTTGGCACATCGCTGCCCTTTGTGCTTCTAAAACTGCCAACTACCCCCACTTTGCATGTGCAGCCCCACCGCTCAGGGTTTCCATCCGGGGGCTGCCCTGAAGTCCTTTCCCCTTCACTACTTTGTGTTAAATTTACTATCCATTCTCAAGTTCAATTTAGAAACATATATCATTGGTTTTAAACACTTCTTTTCTAGTATAAACATTTAAAGCTAAACTTTAAGACCTGCTTTAGCTGTATCCCACAAATGTTTCATTACTCATTTCAAAATATTTCCTGATTTCCTTTTGATAGTTCCATTGACCCATGGCTATTTAGAATCATGCTGCATAATTTCCAAATGTTTGGGGATTTTCCAAATATTTTTTCTTATTAATTTCTAATTAAATTTCATTGTAGTCAAAGAATATTTGCTTTATATTTTCAATCTTATTATAGTCGTTGAGACTAGGTTTATGGTATAGCTGGTCTATCTTGGTCAATATTCCATATACACTTAGAGAGAATGTTGATTTTGATATTGTTGGTGGGGGGAGTTCCATAAACGTGAATTAGTTCATGTTGTTTAATAGTGTTGTACAATTCATCTATATAGTAATTACATTTCTGTCCATTTATTCTCTCAATTTCCCTGAAGGTAATATTGACATCTCTAAATATAAATGTGGACTTGTCCATTTCTCCTTTCAGTTCTATCAACTTATTCTGTGTTAATTTTCAACTCTATTATTGAGTACATTCTTTTTAAATTTTTTTTTAAATATCTTACTTATGAGTTACTCCTTTTATCATTATGAAATATCTCTCTTTGTCCCTGTTAATATCCTTTATACTGAAATCTAATTCATACAGACATTTCTGCTCTCTTGTGATTAATAGATTAGTATCTCCCTGCTATATAATTTTCCATCTTTTTATTTTTAAGGAATCTTTGCCTTTAAAGTTAAAATGTATTCCTTGTAAACTGCAAATACTTAGGTCCATATATTTATGGACCATTTGCCTTAACAGCATCATTTAAAAGTAGAAATGTTGGTAAGCCTACTGTCTTATTTGTTTTACTTCTGACTGCATTTATCTTTATTGCTTTCTTTTACTTTTCTGTTTCTTTTGTGAGTGTTTTTAGAATTTAATTTAAACTCTTCTATTGGTTCAGTTTTTAAAAGATTTTATTTATTTGAGAGAGAGAGAAGCACAAGCAGGAGAAGAGACAGAGGGAGAAGCAGGCTCCCCGCTGAGCAGGGAGCCTGACATGCGGCCTGATGATCATGGCCCCTCAGATCATGACCTGAGCTGAAGGCAGATGCTTAACTGACTGAGCCACACAGGCATCCGTATTGGTTCATTTTTTTTTTGTCTCATCATTTATTCTTTTAGGCTTTACAGTAACCTTGAGCTTATAATCTACATTCTGACAAGCATGTACTTCTTAACTTGTAACATTCCAACACCTCCTTTGTGTAATTTTTTATTTTACTTTAACTTGTGTTATAAACAAATTATCATCATCATCATCATCATGATCATCATCATCATCATTCTCTTTCCTTTTGGGACCACAGTTCCATGTGTATCAGATTGCTTGATATTGTCTCACCATTTGCTAAAGATCTGTTCATTTATTATTATTGTTGTTGTTGTTGTTATTGTTGTTGTTTCTGCATTAGTTTGGATAGTTTTCTTCTGCAGTTTCTATGTTAGTGCTTTGTCCATCTAGTGAAGTGGTTCACTTAATTTTATATTTTTCAGCTTCAGGATTTTCCTCTTTTATATATAGCTTCCATTCCTATATTGTTACACTCAATTTTAAGTATTTTATTCTTTTTGTTGTTATTGTAAATCAAATTGTTTCTTTAACATCTTCTTTGGATTCTTCATTGCTTTTATATAAAAATACAATCAAGTTTTGTGTGTTGATCTTGTAATCTGTAACTTTGCCTGAATTTTTTATTAGCTCAATAGTTGTTTTTATTTATTTATTTATTTTAATTTGGTGTGGGTTCTTTAGGATTTTCTGTATGTAAAATCATGGCATCTGTGACTATAGATAGTTTTACTTCTTCCTTTCCAAAGCAAATGCCTTTTATTTCTTTTTCTTTACTAAGTTTTCTGACTAGAAATAAATTATTGAATAAAATATTGAATAAAATGGCAAAAATGGGTACTTTTGTCTTGTTCCTGATATTAGGGGGAAGTTTTCAGTATTTTATCATTGAATATGGTATTAGCTGTGGGAAGCTCATAAATGTATACTATCATGTAGATCAAGTTCCCTGGTATTTTTAGTTTGTTGAGTGTTTTATAATAAAATGTGTAGGATTTTGTCAAATCCTTTTTCTACATCAACTGAAAGAATCATGTGTTGTTTTCATTACTTTCAATATGGTGTACAACAATGATTTTCATATGTTAATACATCGTTGCATTCCTAGGATAATCTCATTGGTCATGGTGTGTCTTTCTTTTAATATGCTTATAGATTTGGCTTCTTGTATTTTATTGATGATATTTGCATTTATATACATAGGGGTATTGGTCTGCATTTTTCTTCCCCTATGATGTCTATGATGTCTATATCTTTAATTTATAGCAATCCAGTTTGTATTAATGTCAAATTAGCCACATAGTATCAAAACTGCTCTTATACAGCTCCTCCCTCTTCATGTTATGGCAGCCACAAATTACTTTTTATACATTGTATTTCCAGTAACACAGATTTATAATAATTGTTTGAAGGAATTTGTATTTTAAATCATATAAGGGAAAAAAAAGTGGTGTTACAAACCAAAGATACAGTAACATTGGCTTTTTTTTTTAAATGTTTTATTTATTTATTCATGAGAGTCAGAGAGAGAGAGAGAGAGGCAGAGGCAGAGGGAGAAGCAGGCTCCCCGCCTAGCAGGGAGCCCGATGCGGGACTTGATCCCAGGACCCTGGGATCATGACCTGAGCCGAAGGCAGACACTTAACCATCTGAGCCACCCAGGCGCCCCAGTAACATTGGCTTTTACATTTACCTGTGAATTTACCTCTACCAGAGTTCCTATTTCCTCATATGGCTTTCATTTACTATCCAGTCAGTTTCTTTTCATTTTAACCTGATAAACTCCTTTTAGGATTTCTTGTCGGAAAAATCTGCTACAAACAAACTCCTTTAGCTTTTGTTTATCAGGGAATGTCATAATTTTCCATTAATTTTTTAAGACTACTTTTTTCATATCTAGACTTCTTGGTTGGCAGGGATTTTTGTTTGTTTTTGTTTGTTTGTTTTCATTTCAAAGCTTTAAAAATCTCATCCCCCTGCATTCTGACCTCCATGTTTTTTTTTTTTTTCTCAAAAAGAAATGGGTTGCTAATTTTATTGAGGATCACTTGTGTATAATGAATCTCTGCCTTGCTGATTCCAGAATTGTCTCCTTTGTCTTTGTCTTTCAACAGTTTGATTATAATGTATGCATCTCTTTGTATTTTCCTATTGAAGATTTTTTTTTAGTTTATTAAATTTATAGATTCATGTATTTTATAAAATGTGGGAAGTTTTTAGACATTATTTTTTTTTTCAAATAGCCCTTGTATGCCCTTAAATCTTATTTTCTCTGTCATCAACACCCATTATGTGTATTTTGATGTATGCTTGATGGTATCCCACAGATATCTTTGGGCTCTGTTTATTTTTTTATTCTTTGTCCTCTCTGTTCCTTAGACTGGATAATCTCATTTTATCTCTCTTCAAGTTCACTGACTCTTCTTCCTGATCAAATCTTCTATTGACATCCTATATGCAAACTTCTTCATTTTGGTTATTGTACACTTGAACTCCTGAATCTATATTTAAGTTTCTTTTTATAATTTCTCTCTCTCTATTAGTATTGTCTTTTTGTTAAGAAACATTTTTTATGGTTTCTTATTATTCTTTGGACATATTTGTAATAACTAATTAAAGTCTTTGTCTAGTAAGTCCACTGGCTGGTCTTCTTCAGATACAGTTTCTATTTATTAAGTTATATTTTTCCTATGAATTGCCCAAGATTTGTTTCTTTAAGTGTCTCATTATTATTTGTGGGAAAATGTAGTTATCAGCATTATAATATGCTAATTCTTTAAAAATCAGATTCTTTCCTGTTTCTGGGACTTGTTATTACTGCTTTTTGTACATTATATATTTGTTTAGTGACTTTTTCATACAATTATTGTAAATACTGTGTGTCAGTCAGGTTTCTCCAAAGAAACAGAGCTAATAGGATGTATATATATTGTATTATAAATTTTAAAACAATATTTTCCCACTACCTCAATGTCTCCACAGGCTGTGAGCACCCTGCCTAGGTAACCAGGTGTAGCAGTGTGATAGAGCCGGCCCGTCACAAACTTCCCTCCTTGCCCTCCCCTGATTGTGACCTACTGATATTCAAATGCACCAATGAAACCCCTTATTCCTTTTGCTTGTCTCCTTCACACTGACTCCCAGTAGAGGCACTTCCCCGTGGTCCTCATTCTCTTCCTTAGCTCTCCAACTGCTTGGTTGAGCACATTCCCTCATTGCTACTTCCATATGGTCCCCTCATGGTGTGTTGTGATTCTGTCTCTCTATTATCTGTGAGTATAATAAACTTTGTTTTCTTGAACTTATTCTGTGTCTCTACTTGTGGCTTCATGACTATCATCTCATGGAAGAATATATATATATATGGATTTATTATAAGGATTGGTTCACCTGATTATGGAGGCTGACAATCCCCATGATCTGTAGTCAATAAACTGGAGAGTCAGTGGTGTAGTTTCAGGCTAAGTCCAAAGGCCTGAGAACCAGAAGTGCCACTGCTGTAGGTCCAATTTGAAGGCTGGCAGTCTAGGGACACAGGAAGAACCAATATTTTAGTTTGAGTCTGAGGTAGGAAAAAACCTGATGTCCTAGCTCAAGGTAGTCAGGCATAAGGAAATTTCCTCTTATATGGGGAGAGTCAACCTTTTGTTCTATTCAGGCCTTCAAAGATTGGTGAGGCCCACTTACACTGTGGAGGGCAATCTTCTTTACAGAGCCTATTAATTTAAATGTTAAACTCATCCAGAACATCCTCACAGAAACACCTAGAATGATGTTTGACTAAATACCTGGGCACTCTGTGGCCCAGTCATGTTGACACATAAAATTATTCATGACAGACTGCATTCTTTGTCATGTATGGTCACTGAAGTATATTTTCTGTTAGCTAATTGGTAAGCTAATGATAAATGCATGCTTATCCAAATCCTTTACATCTCTGTCTGTTCTTTACTTCCTGCTTTCACGGAGCATAAAGTTCAGTCACAGGTGAAAGCTTGGGGTCTTCTCAAGTAATTTTTGAGCATATGTTCAGCCCTGGTTATGTGCATGGACTTCTAAATTCTCAGGTATATCTAGAAGCTTTTCAAAGCCCTTATTCTTCCATGTTAGATTCTAGAGTTCTGAAATGTTAATTCTGAAAGTTTCTGCCAGTTTAATTGTTGCTTTAGTGAATGGACAGAATTTTGGAGTTCTCTACTCTGCCATTTCCAGTGACATCACCTCTAGGGCTTGTTTGCTCTGTTTCTTATGGTGTGATATTTTGTGATATTTACTGCATGACCCGGGTATTGAAAATATCTCTTCATTTTTGTTAATAAAGCTAGAAATCTCCCAAACAATGCAAACTTGAAGTTTCTCCACTTAGAACTCTAGGATAGTTTATTTTATTTTCACCCAATAATATTCTTTCGCTGGTCTAATAGGAACTTACCCTAAGAATTGGTCATTTTTTTCCCCATACATTTAATTTAGACTATTCAGATTTGAGATAATTTTCTTTGCATATCTACATTCTCTCTGTTACTTGACCCTGCATATTCTAGTTATTTCAGTTTCTATTAACTCAAATTTCTTCTCTCCTTTGCTCAATGAGACCTATATCCTTTGCTTGGGTTCCCCTTCTCCCAACCAGGATCAAATAAATGCCTTGAGGCAGAAAATTAGGATGATAGTAGGTCTCATCTCATTTGTTTTGATTTTTTTATGCACCACAGTAATGCGTTATTTTCCAATGCCTGAAAATATTTGCTTTTTATGTTTTTTTTCAGTTTTGGAATTACTCATGGTATGATGACTTATCAGGTGCAAGTTAATCATGGCCTTACGTGGAAGTCCCTTATACTATGTAGTGCAAGATCATTTAAAATGTGCCTTATTTTTTTATTGAGGTAAAATTGGTACATAATATGTTTCAGATGTGCATCATAATCTTATACTTGTATAAATCACAAAGTGATCACCACCATAAGTCTAGTTACCATTCATCACCATACAATTGAATCCCTTCACCCATTTTCCCCAACCCCCAGCCCTTTACCCCTCTGGTAACCATGAATTTGTTCTCTATATCTATGAATTAGTTTTTATTTTATTTGCTCACTTGTTGTTGTTGATTTTTTTTAGATTCCACATATACTTGAAATCATGTGGTATTTGTCTTTTTCCATCTCATTTATTTCACTGAGCATAATACCCTCAATGTCCATCCACTTTGTCACAAACAGCAAGGTTTCCTTCTTTTCTAAATCTGAGTAGTATTCCATTATGTTTGTGTGTGTATATATATTATAAATATCCCACCACATCTTTATCCATTTATCCATTGATGGACACTTTCCATATCTTGAATATTATAAATGCTGCAATGAACATAATAGTGCATATATCTTTTTGAATTAATGTTCTTATAGTCTTTGGATAAATACCCAAAAGTGGAATAGCTGGATCATATGGCAGTTCTATTTTTAATTTTTTGAGGACTCTCCATACTGTTTTCCATAGGGACAGCACCAATCTACATTGTCACAGTGTACAAGTGTTCCCTTTTCTCTATATCCTCTCTATCACTTCTTATTTCTTGTCTTTTTGATAATAGCCTTTCTGACAGGTGTGAGGTAATATCTCACTATGGTTTTGAATTGCTTTTCCTTGATAATTAGTGATCCCAAATATCTTTCCATGTGCCTGTTGGCCACCTGTATGTCTCTTATTGGGAAAATGTTTATTCAGATGCTCTGTCCATTTTTTTTTTTTTTTTTTTTTAGTCAGACTTTTTTGTTGTTGTTGTTGAGTTATATGAGTTATTTATATATTTTGGATATTAATTCCTTATCAGATATATCATTTACAAATACCATTTCCCATGCAGTAGGTTGCCTTTTCATTTTGTTGATGGTTTCCTTCACTGTGCAGGAGCTTTTTAGTTAGATGTAGTCTCATTTGTCTATATTTACTTTTGCTGACCTTGCCTTTTGTCAGGTTTGGCCATCAAACCCTGAGACGGTGAATGAAAAGATTACTCCAGACACCTTAGTAGGAGAAAGGAGAGGCCTGGGGAACAGATGCTCAAGTGGCAGAAGGCCCTGAGCCAAGCTCTGTCTCCACTTTTATTGGGGTCTTAGCAATACATCAGGCACAAGTGCAAAGCAAGTAGGAAAGTGTAACTTTAATGGTCAGGATAATAAAATATGGGGCAGTGTGTGATAAGGGAGAGGAGGCAATGAGTCCGTGAAGTACGTGACTACCAGAGGTGTTTGTTTTTCTTCAAAACTTAAACATTGACTCCCTAGATGAGAACCTTAAGCCACAGTAAGAATCTGTCCGTTTTCATCCAAGAAACTTCAAAGGAGGCCCAGCATTCCAGGCACTTCTCCTTTGCTTCTCAATTAGTGTCATCCAGGGAGGCATAAACAAGTCGGATTTTGTCTATCCAGGCACTGTGAATTCCCACAGGCTTTAGACTCAGATCCAAAAAATATCATTAAGACCAATGTCAAGGAGCTTACTGACTATATTTTCCTCTAGGAATTTTGTGATTTCTGGTTTTACATTCAAATCTTTAATCCATTCTCAATTAAGTTTTGTGTGTGGTGTGTAGTAGTCAAGTTTTATTATTTTGCATGTATCTGTCCACTTTTCTCAGCACTATTGTTAAAAATACTTTTTTCCCCCTATTTTATATTCTTGGCTCCTTTATCATAAATTAACCAACCATATGTGTTTGGGTTTATTTCTGAGTTCTCTATTCTCTTCCATTGATCTATGTGTTGGTTTTTATGCCAATACTACACTGTTTTGATTATTATGGCTTTGTAGTTTAGTTTGAAATCAGGGAGCATGATACCTCCAGCTTTGTCCATTCTCAAGATCACTTTTACTTATTCAAGGTCTTCTGTAGTGCCATACAAATTTTAGGATTATTTATTCTAGTTCCATGAAAAATGCCATTGGGATTTTGATAGGGGTTGCATTGAATCTGTAGATTGCTTTACATAGGATGAGCATTTTAACAATGTTAATTCTTCCAGTCCATGAGCATGGAATATCTTACCATTTATTTGTGTCTTCTTCAATTTCTTCAGTTGTCTTACAGTTTTCAGTGTACAGATCTTTCACCTCCTTGGTTAAATTTATTCCTAGGTATTTTATTCTTTTTCATACAGTTGTAAATGAAAATTTTTTATTAATTTTTTTCTGTTTCATCTTTAGTGTACAGAAATGCAAGAGATTTTTGTGTATTGATTTTGTATTGTTGGGGAGGAAGACCTTCCTCTGCCATATGGTCCTTCTAGTTGGACTTAGTGTTAAATTGACATGAGACAGATTAACAGGAGAAAATCAAATTTAATAGATGTACATGTAGGGAATCCACATAGACACTCAATTTCAAAGACAGTGAGGCAACAAGAAGCTTATATGAGCTAAGGAGAGGGGAAGGGGCCTGAGAATACAATGTGGAGAAATCTCTTTAGGAAGAAGGTGAAAGGAGATGTTTGGAAAAACAAGGTTGCCCTGTTATGCAGATGAGTTCCTTAGGCAAAGGAGACTCTCTGTTAATAGCTCTTCCTGTTGCAGGATCTCTTTTCCAATGTAAATTTTCGCAGTTACTGGGGAGGCAGAGAGCTTTATCTGCATCTGCCTGGTTTTAATTACTTTTAATTCTAAATTAGCTTTATGCCAAAGTGGCACATTTGGAGGCATCTCATCCTGCACACTTTAAGTATCCTGCAGCTTCATTGGATTCATTTATTAACTTTAACAGTTTATATTCCTGAAAATAAAATATAAAGTCTTCATTTTGATCTTCATTTTAGATTTTAAAATTTAAACATTATGTAATTTTTACATATAAATAGCAAAATATATCAAAGGACTAAGTTATAAAAAGGTCATGATTTGATGGCAAACATAAAGATATAATTATATACATACATAGTTTTAGCCAACAATTCCAACTTCATCTTGACAGATTTACTTTATGGTAGGATATTCCTAATATGAGCTTGAACTTTAAGCAAAGCATAAATATTATTTAGTGTGAACATTTGGCTTGATGCTGTAGGTCTAACTTTATTTTTTGTTTAAAAAATCCTTAGAAAATGCCAAAACTGATGTAGGAAAGACATTAGGGTTTGAAGCTGATGGCCAAAAAAGAATTCTTGAGATGTCTTTGGCGCAAAAAGGTGATTTTATTAAAACAAAGGGACAGGACCTGTGGGCAGAAAGAGCTGCACTGGGGTCATGAGGAGTGGCCCATTATATGCTTTCAAGTTGGGAGGGGGTTAGGGAGAGTGTAAGTCTCTAAGGAATTTTGGAAGCAAGGTTTCCAGGACCTTGAGGGGGCTAGCTATTGTTGGGAAAATGTCATTTATTACCGTCTAATAAAACCTTAGTCATGAGACCCTTCAGATGTATATTGGCAGGCCATATCCTTGGGAGATGATTACCAACACATATCTTGAGGGGTAGAGATAAAGGAAATTTCTAAAAGAATTTCTATATATTAAAGTAGGCTTACAGGATCCAGGATGGGGGGTTGGGGTCAGGCTAGGATTGCCTTTTGACCTTAGCAAAGTGCAAACATCAAAGCAGTTGAGTCCCTAGAGGAATGTCACCCTGTCTGTTTCAAGGACTTGTCAATGGGCTGTAGGTAGTAAGGAAATTTAATAATTTTTCTTCTGCCTTTGTTTCCCACATCAAAACTGACTTTGAAACTTATATTTTTCCCTGGAGTTCAAAATATGTGATTAAAATAGTGCCTCCCAATTGTTATTATTGCTTCATAAAACCAGAGATTGAGATCATAATTCAATGCTGGTTTATTAAGTTAGTTTAAAGTACTTTATATCATAATAATTATTGTAAAGTGTCAGTATGGCTGGCCCAGCATGGGCCTATTGGTGTTTATGATATTTAGTACCCACCTTGTGGCTTGTCACTCTTATTAAAGAGATGTATATTAATTATTATTGGTATCAGATTAGCAGTTTGAAAATAAAAAGCATATCAAAGGGTATTTGAAGATTTTTTAAGGAAATTATATCTTAACTTCCAAGAACTACTTTTTTCCTTCCTTACTCATTCATGCAACATATATTTACTGAATACAAACTATGATTTAGGCATTTTTATTGATGTCAAAGATACAACAGTAAAGGAAAATTATACCGTGCATTCATATAACTTACATTTTACTAAAGAAACAGATGATATACAAATTATGCATTACAAAAGTATTAACTGCTAAGAAAAAGAAATAAAGCAGGGTAACAAATATAATGTGACTATACTTATAGAACATTTATATTATAGTACAAATGTGTGTCATGTTTGCAATTCAGTTTTCAACTAAAAATTCATTTGCTTCAATTGATTTCTCCTTATCTATTTAATGCAATTGTTGTCTGTTAGTAGGGCATGATGCGCTTGGATTTCTCAAATATGTGTGGGTTGTTTATATGTTACATTTTCTTTCTTAATGAAAGACTTAAAAAAATACTTCTCTCAGAATCAGAAAAGCAGTGAATTATTTTTTTACCTGTCGTGAAATTGCAAGTTGAAACCTTACTAATATATTTCCACATAACTTGTGTCTGGATAAACAGAGAGAGAGATTCATTTTTGATTTTTTGTTTCCTCCCCCCCTTCTCATTACTAAAAGTTCTACTTTCTCAAGAGAGGGAGGCAAGGTGGGGAGAGAGGGAGAAAAGGAGAGAAGGAATGAAAGAATTTATTAGGCATTTTTATACCCAGAACTTCCACAGAATAACGTGAACACAGAACCCTATGGGACAGGAAATCTGTCCAAAATGATGACTATACTATGTGAAAATGGGCAGAGATAAAAACCAATGTCTTCAAGGATTAAACAAGGTATTTAGGAATATATAGTTTCTATAAATATTTTGTTTTTGACCTAAGAAAAAGTGTAGGGGTAGACTATAGCAGTTAGATAAGGCCAGTTACAGCAGATCACAAAGAATATCTGAAATAAATTATATCATTATATAGATGATAGACAGAGATAGATAGGTGATAGATAAATAGATTCATACATACACCATATAAATTGGTCTTTACATGATGCTTAGGATTTGAGAAGATGGAGAAAGAAAGGGATGCTATTCTATATTCTGCTAGAAGAAAAAGGTAGCATCACAATAAATTATTTTCCATTGAAAAGAAGTTTCTCAAATTCTAGTGTGCATGAGTATCAGAATCCATTAAAGGTCTTGTTAATCCATATAGTGTTAGTCCCACTAACAAAGTTTCTGACTCTATAGCTCTTGGAGGTGAAGCGGGAAAGCAGGGTTCTTGTCTTACAGAGTTGAAGAATGAATCTCACAGACAAAAGAGAGTGAGTAAGAGTTTTATTAAACAATAGAGTTTTATTAAGCAAGGATACAGAAAAAGCTCTCAGGAGTGAGAAGAGACCCAAAAGGGTTGCCACCAAGGGTTTTTATCTCTGGTCTTTTATTAGGACTTTACCAGGAACTTGCCAGTGGTTTTGTCAGTGGTCTGGAACTAGACATGATGCTTACACATTGTGTGAGAGTCTTTGTTTCTGGTGACATCTGTGATCTATAGATATATTTTGCTAGGTCTGGTTAATCTTTATAGTTAACTTCTCCTTTGAGGCCTAATCATTTTTTGTGTTTTTTTCTTTTTCTTTCATGTAGTCTGTTAATGGTTGAATTAACATCCAGATTCATATATTAAAGTCTTAACTTCCACTATTTCAGAACGTGACTGTATTTGCAGATAGGATCTGTAAAGGTAATTTGGTTAAAATGAGGTCATTAAGGTGGGCCCTAATCCAAATGACTGGTGTTTTTCTAAGAAAAGGAGATTGAGACAAGAACACATCCAGAGAGAAAATGACATGAAGACACAGGGAGAGAATGACCATTAACAAGCCAAGAAGAGAAGCTTCAGATGAAACTAATCCTGAAGATACCTTGATGTCAGACTTCTAACCTTTAGGATTGTAAGAAAATACATTTCTGTTGTTTAAGCCACTCCCATCTGTGGTACTTTCTTATGGCAGCCGTAGTAAATTAATACACAGTCAAACTTAACTCATATGGGCAGCAAGTATTACAAAGTCATTGTTCTACTGCATCTTACTAGCTCTTTAGGGAGACAATTAAATAAGTAATCACAATTAAACAATAACAAAACCTAACACCCAGTCCTTAATACATATTTTAAGTCAATAAAAAAAATGACTAAAATTTAAAACTACCATTAAAGTGTCTCAATAAAGCAAAAAATATGTAATGTAGGAACAATATGCACAGTAGGAACAATAATACTAAAAGATTAACATAAAAAAAATAAATGAGTAAATGATTAGGGGGGAAGAACAAAGGAGGGAAGAATTCCAGGAATTCTTTGAGGTCTATTCCTATTCATATAGCCTATGATTCTGTACAATAGTCTAAGAAAATTATAAATAAAATCATTTAGAATGGAGTTATATATTTACCAATTTATATATGTGTATATATATATATATATTTCAGTCTTATTGAGGCATAATGGACATATAACATTGCATAAGCTTAAGGTGTACAAAATAATGACTTGATATATTTGTATATTGTAAAATGAAGTTTAGTTAACATCAATCATTTCACATAGCTACAATTTTTCTTATAATAAGAACTTTCACACACACAAAAAGAAGTGTTTGCAAACATAAAAAAATGAAATGAAAATTTCAAATTAAAAAAAAAACCTTTCAAGATCTACTCTTTAGCAACGTTCAAAATACAACACACTATTGTTAACAATAATTACCATGCAGCATATTGCATGCCCAGGACTTATTTATCTTATAACTGGAAGTTTGTACCTTTTAACCACCTTCACACGTTTTACCCACCCCCACACACCACACTTCTGGTAGCCACCAATCTATTCTTTTTTTTTTTTTTTTTTAGATTTTATTTATTTATTTGACAGACAGAGACACAGCGAGAGAAGGAACACAAGCAGGGGGAGTGGGAGAGGGAGAAACAGGCTTCCCGCTGAGCAGGGAGCCCGATGCGGGGCTCGATCCCAGGACCCTGGGATCATGACCTGAGCCGAAGGCAGACGCTCAACGACTGAGCCACCCAGGCGCCCCTGCCACCAATCTATTCTTTGTTTCTATGATTTCTTTTTAGATTTCACGTGTAAGTGAGATCATACAATATTTTTTTCTGTATGGCTTATTTAATTTAGGATAGTGTCCTTGATATCCATGCATGTTGTTGTAAATGACAGAATTTCCTTCTTTTTTATGGCTGAATAATATTCCATTGTGTGTATACATTGTCTGTGTATATATATATACATATATGTATACATATATAATATTCCATTGCATCAATATATAATACATATTTCATTTTTCTATGTGTATACATATATAATATTCTATTATTATATATATACCACATTTTATTTATCCATTTATCCATTTATCTGTCAATGGTCACTTCTATCTTGACTATTTCCATGTCTTGACTATTGTGAATAATGCTATAGTGAACATGGGTGGTGCAGATAACTCTTTGAGACAGTAATTTTGTCTCCCTCAGATTTTTACCCAGAAGTGGAATTTGATCATATGGTAGTTTTATTTTTAATTTTTTGAGGAAACTCCATACTGTTTTTCATAGTGGTTGTACCAATTAAATTTATACTCTTATTGAGAAATGAAAATGCACAGAGAACATCATTTTCGTTGGCTGAAGTCCATCATGGGTGACTTCCTGAATTTTTTACTCATATCTAGATACTTTGTTGTCACATAGTCAATTGAGCAGAAAAGTTAATCCTCTTCCCGCACTCCCTGCCCTCCAGCAAAATTTCAAAACATTTCCCTAGTAAATCATCTAAATAAATACTTGTATATTTCAGGGAGATTAATTAGCACATAGCTAAAATGTGATTTTCCTTAATAAGATTTTATTCCTCTTCGAAGTTTAAGTGGAACATATCAGAAGAAATGGAAAAGTACATGGAAAAAAACAAAAATGAAAACAGTGGTCCAAAACCTTTGGGTGTAACAAAAGCAGTTCTAAGAGGGACGTTTATAGCAATATAGGCTTACTTCAAGAAACAAGAAAAATCTCAAATAAACAACATAAAATTACACCTAAAGGAGCTAGAAAAAGAACAATAAGCAAAGCCTAAAAACAGCAGAAGAAAGGAAATAATAAACATTTGAGTAGAATTAAATGATATAGAAACTAAAAACAAAAAAAATAACAAAATAAAACAAAACACAATAGAACAGATCAACAAAACCAGGAGCTGGTTCTTTAAAAAATGAATAAAATTAGGGGCGCCTCCATGGCTCAGTCGATTAAGTGTCTGTCTTCAGCTCAGGTCAAGATCCTGGGGTCCTGGGATCGAGCCCTGCTTTGGGCTCCCAGCTCAGTGGAGATGCTGCTTCTCCTTCTCCCTCTGCCCCTCCCCCACACCCCGCTGATGCATTCTCTTTCTCAAATAAATAAATAAATAAAATCTTCAAAAAAGTGAAAAAAAGCAATAAAATTTAATAACCTTTAGCCAGACTTACCAAAAAGAAAAGAGAAGGGATCCAAATAAATAAAATCACAAATGAGAGAGGACAAATAATTGCCAACACCACAGAAACACAAACAATTATGAGAGAATATTATGAAAAACTATATACCAACAAATTGTATAACTATAAGAAATGGACAAATTCCTAGAAACACGTAAACTACCGTAATTGAACAGGGAGAAATATAAAATTTGGACAGATAACCAGCAAAGAAATTGAATCAGTAATAAAAAAACTCCCAATAAACAAAAGTCCAGGACCAGATGGCTTCACAGAGGAATTTTACCAAACATTTAAAGAAAAGTTAATACCTATTCTCCTCAAACTATTCCAAAAAAATAGAAAAGAAAGAAAAACTTCTAAATTTATTCTGAGGCCAGCATTACCCAGATACAAAAAACAAACAAACAAACAAAAAGAATATAAAGACACTAATAAAGGCTAATCAGAAGAAAGGCAGGCAGGGGCAAGGGGCCTCCCATCCTAAGAGGAAACTACCCTTCAAAGGAAAAAGACCCCATCCTGTTATTTTACACCACCCTGAAAGGAGCCCTCCACTCTTTCCCATGTAAACAACTACCTGATAGGTAGATGAGCACGTGGACAAAAACCGGATTAGGTGACAGGCGCATGGAGGGTTAATCAGATTAAAACAGCCTGCTAACAATCTCATGAAAACCCCTAGACTTAGAAACTCCAACAGACAACCCTCTTAGGTCCCCTCCCTCTTCAGGAGCTTTGTACTATCCCTCAATAAACTTTGCTTTGCTGCCTACCACTCTTCGTCTGGTCTACCTCTTCATTCTTCAAAGCAGCATGACCAAGAACCACAGGCAATAAAGGAAAAGAAATCCTGAAACAACACCACTAAAAAGGAAAACTAAAGGCCGACATCCCTGATGAACATAGATGAAAAAATTATCAACAAATTACTAGCAAACCAAATCCAACAATACATTAAAAAAAATCATTCATCACAACCAAGTGGGATTTATCCCTGGATTTCAAGGGTGGCTCAATATTCACAAATCAATGTGATAAATCACAGTAAGAGAAAGGAGACCACCTGGTGGCTCAGTCGGTTAAGCACCTGCCTTCAGCTCAGGTGATGATCCCAGGGTCTGGGATGCAGCCTGGCATCAGACTCTCTGCTCAGCGGGGAGTCTGCTTCTCCCTCTCTCTCTGCCTGCCACTCCCCCTGCTTGTGCTCGCACACTCTCTCTGTCAAATAAAAAAATAAAATCTTTAAAGAAAAAAAAGAAAGGGTAAGAACCATATGAACATTCAATAGATGCAGAAAAAAACATTTGACAAAGTACAACATCCATTCATAATAAAAACCCTCAACAAAGTAGGTTTAGAGGGAACATACCTCAACATCATAAACAAAAGGAGGTTTTAAAGCTTGTTCTCCCACATGTATTCTTGGTATCCTCAAAGAAGCTAGTTATTTACAACTGATAAAAGAGGACTTTCAATAACTATTATTTTCTTCATTATATGGAAAAGGTTACATGACAGATTCTGAGTTTGCTTCTGGTCATACCCACAAAAAATTCAAAGGGCATCAGATTATTGCCAAAGTTTGATAAAACTAAATACGAAAATTGGAACCTATATATACATACAAGGATAATTGTTTTATATATATCCTCATACTTTTTTCTTTCAAGGTAAATCTGAAGAATAAAAATATAGGCTGATTTCACTTATAAGTATATTTGTCATTAGTAAATGCAATGTAATACTTTGTAGGTGATGACTGATTCAGCTATTATGACTGCCATATAAAGTAAATTTGAGCTATATTTTAAGATTTTTGTTGTCCATGCTATCCCCTTTATAATTACACAAACATCAGTATTCTATTTTATGAAATAAAGCATATCTTTTGTGTTATGATATGTAAAAAAATTCTATTCAGTTGGTTATGTAAATTCTCTAAGTGTCAAAAGTATATTGGGGTATATGAAAACAGGAGGAATTAAATTATTTAATGAATTCTTAATCTGAATTTTATTTATTTATTTATTTATTTATTTATTCATTCATTCATTCATTCATTCATTCATTTATTTATTTAACTTTAACATCTATTTATTGCCCCATAGGGCTTAGAGATCCTTGCATATAGTAGTTAGTAAGTAACCATTATGTATGAATGAATGAACAAATTAATATAAATTAACTGCACTTGGATCTGAATAAATTTATCGAGATAGCATAAAGAAGCATCATGATAGTGGAACGCATTAAAAGCACACATATATTACCAGGACGCCTGGGTGGTCAGTCAGTTAAGCATCTGACTCTTGGTTTTGGCTCAGGTCGTGATCTCAGGGTCATGAGATCAAGCCCCATGTTGGGCTCCACCCTCAGCATGGGGTCTGCTTCAGATTCTTTCTCCCTCTGCCACTCCCTCTCTTGCTCTCTCTCTAAAATAAATAAATAAATCTTTAAAAAAAATAAATGAAAGTACCCATATATTAGGTAAATTTGTAAAATACATAAATGCTTACTGTATGTGTTACAATATATAATACATTATAATAGGTGCTACAAGGACCTCAAAGATGAATCAGACACTGAACTTATGTGAAGACACTTAGATATAAATAACAGATTAAAAAAGGAAAATAATGTATGATTTAAGATATCTGTAAAGGGTCTCCTGTAGACATCTTTTCTGATCTTCCAAAGCTTTAGAATTCCTATGCCTATCATAGTCAACAGCTTCAAGATGGTTCATCATTTCTTGCCCTCTAATCACCTGGTTTCATGGGCATTATTCTCCGTAGAACTGTGCCTGCTATGTCTGAAAGAACTCTGGTTCTCACACTGTTTTTCATCTTTCTGAAAAGGTGTTCTTACCCTCTCATTAAAGAATATTCTTTTTTTCTGAGTGAAGTTCTTTCTCCCTTCAGGAGATATATTTGAGTTTCATCAAGCTCCCAGTTAGGTTAAAGGATTTGTTTTGCACTTTTCAGTTTCAACTCAAACGTAAGCAAATTAGGATCCATTACATATCACACTAAACAGTGTGATAATTATATATATATTTTTTCCAAATTTTTATTTAAATTCTAGTTAGTTAACATATACTGTAATATTAGTCTCAGGAGTAGAATTTAGGGATTCATCACTTACATAAAGCATCCAGTGCTGATCACAACAAGTGCTATCCTTAATACCCACCACCCATCTAGACCACCCCCAACCTACCTCCCTCCATCAACCTACAGTTTGTTCTCTATGGTAAAGAGTCTCTTTTGGTTTGTTTCACTCTCTCTTTTTTTTTTCCCCTTCTTGTATGTTCATCTGTTTTGTTTACTGAATTCAACATATAAGTGAAATCAAATGGTATTTGTCTTTCTCTGACTGACTTGTTTCACTTAGCATAATACACTCTAGCTCCATCGACGTCATTGCAAATGGCAAGATTTCATTTTTTTTTGATGGCTGAGTAATATTTCATTGTTTCCCTTGAATCTGCATTTGCTGCATCCCAAAGGTTTTGAACTGTCATGTTTTCATTTTCATTTGCTTCCCTGTATTTTTTTAAATTTCTTCTTTAATTTCCTGGTTAACCCATTCATTCTTTAGGAGGGAGTTTTTATTTTTATTTTTATTTATTTGTTTTTTTTACCTCCATTCCACAAATTTTGTGGAATATCATAATTTTATTATTTTCATCTCAAAATATTTTCTTTTTTAAATTATGTTATGTTAATCATCATACATTACATCATTAGTTTTTGATGTAGTGTTCCATGATTCATTATTTGTTTATAACACCCAGTGCTCCATGCAGAACATGCCCTCTTTAATACCCATCACCAGGCTAACCCATCCTCCCATCCCCCTCCCCTCTAGAACCCTCTGTTTGTTTCTCAGAGTCCATAGTCTCTCATGGTTCATCTCTCCCTCCGATTTCCCCACCTTCATTCTTCCCCTCCTGCTATCTTCTTCTTCTTCTTCTTTTTTTTTTTTTTAACATATAATACATTATTTGTTTCAGAGGTACAGATCTGTGAGGAGGGTGTTTTTAAATCTGAATTTATTTGTGGTCTTTCCAGGTTGATTTTCTGCTTAGGTGATCTGTCCATTTCTGTGAGTAGGGTGTTAAAATCCCCTACTATTATTGTGGTATTATCATGAGTTTCTTTATGTTTGTTATTGATTTATATTTTTGGGTGCTCCCATGTTGGGGCATAAATATCTACAATTCTTAGATCTTCTTGATTGATAGACCCCTTAATTATGATATAATGTCCTTCTTCATCTCTTGTTACAGTCTTTAGTTTAAAATCTAGTTTTTCTGAAATAAGTATGGCTACTCCAGCATTCTTTTGGCATCCAATAGCATGATAGCTGGTTCTCCAACCCTTCACTTTCAATCTGCAGGTGTCCTTAGGTCTTTTAAATTGAATATAAAAATATGTGTAGGGTGATCCATTTCTGGAATGGTGGAGTGAGGAGCTCTGCAGACCTGCTTTCCAGAGTATAAATCATAATTGGTACAATAGACATTTAAATCCTCTGGAAATTGTCTATAGAGCATACATCAAATAAATATATTTTTTTTGAACATCTACTCAATCTCAGTAAGAACAGTGAGAGTCATTGTTACCTGAGCTTTAATCCACTTACATTTCATATAAATGGAATCATAAAATATGTGGCTTTTTGTGTCTGGCTTCTTTCACTTAACACCATGTTTTCAAGGTACATTCCTGTGATGTGTATCATTACCTTATTCTTTTGTGGCTGATTAATATTCCATTGTATGGATATGCCATTTTGTTTATCCTTTCATGAGTTGATGGACATTTGGGTTGTTTCCATATTTTCTCTATTATGAATAAATAATACTGCTATGGATTTTCATGTGCCATTTTTTTTGTGGAAAGATTATTTTTTTCAATTCTCTTAGGTGTATGCTAGCACTGAAATTGAGTTTTATATTTTTAGCTCTTAATTTATGTCTTTGATTTTTTTTCCAAATTACTTTTTGTATATCATGTGAGTTAGGGGCCCAAATTTGTTATTTTGCATATGGCTATCCAGTTGTCCCAGCACCATTTCCTGAAAAGACTATTCTTTTCCCATTGAATGTTTTTGGCACCCTTGTAAAAAATAAATTGAATAGACACATGGATTCATTTCTAGACTTTCAATTGTTTTCCATTGATCTGTGTGTCTATAATATAAGCCAATACCACAGTCTTTTCACTGATTTAATTTTGTAGGAAATTTTGAAATTAGTAAATGGGAATCCCCATGATTTTTTTAGTTGTTTCCTTTTGTTTTGTTTTTGCTTTTGGGGTCCCTTGCAATTCCATATGAATGTTAGCAACTGTTTCTCATTTTTGAAAAAAAAAATGAAATATGGAACTTTGACAGGGATCCAATTGAAATTAAATAAATTTGGTGAGTAGTGCCATGTTAATAATATTAATTCTTTCAACCCATTAACATTGGTGGCTTTCTATTTATTTACATCCTCTTTAATTGATTTCAATAATGTTTCATTGTTTTCAGTGTTTAAGTCTTGAACATCCTGAGGAGTCTGGCTCCTGGCTGAAAACCTTTGTGTGATTTTCAGGCCCAATTATAAGCAATTGCACAGGTTTTACCTGGCAGGCTTCATAAGGGAATGTTGCACTCCCCACACCTTTATCTTTGGCAGAGATTTATTCAGGTATCTCTATTAAGGCCTCCTTATAAGCAGGAGAAAGGGAATAACATGAAGACACTCTTCCTCATTCTGACTCAGTATTCAGATTTTTTTTTTCCTCATAGCCCTCCTTATCTCCCTGCCCATGCCCTCTGCATCTTAAAACTGCAAGAATCTTTTGTTCAGGGCTCCTTCAAGAGTGAGATCACACTTATGTCTATGCTGAGCTACCTGAACTTTGACCAGTGTGTCATTCCATGGGTGAAAAAAATGGAACAGAGGGGAACCAGTGCTTTTTTAGATTTTGGCCTCTTGTTTTTACCCTCATAGTATGTGATTAAAGATTTCACTGTTACTACCATTTTAGTTTAATATTTTAGTTGGTTAGATACCACAATTCCAAAAAAGTTTATTTTGACACTTTCATCAATTTATTCATAAGCACTTGTGGAAGAAGAGACTTTTAGGTTTCCCTAATTTGACATTTTCACTGACATGATTGTGCATGTCTTAAGTGCACAATTCTGTTTATATATGTGTGTATGTATACACCTACACTTGTTTTTTTAATCTATTTTCCAAATAATATATTCTTGAGAAACTCCTAAAAATTTCTAGTCTGCTGATGATACTATTCCTAGTGTTATAGTGCTGTTACCAATTTATTAATTTCCCATAGTTCATAATTATTATAAAGGATTTTAAAGAAAGTGTATGTTCAGTCCACTATCTTAAACTAAACATCCAAAGTTTTTGAGCAAAGTAAAAATATATAAAACATGATAAATAATAATAATAATTACAGATATGCTTTTATTCACACTAAATTAAGTACTGTTTCAATATGATAAAACTTTTATTCCTAGTTTACAATTTATTATCCCTAGACATTTTCTAAATGAGGAAGAGATGTTGTTTTTCATCAAATACCTATTTAGAATATTAATGGCTGTATCTTTGTATATTTTCTTCCTTGATCTGATGAAATAAAGGATTGTACTATATAATATTAATATTGTTGACACCCTAGTTTGCAGTATACTTGTCTATATTATAACATTTCTTTTCATTTACTACAATGTTTATTTTACTGGGGCTTAGTTTAAGATTTTGGCATTCATAATTTGAGATTATTCTGAAGTTAAGTTTTTTAAAACAATCATGACAAAATTTTATTGTTAGGGTAAGTTTATATAAAACATTGGAAACATTCCTCCAATATAGCAAATTATACACAAACAATGAATCATGGAACACTGCATCAAAAACTAATGATGTACTGTATGGTGACTAACACACTAATAATAAAATTAAAAAAATGATCTGAAAACATCTGCTTTTTTAAAACTTTGAAAGAACCATTCTTGAAAAAATTAGCAAAATATATTTAAGAATAATCTTGTCGTATTTTTAACAAAAATTCTTAGGTATTTGCTTTATTCAGGTTTTCTGTTGTTTGGCCTACTTTCATTTTCCTGAAAATTTTTCAGAATGTATACAGTAGTGTATATTTGCACAAAGCAGTAATTTATTCTTAAAAGAGGTCATCTGTTTTCCTTGATTTCACAGTTATTTTGCTTAGTATTTAGTTTTTCTTCACATTTATTTATTTTTTATTTATTGTTATTATTATTTTTTTACAATAGAATAAATAATTCTCTTGATGACTGCAGATATGTAAGGCTGATTGGTAGTATTCAGAACCATCACAGATGGTGGTTTTCCTGATTGGTGTTTAGTCTTAGTAACTATAAGGAGCTACTTGTCTGAAACTGCTGTCAAACTAGCAAGAATGCATTTATGCATCCATCATTTTCAGGATTATTGGGTAACCTGAGCATATTTTTTTAAATTAACTCTGCCTTCTTGTGTCACCAGGCCCAACTCACTCACATTCACCTCAATGACAGGACCTTCAGTAATAATATCCAAAGTTGTATATAGTGGGGATGAGGGATTCTTTTTTTTTTTTTAATGATTTTATTTATTTATTTGTCAGAGAAAGAGAGCACAAGTAGGGGGAGCAGCAGGAAGAGGAAGAATCAGGCTCCCCACTGAACAAGGAGCCTGATGCGGGACTTGATCTCAGGACTGTGGAATCATGACCTGAGTTGAAGGCAGATGCTCAACTGACTGAGCCACCCAGGTGCCTGAGGGATTATTTTTTATGCCAAGTATCGGGGCAGGCAAAAGGTGGCTTGCAATTCAGGATGTGTTACATGGGCCTTTTTGAAAAGTAAGCCCGTTGGCCTAACTGATCTTTTTTTTTTTTTTTTCCAAGCAACATTTTTATTCCCAAATTTTGAGAAAGGCTCTGCATTGACTTTATTTTTTATTTATTTATTTTTTAATTTATTTATTTGACAGAGAGATAGCACACGTAGGCAGAGCGGCAGGCAGCGGGAAAGGGAGAAGCAGGCTCTCTGCTGAGCAGGGAGCCAGATGCGGGGCTCGATCCCAGGACCCTGGGATCATGATCTGAGCTGAAGGCAGCCGCTTAACCGACTGAGCCACCCAGGCGCCCCATTGCATTGACTTTATACACACTTACTCCCAAGCATTATTCTAAGTGCTTCATGTGTATCTAACCATTTAGCCTAAGAACAACCATGGCAGGTATGATTTTTTTAATTAACATATAATATATTATTTGTTTCAGGGGTACAGGTCTGTGATTCATCAGTCTTACACAACACTCAGCACTCACCACAACACATACCCTCCCCAAGGTCCATCACACAGCCACCCATCCCTCAACCCCCCTCCCCTCCAGCAACCCTCAGTTTGTTTCCTAAGATTAAGAGTCTCTTATGGTTTGTCTCCCTCTCTGGTTTCATCTTATTTCATTTTTTTCTCTCTTCGCCTATGATCCTCTGCCTTGTTTCTTAAATTCCACATATCAGTGAGATCATATGAAAATTTTCTTTCTCTGATTGATTAGTTTGCTTAGCATAATATCTTCTAGTCTGATTTGCATCATTGCAAATGGCAGGACTTCATTTTTTTATGGCTGTGTAATATTCCATTGTGTATATATACCACATCTTCTTTATTCATTCATCTCTCAATGGACATCCGGGCTCTTTCCATAGTTTGGCTGTTGTGGACATTGTCACCATAAACATTGGGGTGCAGGTGTCCCTTAGGATCACTACATTGTATCTTTGGGGTAAATACCCAGTAGTGCAATTGCTGGGTTGTAGGGTAGCTCTATTTTCAACTTTTTGAGGAACCTCCATACTGTTTTCCAGAGTGGCTGCACCAGCTTGCATTCCCACCAACAGTGTAGGAAAGTTCCCCTTTCTTTGCATCCTCTCCAACATCTGTCATTTCCTGACTTGTTAATTTTAGCCATTCTGACCGGTGTGAGGTGGTATCTCATTGTGGTTTTGATTTCTATTTCCCTGATGCCGAGTGATGTAGAGCACTTTTTCATGTGTCTGTTGGCCATTTGAATGTCTTCTTTGTAGAAATGTCTTTATATGTCTTCTGCCCATTTAAGATCTTTCATATTTAGGTGGTTTTCAGGTAAAGCCATCTCCAACAAAGCAGACTTTATAAAGTAACCATCCTCTTCCATGCTTCCTTCTTTCTCTTTCCTGTTTGAATAACTTTTAATACATCTGTTTCTTCCAGGGCACAAACTTTGGGCAAAAGGACCTTCCATTTTCTTGCTTTCTCTTTTTACTTCTGTTTAATCATTTTGGAAAGTACTTTAGCTCAGGACTGTCCCTCCCTGTCCAGTAGATATGCAGGTATTACTCCTTATGGAATCTTTTAATCATTCTTTTGTTTGGTGTTTCTCCTTTCATGCATCTCAATCTTTTTCATTTGTATTTTCTCAGCATGACACTGTTTCTGATAGAGCTTAGCTTCCAGACAAGTGTCTTTTTTGGCTTCTTTGAACGTTCATGAACCACTCCACTTTCCTTCTTTCTTTTACTCATGGTAATCCAAATGATAGTCATAGCACTACCAGTGAAACTCAATATAATTCTTCTGTGGCATGGTGACAGGCACAGAACTGCCATGTGCAGCTGCAGGGCTGTGAAGAAGCTCTCAATTTTGGGGTCTCTCTTCACTTTTTAAAATGGGATTTTACTGTCTTAGAAAGATAAAAAAGAGATAAGAAAAAAATAAATAGCATATTTTGCATTTATTGATATACTCTATTTCCCCTCTTTTTTTGTACATTAATTGCTGCTTTTATTATTTTACACTCCATAATTTTGCTTTTAATAAATTATTTTTTTAATTTTACTTATATAGTTGAATATTTATTTATATTCAGTTATTCTAGTTTAATACTGAAATTATTGCAAAGATATTAGTATGTTTTATTTTTTATTTATTTATTTTTAAAGATTTTATTTATTTATTTGAGAGAGAGAATGAGAGAGAGCACATGAGAGGGGGGAGGGTCAGAGGGAGAAGCAGACTCCCTGCCGAGCAGGGAGCCTGATGCGGGACTCGATCCCGGGACTCCAGGATCATGACCTGAGCCGAAGGCAGTCGCTTAACCAACTGAGCCACCCAGGCGCCCCGATATTAGTATGTTTTAAGTATATCTTTAGTTAATCCTATAATTTGAGTTTATGGTATTCTCCTCAACTCTGGGAAGGCTTATATATATATATATATATATATATATATATTCAGTTTATATATATATTAATTCAGTTTATATATATATATAAAGAGAGAGAGAGAGAGAGAGAAAACTACCACATATTCACTGACCTCTCCAACCTATGCAATGCTTCCTGTTTGAAGGCTTTTTAATTTAATTTAATTTAATAATTTAATTTAATTTATTTAATTAATTTATTTCTTCCAAGTTTTTATTTAAATTCCATTTAGTAAACATACAGTGTAATATTAGTTTCAGGTGTAGAATTCAGTGATTCATAACTTACATACAACACCCAGGGCTCATCACAACAAGTGCCCTCATTAATTTTGATTTCTCAAAATTTGATCACCCATTAACCCATTCCCCCCATGCACCTCCTTTCCAGTAACCCCTAGTTTGTCTTCTATAGTTAATAGTTTTCTGGTTTGCTTTTTTTTATCCCTATGTTCATCTGTTTTGTTTCTTAAATTCCACATATGAGTGAAATCATATGGTATTTGTCTACCTCTAACTGACTTATTTTACTTACCATAATTCTCTTTAGCTCCACCCAAGTCATTGCAAATGGCAAGATTTCATTTTTTTAAGAGAGAAAGGAGGGGCAGGGAGAGAGAAAGAATCTTAAGCAGTCTCCATGCCCAGTGTGGAGCCTGATGTGGGATTCAATCTCATGACCCTGAGATCATGGCCTGAGCTAAAATCAAGTCAGACACTTAACTGACTGAGCCACCCAGGCACCCCATGATTTCATTTGTTTGATGACTGACTAATATTCCATTGAATGTTTATACCACCTTTTTATCCATTCATCAGTTGATAGACATTTGGGCTCCTTACATAATTTGTCTATTATCAATAATGCTGCTATAAACATAGGGATGCCTGTATCCCTTTGAATCAGTATTTTTGTATCCTTTGGGTAAATACCTAGTAGTGCAATTGCTCGATTGTAAGAGAAACCTCCATACTATTTTCCAGAGAGGCTACACCAGTTTGCATTCCCACCAACAGTGCAAGAGGGTTCCCCTTTCTCCACATCCTCACCAACACCTATTGTTTCCTGTGTTGTTAATTTTAGCCATTCTGACAAGTGTGAAGTGATATCTCATTATAGTTTTGATTTGTGTTTTCCTAATGATGAATGATGTTGAGCATCTTTTCATGTGTCTGTTGACCATTTGTATGTCTTCTCTGGAAAAATGTCTATTCATGTCGTCTGCCCATTCTTAACTGATTATTTCTTTTTTGAGTATTGTATTTGATAAGTTATTTATATATTTTGGATACAAACCCCTTATCAGATACATCATTTGCAAATATCTTCTCACATTCTGAAGGTTGCCTTTTAGTTTTGTTGATCTTTTGCTTTGTTGTGCAGAAGCTATTTATCTTGATGAAGTCCCAATAGATTATTTTTGTTTCCTTGGCCTCAGGACACATATCTAGTAAGAAGTTGCTATGGTCAATCATACCATGTATATTTTCTGACCAAAATGTTATGAAACTTACAGTCAACCAAAAGAAAAAAAAAATTGGAAAGACCACAAACATATGGAGTTAAAGAACATGCTACTAAAGAATAAATGGGTCAACCAGAAAATTAAAGAAGAAATTAAAAAATACATGGAAAAAGTGAAAATGAGAACACAATAGTCCAAAACCTTTAGGATGCAACAAAAATGGTCATAAGAGAGAAGTATATAGCAATACAGACCTACCTCAAGAAGCAAGAAAAATCTCAAATAAACGACCTAAACTTACACCTAAAGGAACTAGGAAAAAAATGACAAATGAAGACTAAAGCCATCAGAAGAAAGGAAATAATAAAGATTAGAGCAGAAATAAATGACATAGAAACAAACAAACAAACAAAAACAACCTAGTAGAACAGATCAATGAAACCAGGAGCTCTTTCTTTGAAAAAAATAAAATAAAATTGATAAACCCCTAGCTAGACTTATCAAAAAGAAGAGAAAGGACGTAAATAAATAAAATCACAAATGAAAGAGTAGAAATAACAATGAATGCCACAGAGAAATACAATTATAAGAGAATATTATGAAAATGTATATGCCAACAAATTGGACAATCTGGAAGAAATGGATAAATTTCTAGAAACATTTAAAATACTAAAACTGAAACAGGAAGAAATAGAAAACTGGAATAGACTAATAACCAGCAATGAAATTGAATCAATAATCAAAAATCTTCCAACAAACAGAAGTCCAGGGCCAGATTATTTCACAGGGGAATTCTACCAAACATTTAAAAAAGAGTTAATGCCTATTCTTCTCAAACTATTCCCAAAAATAGAAAAGGAAGGAAAACTTCCAAACTCATTCTATAAGGCCAGTGTTACCTTAATTCCAAAACCAAAGACTCTACTAAAAAAAGACAACTACAGGCCAATATCCCTGATGAACATGGATGCAAAAATTCTTAGTAAGGTACTAGCAAATCGAATCCAACAGTACATTAAAAGAATCATTCACCATGATCAAGTGGGATTTGTTCCTGGCCTGCAGGGTTGGTTCAATATTTGCGAATTAATCAACATGATACCCCATATTAAAAAAAGAAAGGATAAGAATCATATGCTCCTCTCAACAGATGCAGAAAAAAAAAATTGACAAAGTACATCTATTCACGATAAAAACCCTCAACAAAGTAGAGATAAAGGAAACATTCCTCAACATAATAATGGCCTTATACAAAAAACACAAAGCTAATATAATCATCAATGGGGAAAAACTGAGAGCTTTTCTTCTAAGGTCAGGAACAAGACAGTGTTGTCCACTATCACCACTTTTATTTAACAGAGTACTGGAAGTGCTAGCCACAGCAATCAGACAACAAAAAGAAGTAAAAGGCATCCAAATCAGCAAGCAATAAGTCAAACTTTCATTCTTCACAGATGAGATGATACTCTATATAGAAAACCAAAACGATTCCACCAAGAAATTGCTAGAACTGATAAATGAAGTCAGTAAAGTCTCAGGGTACAAAATCAACATACAGAAATCTATTGCATTTCCAATAAAGTGAAGCAGCAGAAAGAGAAATTAAGGAATTGATCCCATTTAAAATTGAACCAAAAATAATAAGATACTTAGGAATAAACCTAAGAGATCTGTAAAAGATCTGTACTCTGAAAACTATAGAACAATTATGAAAGAAATTGAAGATGACACAAAGAAATGGAAAAACATTCCATGCTCATGGATTGGAAGAACACATATTGTTAAAATGTCTATACTACCCAAAGCAATCTACACATTTAATGCAATCCCTATCAAAGTACTACTAGCATTTTTTCACAGAGCTAGAACTACTGATCCTAAAATTTGCATGGAACCAGAAAAGACCCTGAATAGTGGAAGCAAACTTGAAAAAGAAAAGCAAAGCTGGAAGCATCACAATTCCAGTAAGTTATATTACAAAGCTGTAGTGATCAAGACAGTATAGTAGTGGCACAAAAACAGACACATAGATCAATGGAACAGAATAGAAAACCCAGAAATGGACCCACAACTATATGGTCAACTAATCTTCAATAAAGCATGAATGACTATCCAATGGAAAAAAAATAAAAGACAGTCACTGCAAGCAACTGACAGCAACATGCAAAAGAAATTGGACCACTTTCTTACACCAGACAAAATAAATTCAAAATGGTTGAATGACCTAATGTGAGATAGGAAACCATCAAAATCCTAGAGGAGAACACAGGCAGTAACCTCCTTGAAGTTTTTAAGTATTATTTCTGTTTTATTTCTTTAATATCTTCTTGAGGAATAACAATTGTCTGAATTTTCTATTTCTAATCTCTGTCTTCTATTTTCCACATCTTTCTTATCATATTTCTCTATTTGCTGTATTCTTTTGCATTTTGTATAAGCTTCTAATGCTTGAACTTCAACTCAGTCTTTTAATTCTAGTCTTGATGAAATTTTAATTCTAATTCCAGTTTATTTTCTATAAATAATTTCAGAATGTTCTTAGCATCCATTATTATAATTTGCTTTATTATTTTCTTAGCTTTCTTCTACTGTTCCATAAATTTATTTCATTAGCAATTATATGAATGAAGGTTGTTTTGCTTTTATGTGGGAGAAGTCAAATTAATACTATATTAAGTAAAATGGGCAGTGTATTGAAATCACTTATAGAACTCTTGGATGGAGAGAATGAGAAGTTGAAAGTGAAGCAGTGTACCTGGCCCTCCACAAATTTCAACTCAGATCTTGAACAGAAACAAAATTTTCCACTGTTCCCCTCTCTCCTCCTCTTCCTCTTCCTTTCCCCCTCTTCCCAGTTCTTATTTATGCTTGCTTCTGTGTATTTTTTTAAGATTGATTTACTTATATTTAATTAATTAATTAATTAATTAATTATTTGTCAGAGGGAGAGAGAGAGAGAGTACAAGCTGGGGCTGTGGCAGGCAGAGAGAGAAACAGGCTTCCCACTGAGCAGGGAGCCGAATGCAGGTCTCAATCCCAAGACCCTGGGATCATGTCCTGAGCTGAAGGCAGTTGCTTAACCGACTGAGCCACCCAGGCGCCCTGCTTGCTTCTGTGTATTAAACTTCATTCTTACTCACTACAGACTGATAATCATCTATCAAGTTAAAATTTTAGAGCTTCCATTACTGGAGTAAGGCTCATTTCCTTTCTTGGTTCCACTTTGGAAATAGGAGGAAATGTCTCTTACTGTCCTGGATTCAATGAGGTGTCCGTGCCTACAACATTTTGGGGAAAATGGGGTAGGAAGAGTCATGTAAAAACACCTTGAAAACACATGATTGAAATGGGAAATGGAGTAGATTCCAGAAAAAAGGATTGTTCCCATAAGAAGCAACTTGTTTTTGAAAAATCAAAAATAAATTGGACTCACTGCACAAATTTTATATAATATATTCTTTTGTTTATTGTAGTATATCTATTTTGAATATACACTATTGCTTGAGGTTTAGAGGTCATATTTTTTTTTCTCTATGACAAATTATTTTCACAGGAAATATAATGGCCAATGCAATCCTGGTATTTGTTCCAAGGAGATGTGAATGCATCCTCTTTGGTAACCTTCAGGTTTGACCTTCACTTTTATTTTATTTTTTTCAATTCTTTGACTTAAATAGAGGCCTAATTAATGTCACTTTATATAGTCAGCTAGGAATTTGAGCAACCTGAGTGGAGTGGTGACAAAAGTGGGAAGGAAACTGAGGCGTCATCAGTCATTCCCAGCAGGGAAACTATTTCTGCGGATTGTTATTATTATTATTATTTTTTTTTCTATTTGGAGATGCTGTTTGTCTTCATTGTGAAACTAGTATCCCTCCCTTCCTTCCTTCCTTCCTCCCTCCCTCCCACCCTCCCTCTCTCCTTCCCTTCCTTCTTTTTTGTTTTTCTTTCTAAATTCCTTTTTCCTTTATTTTTCACCCAATTACATACTACTTATATGGAGAGACAGTGTCTGGCAACATTTTTGTCACTGATATCTACTTTATCAGTAATGTAAGCTGACAATCTTTCAGTTGATTGTAGATGTGCTCCTCTGAGGTTATTCCAATATTACTGTGTTTGAATGTCTTGATGATTTAATCTATGCCAGTGAAATAGTTTCATGTGGAATGCTCCATAGCTGACCCATGGCTTTCCTTCATCTTTAGCTATCACCCCTCAAAATTAGAGCATGCAAATAAGAGTGTGCCAGGTTACCTCTGCTTACTTCTGCAGATTATGATCATTTTCTCAGGAAGGAGAGTTTTAAGTAATCTCTTCATAAAAACCTTGGGCTTATCCTGTGTTCATTATCTTTTTCATAAATATTTCAAATTTTATAAGTTGAAAGGCTGAATAATGACTCCTCTCTCCATGCCCCACCAAAGATGTCTACGTTCTAATTCCTGGAACCTGTGAACATATTACCTTACATGACATTGTGACACTGTGTATATGATTAAGTTAAGGACATTGATATAAAACGATTATCTAGCATTATCCATGTGGACCAAACATAATTACAGGGTCATTATAAGAGGGAGATGGAGGATCAGTGTTGAAGAAGGTGATATTATGACAGAAGTAGAGAGAGAAAAAAAGATATGTGACAAGAGAAACAACATTGGACTAATGAGACCAAGAACAAAGGAATATAGATAGCTTCTAGAATCTGGAAAGCCAATTAATGAATTCATCCTAGTGTCTTCAGAAGGAATGCTACCTTTGATTTTAGTTCCATAGAACTCATTTTGAACTTCTCATCTCCAAAACTCTAATATAATAAATTTATATTATTTAAGCCACTAATTTCATAATTTGTTATGTCAGCAATTGGAAATTAATGCACAGGTTGATTGGGCTGTTTATGTACTGCTAACTCAGGAAGTTTTTAACTCAGTTCTCCTTTTTTCCACTGGATTTAATATAGGAAGGGCTGCACACCAGATTTTAAAGTGTCGATAAATCTGAAAGTTCAGTTCTGCATTTTTTTTTTCATATTTCTTATATCAAGGTCTTCCTTCCAACTCCATTATATTGCCTCTTTAATGCTGTTGAAATGGCTTTCAATATATATTGTAGAAAATTAATCAGTCATCCTGCCTCTAGTTTTCTCTCTCTCTATTCTCTCCAGTTCATTTTTTTTATTATGTTCAATTAGCCAACAGATAGTACATCATTAGTTTTTGATGTAGTGTTCAACAATTCATTAGTTGCATATAACAACCAGTGCTCATCATAGCACGTGTCCTCCTTAATACCCATCACCCAGTTACCACATCTCCCCACTCCCCTCCCTTCTGTAGCCCTCAGTTTGTTTCCCAGAGTCCAGAGTCTCTCATGGTTTGTCTCCCTCTCTGATTTCTTCCTATTCAGTTTTCCCTCACTTCCCCTGTGATCCTCCATGCTATTCCTTATGTTCCACATATGAATGAAACAATATGATAATTGTCTTTCTCTGCTTGACTTATTTCACTTAGCATAATCCCTCCAGTTCCATCCATGTCGATGCAAATGGTAGGTATTCATCCTTTCTGATGGCTGAGTAATATTCCATTGTATATATGGACCACATCTTCTTTATCCATTCATCTGTTGAAGGACATCTCAGCTCCTTCCACAGTTTGGCTATTATGGACATTGCTGCTATGAACATTGTGGTGCATGTGTCCCTTATTTTCACAACATCTGTATCTTTGGGGTAAACACCAAGTAGTGCAATTGCTGGGTCATAGGGTAGCTCTATTTTTAATTTTTAAAGAACCTCCATACTGTTTTCCCGAGTACCTGTACCAACTTGCATTCCCACCAACAGTATAAGAGTGTTCCCCTTTCTCCACATCCTCACCAACATTTGTAGTTTCCTGTCTTGTTAATTTGTGCCATTCTAACTGTTATAAGGTGGTATCTCATTGTGATTTTGATTTATATTCCCCTGATGACTAGGGATGTTGAACATTTTTTCATGGGTCTGTTAGCCACTTGTATGTCTTCTTTAGAGAAGTGTCTGTTCATGTCTTCTACTTGACATGATTCTTGACTAGATTATTTGTTTTTGGGTGTTGAGTTTGAGAAGTTCTCTATAAATATGGATACAAGCCCTTTAACTGTAATGTCATTTGCAAATATAATCTCCCATTCCATGGGTTGCCTCTTAGTTTGGTTGACTGTTTCCTTTGTTGTGCAGAAGCTTTTTATCTTGATGAAGTCCCAGTAGTTCATTTTTGCTTTTGTTTCCCTTGCCTTTAGAGACGTGTCTTGAAGGAAGTTGCTGTGGCCAATGTCAAAGAGGTTACTGCCTATGTTCTCCTCTAGGATTTTGATGGATTCTTGTTTCATATTGAGGTTTTTCATCCATTTTGAGTTTATCTTTGTGTATGGTGCAAGGGTTCATTCTTCTATATATAGCTGTCCAAATTTCCCAGGACCATTTATTGAAGAGACTATCTTTTTTCCATTGGATATTCTTTTCCTGATTTGTTGAAGATTATTTGACCATAGAGTTGAGGGTCCATTTCAGGGCTCTCTATTCTGTTCCATTGATCTATGTGTCTGTTTTTGTGCCAATACCATGCTGTCTTGATGATCTCAGCTTTGTAATATAGCTTAAAGTCAGGCATTGTGATGACACCAGCTTTGGTTTCTTTTTCAACATTCCCCCTGGAGATTCAGGGTCTTTTCTGGTTCCATACAAATTATAGGATTGTTTGTTCCAGCTCTCTGAGAAATGTCAGTGGTATTTTGACAGGGATTGCACTGAATGTGTAGATTGCTCAGGGAAGCATAGACATTTTAACAATGTTTATTCTTCCAATCCATGAGCATGGAATGTTTTTCCATCTCTTTATGTTTTCCTCAATTTCTTTCATAAGTATTCTGTTATTTCTAGAGTGTAGATCCTTCATCTCTTTGGATAGGTTTATTCCAAGGTATCTTATGCTTTTTGGCACTATTGTAAATGGAATTGACTTCCTAATTTCTCTTTCTACAGTTGCCTTGTTAGTGTATAGAAAAGCAACTGATTTCTGTGCATTGATTTTGTATCCTGCGACATTAGTGAATTACTGTATGAGTTCTAGTAATTTGGGGGTAGGTCTTTTGGGTTTTCCACATAAAGTATCATGTCATCTGTGAAGAGAGAGATTTTGACTTTTTCTTTGCCAATTTGAATACCTTTTATTTATTTTTGTTGTCTGATTGCTGAGGCTAGGTTTCTACTACTATGTTGAATAAAAGTCATGAGTGTCAGCATCCCAGTCATGTTCCTGACCTTAGGGGAAAAGCTCTACTTTTCCCCACTGAGAATCATATTCACTGTGGGCTTTTCATAGATGGCTTTTATGATATTGAGGTATGTTCCTTCCATATCTATACTTTGAAGAGTTTTAATCAAGAAAGGATGTTGTATTTTGTCAAATGCTTTTTCTGCTTCAATTGAGAGAATCATATGGTTCTTGTTTCTTCTTTTATTAATGTGCTCTATCACATTGATTGATTTGCAATTGTTGAACCACCCTTGCATCCCAGGAATAGATCCCACCTGGTCATGGTGAATAATCCTTTTAATGTAAAGTTGGATCCTATTGGCTAGGATCTTGTTGAATATTTTGGCATCCATGTTCATCAGGGATAGTGGTCTGTAATTCTCCTTTTTGATGGGATCTTTGTCTGGTTTTGGGACCAGGGTAGTGCTGGCCTCATAGAATGAGTTTGGAAGTTTTCCTTCTATTTCTATTTTTTTAAACAGCTTCAGGAGAATAGGTATTATTCCTTCTTTAAATGTTTAGTAGAATTCTCCTGGGAAGCTGTCTGGTCCTGGACTTTTGTTTGGGAGGTTTTTGATTACTGTTTAAATTTCCTTACTGGTTATTGGTCTGTTCAGATTGTCTATTTCTTCCTGTTTCAGTCTTGGTAGTTTATAAGTTTCCAGGAAAGCATCCATTTCTTCCAGATTGCCTAGATTGTTGACATATAGCTGCTGGTAATAAATTGTAAAAGTTGTCTCTATTTCCTTGGTATTAATCGTGATTTCTCCCCTTTCATTCATGATTTTATTAATTTGGATCCTTTCTCTTCTCTTTTGGATAAGTCTTGTCAGAGTTTTACCAATCTTATTAAGTCTTTCAAAGAACAAGCTTCTAGTTTTGTTGATGTTCTGTTGTTCTTCTAGCTTCTATTTCATTGATTTCTGCTCTAATCTTTATTATGTCTCTTTTCCTGCTTGTTTTAAGATTTATTTGCTGTTTTTTCTCCAGGTCCTTTAGGTGTAAGGTTAGTTTGTGTATTGGGGATTTTTCTAATTTTTTGAGAGAGGCTTGGATTGCTATGTACTTCCCTCTAGGGACTGCCTTTGCTGTATCCCATAGGTTTTGAATTGATGTGTTTTCATTTTCATTGGATTGCATGCATTGTTTAAGTTCTTTAATTTCTTGGTTGACCCATTCATTCTTTAGCAGGATGTTCTTTAACTTCTAAGTATTTGAATTCCTTCCAAATTCCTTCTTGTGGTTGAGTTCCAGTTTCAAAGCATTGTGAATTGAGCAATGTGCAGAGAATAATCTCACTCTTTTGGTATCTGTTGAGACCTGATGTGTGACCCAGTATGTGATCTCTTCTGAGATATTTCCATGGGCACTCGAGAAAAACGAGTATTCTGTTGTTTTAGGGTGGAATGTTCTGTATATATCTACAAAGTACATCTGGTTCAATGGGTCATTCACAGCTCTTGTTTCTTTGTTGATCTTCTGCTTAGATGATCTGTCCATTGCTGTGAGTGGAGTGTTGAAGTCTCCTACTATTAATGATTTATTATCAATATATTTCTTTATTTTGGTTATTAGTTGGTTTATGTAGTTGGCTGCTCCCATGTTGGGGGCATAGATATTTACAATTGTTAGATTTTCTTGTTGGATAGACCTTTTAAGTATGATATAGTGTCCCTCTACATTTCTTACTACAGTCTTTGGTTTAAAATCTAATTTGTCTGATATGAAGATTACTTCCACAGCTTTTTTTTTGAGGTCTCTTGGTGTGGTAAATTGTTCTCCATCCCCTCATTTTCAATCTGGAGGTGTCTTCAGGTTCAAAATGAGTCTCTTGTAGACAGCATATGGATGGGTCCTGTTTTTTATCCACTATGAAACCCTGTGTCTTTTCATGGGAGCATTCAGCCCATTTACATTTGGAGTAACTATTAAAAGATATGAATTTAGTGCCATTGTATTGCCTGTAAAGTCCCTGTTTCTGTAGATTGTCTCTGTTAATTTCTGTTCTATATTACTTTTGGGTTCTCTCTTCGCTTACAGATTCCCCCTTTTATTTCTTGCGGGGCTGGCTTGGTGGTCCCATATTCTTTCAGTTTCTGCCTGTCCTGGAAGCTCTTTCTCTCTCCATCCATTCTGAATGACAGCCTTGCTGGATAAAGTATTCTTGGCTGCATGTTCTTCTCATTTAGTACCCTGAATATGTCTTGCCAATCCTTTCTGGCTTTCCACGTTTCTGTGGATAGGTCTGATGTTATTCTGATGTTCCGCCCTCAGTTTGTAAGGAAACTCTTCCTCCTAGCTCAGGGATTCTCAGGATAGTTTCTTTTGGTATAAGATTTGCAAGCCTCACTATTATATGTGAGGGTGTTGATCTATTTTTATTGATTTTGGGACGGGTGCTCTCTGTCTCTTGGACATGAATGCTTGTTTTCTTCCCCAGATTAGGCAAGTTCTCAACTATGATTTGCTCAAATATACTTTCTAGTCCTCTCTCTCTCTCCATCCCCTTGGGGATCCCAATAATTCTGACATTGGAACGTTTCATGGCATCATTAATCACTCTAAGTCTATTTTCATGGGCTACTAGCTGCCTATCTGTTTTCCTCAACTTCCTTGCTTTCCATCAGCTTATCTTCTATATTACTGATTCTCTCTTCTGCCTCATTTACCCTGGCTGTTAGAGTATCCAATTTAGACTGCATCTCATTCAAAGCATTTTTAATTTTGGCTTGATTCGATCTTATTTCTGCCCTTAGAGATTCTATATTGTCACTAATGCTTTCTTCAAGCCTAGCTATTGATTTCATGATTGTTATCCCGAATTCTAACTCTGACATCTTGCGTATATGCATATCCATTAGTTCTGTGGCAGAGAACATTGTCTCAGGTTTTTTTCTTTGTTGAGAGTTCCTCCCCCTTGTCATTCTGTCAAGGGATGGTTGAGCAAATGAACAGAGTCCAAAATATCAACCACAACTCAAGCAAAATGCACCCTAGAAAAAAATCCAAAGTGGTCAGAAGCTACCACAGATACCCTATCAAAGCCAAGATGATCCAAAACAAGAAAAAAATTGGGGGGAGAGAGATTACAATCTCTTAGGGTGGACAAAGCAGGGTGATCTGTCTGTTCCTGATTGTATTTTTGTCCTGTGTGTTAGAAGACAATATATCCCAAAATATATCCCAAAATTGCAAAGAAATCAGTATATATATATATATATATATATATATATATATATATATCTCAAGATAAAATTGAATAGAGTGAAAAACGGACTAATATGGGGCATAAATCTATAAAACTTAGATGTGAAAAAAAAAGTTAAAAAGTGACTTAAAATCATAAGTTGAGAATAAGAATCCATTTGAAACAGGAACAGTGTAAAAGAAGAATAAGAAAGAAAGAAAGAGAGGGGGGCGGAGCAAGATGGCGGAGGAGTAGGAGACCTGGATTTCGTCTCCTCTCAGGAATTCAGCTGGATAGGGATCAAACCATTCTGAACACCTACAAACTCAACAGGAGATCGAAGAAAAGAATAGCAACAACTCTCTGAACAGAAAAGTGACTACTTTCTGGAAGGTAGGACGTGCGGAGAAGTGAATCTGAGGCGATATTCGGGAGGATAGACGGCGGGGGAGGGGGCTTCCATTAGCTGCTTCTGGCAAGTGCTAGAGCCGTGGAGCACAAAATCGGAACTTTCAGAAGTCTGCTCCACTGAGGGACGTCACTCCAGTGGCTAAGCGGGGAGTGGAACCCTCGTGGAACAGTGTGGTCTCAGGACCCTCGGGGTCACAGAAAGACCGGGGGTGCCTGAGTGTGGCAGAGCTCCCAGATATCGGAGCGGGAAAGCCGGCTGCAGAGACGGAGCCCAGGCGTGGGCTCTCAGCTCAGGGTTGCCATAAACCGTGATCCGCGGCACAGTCGGGCCACTGCTCCTCCAGCAGGGACCCCACAAGCGGCAGATCCGGGGAGACTCACCTTCTTCTCCTGTGAGGAGAGGTGCAGGAGTGCACCACAGGGATCTGCTGGGTTTGGAGACTCCACACAGGGTCGGGTGCCAGAGATAGAAATGCTCAGTCACAGGCCAGGTGAGCACGGAGTGCAGCTGGAGACCAGGGAGACGGGAGTGACTGACTGCTTTTCTCTGGGGGCTCGCTGAGGAGTGGGGCCCCGAGTTCTTGGCTCCTCCGGGGCGGAGATTGGGAGGCCGCCATTTTCACTCTCCGCCTCCAAAGCTGTATGGAAAGCTTGCAGGGAACAAAAGCTCTGAGAGCAAACCCGAGCAGATTGCTTAGCCCGGACTGGGTAAGGGCGGGGCAATTCTGCCTCCGGCAAAGACATTTGGAAACCACGGCAACAGGCCCCTCCCCCAGAAGATCAGCAAGAACCGCCAGCCAAGACCAAGTTTACCGATCAATGAGAACGGCAGAACTCCAGCGCTAGGGGAATAATGCACATAGAATTCATGGCTTTTTTACCATGATTCTTTAGTCTTTCAAAGTTAATTTTTTTTTTTGAATTTTTTTTTCCCTTTTTCAACCAACATCTTGTCAATCCCTTTTTTAAAAAACATTTTTATTTTTCATTTTTAGAGTCATATTCTATCCCTTTGTAGTAGTTACCCGTATTTTTGGCATATATAAGTTGTTCTCTCTTTAAAATTTTTGAGATCGTTTCTTCTAACAGATCAAAATATACCCTAAATATCTAGTGTATGGTTTTTTTTTCTACTCCCCTGCCTGATCACATTCTCTCCCTTTTTTTTTCTTTTTTTTCTAAATCCTCTTCTTTCCTTTTTCAAACAACTTCTTATCAATTCCTTTTATAAAATTATTTATAATTTCCATCTTTACAGTCATATTCCATCCCTTCATTGTATCAACCTTTATTTTTGTACATATATAAGTTTTTCTTTCTTTAAAATTTTGGGAGGCACTTTCTTCTAACAGACCAAAATACACCCAAAATCTAGTGTGTGGCACTGATCTATATACCAGCCTGATCATATTTGATCACATTCTGTTTTTTTGTTTTGTTTTGTTCGGTTTTCGTTTGTTTTTATCTTTATCTTTATCTTTTTCTTTTTATTTTTTCTCTCCCTTTCTTTTCCTACTGCTTCAGGTCTTTTCTGATTTCTTTAGAGTATATTTTCTGGGAACGTTGTTACCCTGTTAGCATTTTGTTCTCTCATTAATCTATTCTGCTCTGGACAAAATGACAAGATGGAAAAAAATCACCTCAACAAAAAGAACAAGAGGTTGTACCAACTGCCAGGGACCTACTCAATACGGACATTAGTACGATGTCAGATCTAGAGTTCAGAATCATCACTTTAAAGATACTAGCTGGGCTTGAAAAAAGCATGGAAGACATTAGAGAAACCCTTTCTGGAGAAGTAAAAGAACTAAAATCTAACCAAGTCAAAATCAAAAAGGCTATTAATGAGGTGCAATCAAATATGGGGACGCTAACTGCTAGGATAAATGAGGCAGAAGAGTGAATCAGTGATATAGAAGACCAAATGATGGAAAATAAAGAAGATGAGAAAAAGAGAGATAAACAACTACTGGATCACGAGGGCAGAATTCAAGAGATTAGCGATACCATAAGATGAAACAACATTAGAATAATTGGGATCCCAGAAGAAGAAGAAAGAGAGAGGGGGGCAGAAGGTATAATGAGGCAAATTATAGCAGAGAACTTCCCTAATTTGGGGAAGGAAACAGGCATCAAAATCCAGGTAGCACAGAGAACCCCTCTCAAAATCAATAAAAATAGGTCAACACCCTGACATCTAATAGTAAAACTTACGAGTCTCAGAGACAAAGAGAAAATCCTGAAAGCAGCTCAGGAGAAGAGATCTGTAACCTAAAATGGTAGAAACATTAGATTGGCAACAGACCTATCCACAGAGACCTGGCAGGCCAGAAAGGACTGGCATGATATATTCAGAGCACTAAATGAGAAAAATATGCAGCCAAGAATACTATATCCAGCTAGGCTGTCATTGAAAATAGAAGGGGAGATAAAAATCTTCCAGGACAAACAAAAAATAAAGGGATTTGTAAACACAAAACCAGCCCTACAAGAAATCTTGAAAGGGGTCCTCTAAGCAAAGGAGAGAGCCTAAAAGCAACATAGACCAGAAAGGAACACAGACAATATACAGTAACAGTCACCTTACAGGCAATACAATGGCACTAAATTCATATCTTTCAATAGTTACCCTGAATGTAAATGGGCTAAATGCCCCAATCAAAAGACACAGACTATCAGATTGGATTAAAAAACAAGACCCATCGATATGCTGTCTGCAAGAGACTCATTTTAGACCCAAAGACACCCCCAGATTGAAAGTGAGGGGGTGGAAAACCATGTACCATGCTAATGGACACCAAAAGAAAGCTGGGGTGGCAATCCTTATATCAGACAAATTAGATTTTAAACCAAAGACTGTAATAAGAGATGAGGAAGGACACTATATCTTACTTAAAGGGTCTATCCAACAAGAAGATCTAACAATTGTAAATATCTATGCCCCTAACATGGGAGCAGCCAATTATATAAGGCGATTAATAACAAAAGCAAAGAAACACATCGACAATACAATAATAGTGGGGGACTTTAACACCCCCCTCACTCAAATGGACAGATCATCTAAGCAAAAATCAACAAGGAAATAAAGACTTTAAATGACACACTGGACCAAATGGACTTCACAGATACATTCAGAACATTCCATCCCAAAGCAACGGAATACACATTCTTCCCTACTGCCCATGGAATATTCTCCAGAATCAATCACATCCTAGGTCATAAATCAGGTCTCAACCGGTACCAAAAGATTGGGATCATTCCCTGCCTATTTTCAGACCACAATGCTTTGAAACTAGAACTCAATCACAAGAGGAAAGTCGGAAAGAACTCAAATACATGGAGGCTAAAGAGCATCCTACTAAAGAATGAATGGGTCAACCAGGAAATTAAAGAAGAATTAAAAAAATTCATGGAAACCAATGAAAATGACAACACAACTGTTCAAAATCTTTGGGATGCAGCAAAGGCAGTCCTAAGAGGAAAGTATATAGCAATACAAGCCTTTCTCAAGAAACAAGAAAGGTCTCAAGTACACAACCTAACCCTACACCTAAAGGAGCTGGAGAAAGAACAGCAAATAAAGCCTAAACCCAGCAGGAGAAGAGAAATAATAAAGATCAGAGCAGAAATCAATGAAATAGAAACTAAAAGAACAGTAGAACAGATCATATACCACTTCTTCTTTATCCATTCATCTGTTGATGGACATCTTGGCTCTTTCCACAGTTTGGCTATTGTGGACATTGCTGCCATAAACATCAGGGTGCACGTACCCTTTCGGATCTCTACTTTTGTATCTTTGGGGTAAATACCCAGTAGTGCAATTGCTGGGTCGTATGGTAGCTCTATTTTCAACTTCTTGAGGAACCTCCATACTGTTTTCCAGAGTGGCTGCACCAGCTTGCATTCCCACCAACAGTGTAGGAGGGTTCCCCTTTCTCCGCATCCCCGCCAACATCTGTCCTTTCCTGACTTGTTAATTTTAGCCATTCTGACTGGTGTGAGGTGGTATCTCATTGAGGTTTTGATTTGGATTTCCCTGATGCCAAGCGATGTTGAGCACTTTTTCATGTGTCTGTTGGCCATTTGGATGTCTTCTTTGGAAAAATGTCTGTTCATGTCTTCTGCCCATTTCTTGATTGGATTCTTTGTTTTTTGGGTGTTGAGTTTAATAAGTTCTTTATAGATTTTGGATACTAGCCCTTTATCTGATATGTCATTTGCAAATATCTTCTCCCATTCTGTCAGTTGTCTTTTGGTTTTGTTGACTGTTTCCTTTGCTTTGCAAAAGCTTTTTATCTTGATGAAGTCCCAATAGTTCATTTTTGCCCTTGCTTCCCTTGCCTTTGGCGATGTTTCTAGGAAGAAGCTGCTGCACCTGAGGTCGAAGAGGTTGCTGCCTGTGTTCTCCTTTAGGATTTTGATGGACTCCTGTCTCACATTGAGGTCTTTCAACCATTTGGAGTCTATTTTTGTGTGTGGTGTAAGGAAATGGCCCAGTTTCATTCTTCTGCATGTGGCTGTCCAATTTTCCCAACACCATTTATTGAAGAGACTGTCTGTTTTCCATTGGACGTTCTTTCCTGCTTTGTCAAAGATTAGTTGACCATAGAGTTGAGGGTCCATTTCTGCCCTATTCATCCCCTGTGCACTTTTCAGAAAGGGATATCTCTCACTGGAGCAGATTTCTAAGGGTCCTGTTTTTTCTCAGGTGTTATACAACTTTCTGGTGGCCAGCTTATGGAGGCTCCCCCCCTCCTATCTTCAGATATTTCCCCTGAAGATTCAAGGTTCCACACCTCCTCCTTGAAAAAAGTAGTCATTTTTCTGCTTGTAGAGATACAGATAAATCTTACATCTCAGATTGTATTCATGTGTGTTCAGAATGGTTTAATATATATCCAGCTAAATTTGAGGGACCAGATGAAATGAGGTCCCCTACTCTGCTGCCTTCTTTCCCCCTCCTATCCAGAAACTCCTTCTCTAATTCATTTTTAGTAGCTACTAATTTCATCATAATCAATAGTACTTAAAATTATTCAAAAGCTCCAGACTTAATATAGGTTAAAGTATTCTTCATTAATACATAAACAAAGTCATTCATGATATGGCCCTGTGACTTTAAAATCAACTCCTACAGCTTTCTTGCATATTTCTTCCCAATGTTCCAACCATCACATACTCTTTGACATTTTGTGTGTGAACCATCATCTTTCTGCCTCTATGCACTTGAGTGTATACAGTTTCTTCACATTCAATACATTCACCTAATTATTATTCAATTTTTAGCTTGGTGAAACGTTTGCTCCATTATTTATTTTCTCAGTTTACAATTCACATACTTATATTATTGCACATATCACAATAAATTTGGGGGTATATGTGTATCTTTTTGAATTGTGAACTTCTCTATAGAATGCATATTTTCTTTTAAGTTTTTATTTTAATTCCAGTTAGTTAACATACAGTGTTATATTAGTGTCAGGTATACAATATAGTGATTTAACAGTTCCATACATCACCTGGTGCTCATCACAACAAGTGTACTCCTTAATCCCCATCACCTATTTAACACACACCCTCTGGTAACCATAAGTTTGTTCTCTATAGTTAAGGGTTTGTTTTTTGGTTTATCTCTCTCTTTTTTTCCCCTTTGCTCATTTGTTTAAGATATATATATTTTTTTGACACAGAAAGAGAGAGAGAGAGAACAACCAGGGGGAGCAGCAGATGGAGGAAGAGGGAGAAGCAGGTTCCCCACTGAGCAAGGAGTCTGATATGGGGCTTGATCCCAGGACACTTGGACCATGACCTGAGCAAAAGGCAAACACGTAACCTACTGAGCCACCCAGTAGCCCCTTGCTCATTTGTTTTGTTTCTTAAATTCCACATATGAGTGAAATTATATGGTATTTGTCTTTCTCTGATTGACTTATTTCACTTAGCCTCATACTCTCTAACTCCATCCATGTCATTGCAAATGGCAAGATTTCATTCTTTTTATGGCTGAATAATATTTCATTGAATTATTACATCTTCTTTATTCATTCATCAATCATTGGACACTTGGGCTGCTTCCATAATATGGCTATTGTAAATAATGCTGCTATAAACATAGGGATGCATGTATTCTTTTGGATTAATGTTTTTGTAGTTTTGGGGTAAATACTCAGTAGTATGATTGCTAGATCATAGGGTAGTTCTATTTTTAATTTTTGAGGAACCTCCATACTGTTGTCCAGGGTCCCTGCAGCAGTTTGCATTCTCACCAGCAGTGTTAGAGGGTTCCTTTTTCACCACATCTTTTCAACACCTGTTGTTCCTTTTGTTTTTGATTTTAGCCATTCTGACAGGTGTGAGGTGATATCTCATTATAGTTTTAATTTGTATTTCCCTGATGGCAAGTGGTAAACAATATTTTTTCATGTATCTGTTGGCCATCTGTATGTCCTCTTTTTAAAAAGCAGCAGGACAAAAGAAGACAGTAACATACAAGGGAAAATCCATAAGGCTATCAGAGGATTTTTCAGCAGAAACTTTCCAAGCTAGAAGAGAGTAGCAATGATATATTCAATTTGCTGAATGGGAAAAATCTGCAACCAAGGATACTCTATCCAGCAAGGCTATTCAGAAAAGAAGGAGAGATAAAGAGTTTCCCAGACAAACAAAAGCTAAAGGGTTTTGTGAACACTAAACCAGCCCCCAAGAAACATTAAAGGGGATTCTTTGAGTGGAAAGGAGAGATTAAAGGTGACAGTACCAAAGTAGGAAACACAAAACCAGTAAACATGAATATTTCTGTAAAAAAATCAGTGAATTAACTAACAAAATAGAAAGATGTAAAATATAAAAACATATGCCTAAATGTAGGGAAGAAAAAAGTAAGGAATGGGTTCAAATTTAAACAACCATCAACTTATTATAGACTGCTATGTGCAGAAGAGGTTATATACAAACCTGATGGTAACCATATATCAAAAAACACTAATAAATATGCTAGGAATAAAGAGAAAGAAATCCAAATATATCATTAAAGAAAATCAGCAAAACGTGAAGAGAGAAAGACAAGAAAGGATCAGAGAAAATCTTCAGAACCAAGTGCAAAACAAATACTAAAATGACAATAAATACATATCTATCAATAATTACTTTGAATGTTAATAGAGTAAAAGTTCCAATCAAAAGACATAGGGTCACAGAATGGATTAAAAAAAAAAAAAAGAACCATCTACATGCTGCCTACAGGAGACTCATTTTAGACCTAAAGACACCTGCAGAATGAAAGTGAGGAAATCGAGAAACATATATCATGCAAATGGATGTGAAAGAAAGCCAAAGGAGCAATACTTCCATTGGACAAAATAGATTTTAAAACAAAGACTCTAATAAGAGATAAAGAAGGACACTATATAAAAATAAAGAGGACAGTCCAACAAGAGCATATAACAATTGTAAATATTTATGCACCCAATATTGGAGCACCCAAATACATAAAACAGTTCATAACAAACATAAAATAAATAATCAATAGTAATACAAAAATAGTAGGGGACTTTACACCACATTTACATCAATGGACAGATCATCTAAGCAGAAAATCAAGGAAACAATGGCTTTGGATGACACACTAGACCACATGGATTTAACAGATATATTTAGGACATTCCATCTTAAAACAATAGAATACACATCCTTTTCAAGTGTACATGGAACATTCTCCAGAATAGATCACATATTAGTTCACAAAACAAGCCTGAACAAATTCAAGAAGATCAAAGTCATACCATGCATCTTTTCTGACCACAATACTATGAAACTAGACAACAACAACAACAACAAAAACTCTGGAAAGACTGCAAATACATGGAGGTTAAATACATACTATTGAACAATGAATGGGTTAACCAGGAATAATAATAAAAAAAAAAGTACATGGAAACAATAATAATAAAAAAAAAGTACATGAAAATGAAAACACAATGGTTCAAAACCTTTGGGATGCAGAAAAAGTTGTTCTAAGAGTAAAGTTTATAGTAATGCTTGCTTACCTCAAGAAGCAAGAAAAATATCAAATAAACAGCCTAAACTTACACCTAAAGTAACTAGAAAAAGAAGAGCAAAGAAAACCCTAAACAAGTAGAATTAAAGAAATAATAAACTTTAGAGAAGAAATAAATTATCTAGAAACTAAAAAAAAAAAAAAAAGCCAATAGAACAGATCAGTGAAACCAGGACTTTGTTCTTGAAAAAAATCAATAAGATTGATTAATCTCTAGACAGACTCCGCAGGAAAAAAGGGAGAAAGGACTCAAATAAACAAAATCACAAATGAAAGAGTAGAAATAACAACCAATACCACAGAAAAATACAATTATAAGAGAATATTTTGAAAAACTATATGCCAACAAATTGGACAACCTAGAAGAAATGGATAAATTCCTGGAAACGTATAGCCTATCAACACTGAAATAGGAAGAAATAAGAATTTTGAACAGACTGATAACCAGCAAAGAAATTGAATGATCAATCAAATAATTCTCAATAAACAACACTCCAGGGCCAGATAGCTTCACAGTGGAATTTAAAGAATAATTAATACCTTTCCTTCTCAAACTATTCCCAAAAATAGAAAAGGAAAGAAAACTTCCAAATTCATTCTATGAGGCCAGAATTACCCTGATACCAAAATCACATAAAGATACCACTTAAAAAAAGGGAACTACAGGCCAATATCCCTGATGAACATAGATGCAACAATTCTCAATAAAATACAAGCAAACTGAATCCAACAATACATTAAAAAATCATTCATCGTGATCAAGTCGGATTCATTCCTGGGTTGAAAGGGTGGTTCAATATTTGCAAATCAGTGTGATACATCATATCAATAAGAGAAAGGATAAGAACCATATGATCATTTCAATAGATGCAGAAAAAGAATTTGAAAAAGTACAACATCTATTCATGCAAAACAACAACAACAACAGCACAGTAGGTTTTGAGGGAACATATCTCAATGTAATAAAGGTCACATATGAAAAACCCACAGCTAACATCATCTTTAAGAGGGAAAAACTGAGAGCTTTCCCCCTAAGATCAGGAATAAGACAAGAAGTCCATTCTCACTAGTTTTTTTTCAACATAGTACTGGATATTCTAGCCACAATAATCAGACAACAAAAAGAAATAAACAGCATCCAAATCGGTAAGGAAGAAGTAAAACGCTCATTATTTGCAGATGACATGACACTCTTAAATATGTTGCATTTCTGTATACCAATAATGAAGCAGCAGAAAGAGAAATTAAGAAAGCAATCCTATTTACAATTGCACCAAAAATAATACTACAATTAGGAATACACCTAAGCAAATAGTTGAAAGACCTATTCTCTGGAAACTATAAAATAATGATGAAAGAATTTGAAGATGACACCAAGAAATGGAAAGACATTCCATGCTCATAGATTGGAAAAACAAATATTATTAAAATGTCTATTCTACCCAAAACAATCTACACATTTAATGCCATCTCTATCAAAATACAGTATTTTTCACAGAACTTGAACAATCCTAAAATTTGTATGCAATCATAAAAGCCACCAAATAGCCAAAGCAACCTCGGAAGAGAAAAGCAAAGCTGGAGGCAATTGCAGACTTCAAGTTATATTACAAAGCTGCAGCATTCTTTTTTTCATTTTTCTTTTATCACTGTAATATGTAGTTTTTAATAAATAATTTCATAACAATTGAATTAATACATAAAATATGTTTTTCCTTAAGGCTGACCTCTGGTATGATATTTCTTCAAAAGCGGAGTTATAATTTGCAAATAATTCTACTTGATAAACTTTTAAAGATAGATTATTTTCTTGCTTTAACTTATCCACATGTGATACATAATAGATTGATGACTTGTAGTGTCATGCATAGAAATGATTTCTGTAGAACATCTGGGTCATTTCCTTGAGGAGAAATGCAGAACAATATTCTCTCTGGCTATTTCAGGTAACAATGATATTTTTAAAAACCTCTGAGCTTTCTAATAGTTCTATTTCATATTAAGTAATTATCATCTATCTGGAATGCTTCAAGATTGTGAACTAGACTGAGGAACACAGGAGATCTGCCATGCCAGTTACTTTGTAAAACTTGGTAGAAAAAGACTCATAGTTATTTGTCTCGGGAATTCACAAATAATGCAGATTGTCTTGATATGCCATTTCCCTTGTGACTGAACCCTTTCTCATTAAAATGTAAAAATGCTAATGCAATGGACAATTTAATTTAAGAAGCAGCACTCATAATATTTCATTTATTACTCCAAATTCTTTTTCATCTTAACATGTTCAAAATGTAGTTGAAAAAATTCTAGCACAGTAAACAATTGATACAATCACCCAAATATAAAGCTCTTTTTATTTAAGAGACCCTATTAATTAACTGTGAAGACAAATTTTCTCTTTGATTTTCCAAGAAATTCCCTTGTGACCTCTATGCTCTTGATCAAAGACAAAGTATATGGATGACTTAAGAACAAGGTGACCTCCTTTTCTTCTCTTTATTTTAATCATTACACACATATCTTTGTGGAAAACCATCAAATAGACCTCATTATTTATTGGATCCCACTCTTATTCTTCTTATTCTAGTTAAATGAGTTACTGGCACTCAGAGGAAGATTAAAAATATTCTGTATAATGTATTTGTTTCTAAGGCAATATGCCAGGTCACTCCTTGAACTCTATAGAAGTTAGTTAATAATAATAAATTATTATTAAGATGTATTTAATGATGTTCTACACCAGCAACTCTATTTCTAAAAAGGACAGAGTCACATTTGTAGCTTTTAATACAGTCAGCTTTTTTTAGAAAAAAGATTTAGATTCACATGAGTTGGCTGCTGCTGAGGTAGCAGAATTTAGTTTGTTGAACTTAATCATAATCAGGCTGGGCAGGGTCAGGAAAAAGAAGTGTTAGAGTCTGTTCTTCCTTAGTTAGAAAGCAGAGTGAAATATCCAAGCAAGAAGATATCCATAACAAATGCCAACTTCAAGTAGCAAGGCTTTCACACAGGGATTGCAAGATGGTCTGAGATTAGGAGACATGTTTTATGAAATCAGTAATATCTGAGCTTACTTCTTTGGTTGTGGCAATTTCCCATTATCTGTATTAATGTATTGGGGCTCATACTAAGGGAAATTTTTGAGTTCTTTCTAAAATTGGCTGCTCCTCTCATTTATTTCCAGATTTCAGGGCATTTACACTTTATTGATAATAACTGTGGTTTTTAAATAATAAAGGAAATGGTGAATTAGAAAGCAACTGAAAAGGTAACAATGGCATGCAATATATTTTATTTTTAAATTACTTTGGAATGGATATATTTTTACATATTCTCTTTTACAATCATTCCAGAGTTAGATATTTATATGGTGCATTTGTGTTTCCAGAAACACGGGACAAATTTACCTTGATCTATTCTTTTATAAACATATATCTTGTTGGAAGTAAAATTTTAGTCATTTATTTTGTTGAGACCTACACAGACAAAAAAGTCTTTTACAAGTATCCTCTTTGGTTTAGGAAACAGACAATGTCCTTTCCTAGTAAAGCCTAAGAAAAGCAAACCTTCTTTTCTAAATTATATATTTTTAACTTGTGTGGCAATTTTCTGTGATTGCAACTGAACAAAGCCTCTCCTTTGAGTGTCTTGTTCAACTATTTATACATTCATTCTGTTCACTAAATAAACATTTGAGTCACTACCATAAGCTTTCAAGCAGGTATGTGCTAACTGCTGGGAAAATAAAGATTAATTATATAGGATCTCAATCATAAAATAGCTCACAGTGGGATGAAGAAGATAGGCAACTAAACAGATAATAGTAATTCATTCTGTTAAATGCAAAGATTAAAAGAAAATTGACTACCGAAAATAGTGAAGGATATGCCAGAAAAAACTTCATAAATCCCCAAATTCTAGAGTAATTTTATAGCATATTACTTCTCCCATAAAATGCAGCGAAGAATAATGATCAGTTTGGCAACAACTCTAGAGCCACTTTTAATAACTACAAAGTTGGATGTTTGCATTATAATACAATCATTTGTATATATTGGAGGCCTGAGTATTGAGAAAATGGTTAGATTAGATTGGGACTTATTGGTGGTTATCTGCTTGTAGTCTTGAGATATAATATGGTTCAAGTAAGCAGTGAATAGTATATAATATTTTATAGATTCATCCATATTACTGTGTGTACCAGTAGTTTGTTCCCTTTTGTTGCTGAAGATTATTCCATTGTATTCCATAGAGATAACACAATCCATTTAACCATTCATCTGTTGATGAATATTTGGATTTAGAGTATTATAAATAGAGCTGTTATAAAAATTCCTGTACAATTCTTTGTGCATGCACATGTTCTTATTTCTCTTGATTAAATACCCAAGAGCATTACAAGAAACTGCCAAACTGCACCATCAGTGGCAGCATTGTTATCATTTGTGGAGAACTCACTTTATGCTGGTCACTATTGTATATGCTAAACACTTTACAAAAATATTTGCACTAAATTCTTGAAACAACTCTAGTTGGTGGATATCATTCTGTTTATTTTACCAGTGAGGAAACTGAGGATCAGAGAAACAAAGTCATGTGCCTAAGCTTACACAGCTAATAATTGTGAGGTTGAGATTTGATTCCTAGGTGCTCTGACTCTAGAATCTGTATTGCAACAGGAGCATTCAACTAGTGTCATTCCTGGCTTTAGCTTTTGACGTTTTGAAGATTCATGAGTGAACTTAAATTTTCAATTTTTCTAGATGGTTGCTTGTTAGAACTGGTTATTTGCCAGTTACTGAGCTTAGGGAACTACAATGACTTTGATTTTATTTATTTATTTATTTATTTATTTATTTATTTATTTATTTAATTTATTATCTAATTAGCAGTAACACCAATTAAGTGATTAAGCAACAATATATGCAGCTCAGTATGTCAATTGCTTGTGGTTGATATACATGAAAAGATAATTATAGGCCAAATATATATATTCAATAATATACATTTAATATAATAAATTAATATATATATATTAATTTATTTGACAGAGAGCACAAACACAGGGAGCAGCAGAGGGAGAAGAAGAAGCAGGCTCCCCACTGAGAAGGGAGGCCAACATGGGGCTTGATCCCAGGACCCCTGGATCGTGACTTGAGCTGAAGGCAGATGCTTAATCGACTGAGCCATGCAGGCACCCTGGCCAAATATTGAAGTTAAACAAATTAAAGAGGGGAATTCAAATTTGGAAGTGGTTTACAACTTTGACATGAATGAAGCTACTAATGCAAGCAAATGGTGAAACTTTTTAATAAATGTTAAATCTAGTATATATATATATATTTATAATACTCTAAATCCAAATATTCATCAACTGATGAATGGTTAAATGAATTGTGTTATCTCTATGGAATACAATGGAATAATCTTCAGCAACAAAAGGGAACAAACTACTGGTACACACAGTAATATGGATGAATCTATAAAATATTATATACTATTCACTGCTTACTTGAACCATATTATATCTCAAGACTACAAGCAGATAACCACCAATAAGTCCCAATCTAATATATATATATAATATATATATATATATTATTTGGCATGTGAGAGATTCAGGAGAGCAAATGGTGTAAATATGAAGGCCTGAGAAATAGGAGAGCTGATGGTTTAAGGTCCAGTTTGAAAGCCAGCAGGCTCAAGACCCAAGAAGAGCTGGTTTTTTTAGTTCTAGTCTGAAGATAAGAAAAGACCAATGTCCCAATTCAGTCAGGCAGGATGAGATCCTTCTGACTCAACCTTTGTGTTCTTTTCAGATCTTCAGTTGATTGGATGAAACTTACACACATTAAGGAAGGCAATATGCTTTACTAACTCTACTGATTCAAATGTTAATTTCATCCAGAAATACCTTCTCAGAAAAAACACAGAATAATGTTTGACCAAATGTGTGGGTACCCTGGGACCTAATCAACTTGACACATAAAATTAACCATTACAACTGTATTCTTTGTGAACATGATATCCTTTCACATAGCCTTAAACCATACTTAATCTCCAAATAAGGACAATAACAAGATAATACTTTCACCTAGCATGATACAACTATCCTGTGTACAACCAAAAACACACTAAATTCTTCACAAGAAAGTGAGGTAAAGTCCTTGAGTGATGTTTACTCTTGTCCTTGATATACCAGAACTTAAATATTATAATGTAAAAATAGCAATACTTAAATATTATACTAAAAAAGTCAATACATCATATGTTACATGATAAGAAAATAAGAGAGGAAAAAAACCAAAGATAAGTGCTAGATAGAGATACACTAACACACATTCATAACAAAGGAAAAGGGAAATACTAAAGGCAATTATAGTCTTTGTTCCTGTAACTGGCCACTAGGTCACAGTTGGTATTTATAGCTACTTTCTTCTACCCATTCTGTATTCTTTTTTTTTTTAACCCATTCTGTACTCTTTTTTGCCTTAGGAAACACTTCAGCTGGTCATAGTTCTTTACTTAGTGGAGTGACCCAAACTCCCATTCCTAAAAGTACTGTGCCATTAGTAGTCTTGCCTTGACTAGGTTGTTGTAGTTTTCATTGACCTTAATCCCAGGGCATGGTAACACTAAGAGGCACCCTAAGGGATCTCCTGTATTCCAGAAATACTCTTCTTGCTTTCATTCTGGAATAGTAATCAAATTTCCCCTTGGTAAGCAGGAATTATCAACCCAGCCAGTAGTTACTCCTTTTGATTCAGGAGCATGAAGGAATCCAAAGTGGCAAGCCGGCAGTCATAACTTTCAGTTCAATGAAATCACTGTTGTGTCTCCTGACAGAAGCATTCCTCCTTTTGTAGCTAAAATCTCTAGTCCAGGAGATCATAAGGTTGCAAAAACAGGAAGCAAACATTTTGCTAGTGGGTCACTAGGAGTAATAGTGAGCAGTACTTCTACTACTTCCATTTTTTATTGCTAAATCTGTAAATCCTGGCTATGGAAGAAATAGCACCATATATTGAATGCTTATTCAGAGCATATACAGAATTCTGGATAACCAGCCCTGAAAGTATCATCACCTTCTTGGTTCAGTAACTGAGTTTTCAAAAGGTTGTCCCATTATTCTATTGACAGCTACTTGAGGATGGTGGTGAACATGGTAAGATCAGTGAATTCCATGAGCATAGGCTCTTTGTTGCACTTCATTTACTGTGAAGTAAATGATGGAAGTGATCCAATGTAATAAAACTGCCACCAGATAGCTAGCTGCCCAGCCTAGGGAATAATGCTATATTGGGGACTCAGTGTTGGTCTCTGCTGTTGGCTGATTGGGCACTCAGCAGTGGCTGTAGTCAGGTTGACCTCTGTGAATTGAAGTACATGTTGCTGAGCCCGTGTATAATCTGCATCTCTGCAATTACATGAACTTTGTTATTGAGCAAAGTGACCAACCAGTTGTACTGCTTGAAATTTTGCTCATTTAGATTTCCCTTCACTATTGTCCTTCCAGGATGTCCCAGAAAGGGGGTGTAATACAGTAACTGTCCAATTACAGGTGATGCCTACAAATCATCATGCAGAAGCATCTGCAAACCAGGCTCAAGTCTTCTCTTCCTCTTCAACTGATCATAGGGAACTTCACATGGGACCATAGGTACTGGCTGGGAGAGAGAAGGTAGTGTGGCAGAAATTGGGACCGGGGCATTTGGAATACTTTTTCATGTAACTTACTTGTATCTTGAGGGTTTGCTTAGCCCAACTTGTACAGGACTTCCATTTAAAGAAGGAGTGCTCCTGTGTATGCCCAGCTTTACAGCTTGGTGAGTCAAATAACACTCAGTTCAGATGGACAGCTGAGGTTGCATGGTAATTTGGTGGCCCATGATTAAATGTTTATTTTCTACTAAGGCCCAATAACAGGCCAAGAGCTTTTTTTCTCAAAAGGGAAGTAGTTATCCACAGAAAATGACAAATCCTCAGAGTCTATTCTGCAATTTACCTATAGGAGCTTGCTGGAGGCCCTTAAAAGCCTCTCTACCACCGACACTTCAAGCACCATTGGATCTGAGCAGTCATATGGCCCAAGTGGCAGAGAAGCTTGCATAGCAGCCTGGACCTATTACAGAGCATTCTCTTATTCTGGACTCCACACCAAACTAGCAGGTTTTAGGGTCATTCAGTAAATGAACTTGACAAATACACCTAAATGAGGACAGTTGCCACCAAAATCCAAAAGGCCCACTAAGCATTGCTCCTCTTTTCTGGTTGTAGGAGAGTCAGATGTAATAACTTAATTTTAACTTTAGAAGGGATATCTTGACATGCTCCACACCACTGGACCCTTAGAAATTTTACTGATGTAGAAAGACCCTGAATTTCATGGGATTTATATCTTACCTCTGACACAATAACATCTTAACAATGAGACTAGAGTAGTTGCTATTTTTACTCCCCAGGTCCCATCAGCAAAATCCTGAGGCAATGGACCACTGTTATATCTTGTGGAAGAGAAAGGCAATCAAGATCCTTGTGAACTAAATTATTACATATTGCTGGATAGTTGATATACCCTTCCAGTAAGACAGAAAGATGCATTTCTGGCTTTGCCCCCTGAATGAAAACAGCTTATGCTGATCTTTATTAGAAGAGATGGAGAAAAAGGCATATGTCAGATCAGTAGCTGCATAGAAGGTAATAGGGAATGTGATAATTAGCTTAAGTAATGAAACCATATCTGATATAACAGCTGCAATTGGAGTCACCACCCAGTTAAGCTTATAGTAATCCATGGTCATTCTCCAAGATCTACCTGTCTTCTGCACAGGCCAAATAAGCAAGTAAAATGGGGATGTGGTGGGAATCACCATTCCTGCATCTTTCAGGTCATTGATGATATTACTAATGTCATCAGTCCCTCCAGGAATGCAGTTTTGCATTTGGTTTACTATTTAGCTAGGTAGAAGCAGTTCTGGTGCCTTCTATTTGGCTTTTCCCACCATAATATCCTTCACTCCACAGGCCAGGGAACCAGTGTGGGGAATATGTCAGATGTTGGATATATCTAATTCAATTGTTCAGTTTGGAGCTAGGTAAATTATCAGAGGGTGGATTCAGGGAACCACTGGACCCACTGCGAGATGAACATGAGCTAAAATTCTATTGATTATCCGACTTCCACAAGTCCCTACTCTATTGGTGGACCACAATGACATTTTGAATCTCTTGGAATTTAGAGCCATTGTCCAGCAGTTCCTGAAAGGTCTGATGAGTCCCTTTTCCCCTATGCACTCTTATCTTAGTAAATAGTCATAGATACCTTTGGGGGATGTTGAGAGAAAAAAGATTAAGAAAATAAATTTTGTCAATGTACTGGGACCTTTCTTCAAGGTAACCCAGTCTCCCCTTTATTCAAGGGCTTTTAGGTGTGTATATTGTCTCATATCTGGGAATTGTTTGAGGGGCCCTAACTGTGTTTACGATTCAAGTTATGCTTTTGTTCACTTGACCTAGAATTTTTCTACTTATAAGATCAAGTAATAATTTAGTAGGTTTCCTATCTATTTAACTTCTATGAACATCATGATCAACTAACCAATGCCACAGTTCTGTGCAAATCAGACAGTTCTGATCACTGTTTTGACTCCACTGCTTAATATGGTAACCATGTCACATTGCCTTTGGTGACTGAGTGCCACCACTTGGCCCTACCACCATGGGATTTGATTACTCCCATTACATTTAGGTTTCCCAGTTCAGTGACTGCAGTTCCCACTGCAAGATCTGGACTACAGAGATGAACAATCACAGCACTTTTTAAGGATGCTGAGGATACTTTCGCAAATATATTTCTCACAGTTATGGTGAAATGTGTGTCATATGGGTCCTCCTAATGTGGATGAGTAGTTCTCACATGACAAATTCACTCTAACATTCCAATATCCCCATGACTTTGAGTCTCTTCCCCTATATTAAACTAAGGCAGGTCTGGCACTTCCAACTCATTCTTAGTGGGGCATCTTTTGATCCATGATTCAGGCAACTAACCCCAAAAAACTGTTAGAGCTCTTCTAACTCCTTGTGTTACAACATTAAATGCAGAATCTCTGCTGAGTGAACATATATCAATAAATTTGGTCTGATACAACTTTATTTTTCTTCCACCATTATCTTACTTCCTTAGGATCCATTCCCACATGGTCCCGAGATTTATGTCATATAAAATAAAAAATTCAAGTAGTTCTTTTGGAGCATAGCACAACTTCTCATGGGTCATATTTTATACCTCACCTTTAGGGGCCTGCTGGAAATTGAGTCTAGTTATAAGTCTGGAAGAAAGAGGGGTAATATGGGTGGGCCTTGAGAAGTATCAGCATTGTTTTGCAGGGCAACAAACTCCACTAGAGGTGCTTCCACTAGCAAAGAAACTCATCAGAATTTAGGGACTCAATATTCCCAACTTCATAAGTATCCTTTTACCTGTCTGCATTTCAACTTTTAGGACACCATTCCTTGCCAATCAATGCCCTCACTGAAATCATAATCATCCTATGAGGCTGGGAATTCAAATTGTGTTGTAATTCAGTCAGATGCAGGATGAAATTCTGGGGTTGATTTTCAGCAGTATAAGCCCTGTGGCTACAGAAGATATATCTTTTATTTTTTATATGTTTTTAAAGTTTTTATTTATTTATTTGAAAGAGAGAGAGAGTGCACGTGAGTCGGGGGGATGAAGAGCAGAGGGGGAGGAAGCAGACTTTTCGTTGAGCAGGGAGCCTGATGCAGAGTTCAATCTCAGGACTCTGAGATCATGACCTGAGCCGAAGGCAGATGCTTAACCAACTGAGCCACCCAGGCGCCCCTGAGATATCTCCTTTAAAGCACATATAGAATATTTCAGATCATCTGTGTGGCATTTGATCTGGGAATTCATATCCTTGAGCTTTTTTTCCCTCACTTTGTCCAGAGACATTAAGAGCAATTAGCCAATCTCATTATATTTATTATTTAGTTAAAACTATTCAAAAGTATTATGTACATAGTCACATAGCTTCTTATTGTAAGTGGTTGATTAGGATTATCCAATGGTGATATTTTGCATATCTACATTACTAGATCACACCATAGACTATCAGTGCTCTCTTTATTACGGGAGTGGTCATTAGCATTTGTACACGTACTCAGATTAGAGAGCCAATTCCAAAGCCAATTCAGAAAGCTCATCCTTAAAATTCTGTTGTCCTTGAACCACTCTCAGTACTAAAACTGTATTATTCAGGAGCTGAGGGACTATCAGTTCAACAATTTTTGAGGAACTGAATCCTGTCAAGAACTATGTAAGTGGGCTTGGAAGTATATCTTTGCTTAATCAAGTTTTCATATGAGAATGGAGCCCTTGCTAACACCTTGCTTGCAGTCTTGTGACACACTCTAAAGCAAAAGACCCAGCTACATGGTGCTTAGATTCCTAACCCATGATTATTGCAAGAGAAAGAAAGTGTGTTTTTTTAAGCCACTAAGTTTTAGGGTATTTTTTTTTTTTAATGTAACAAGAGATAACTAATGCAAGGCCATATGCCAATATGCAGTCTGGAATTCACATTATTTGTCTGAAAAAACTTAAGTAGAGAATTCATTCTGAGTAAATCCAAGCTTGATACTGTATCATGAAACTGGTAGAAAAAAATGCAAATTTCCTCCAGAGGAACACAACTTCAACACAGGGCTCAAAAAGACAGATGAAGCTGTAAGAAACATGAACTTATAGATAAAACAGAATATCCTAAAAGGAAATAAACCTTATGAATTACTGTAATCAGAAAAAAAAATGGAATAGAATCAGACCTACCAAGATTTGACAGAAGGTTTTATTAGATATTGTAAATAAAGTCAGTATGCTAAATATGTTTTAAGAAGATAAAGCCTTGAAAATACTAACAAAAGTCAAATGTGGATGACTATAATGCTTACTGATAAGATTTTAAAAACTAATAAAAGAAAACTTGTAGAACTGAAGATTTTAATTGCTAAAATAAAATATCAACAAGCTGGTCAAATATCAAATTAGATACATCTGAAAATACAATCAGTAACCTGGAAAGTAGAACAAAGAAATTAGTCAGAAAGCAGAACATAGAATCAAAGAGGTTAAAAAATAATATGAAAGCAAATTTAAAAGATGTATATATGTAGAATGAATAATAAGATTCAGTATAGATTGAAAGGAGATGCAAAAAAGAGAGACAACGAAGATTTGGGTAGGAGCAATATATTAAGAGCTAAATGTTGAAAAATTGCCAGAATAATTATGACAGAAAAATAGTAATAAATGGCAAGAGGAAAGGAAATATTACTTTCAAAGTTTTGAGGAAAAATAACTACTAAACAATAACTTTATATGTAACAAAAAAAACAATAATTAAGTCACCTTTTACATTTTACAGGCAAACAATAAAATAATTATGATGCACAAATTTTCACTAAAATAACTATTAAAAGATGTATTTCAGGTGGATAAAAATTGAACCAAATAATATTAGGGTGTAAGAAGCGATGGTGTGCAAAGAAATTAATAAACATGAGTTGATTTGACTGTGCACTGCCTATACAAGATGAATAATGATAAGGACTAGGTATAAATGGTTAATAAATTAGGGGAAATAAAATTCTAGGCCATAAATTTGCATTATTTTTGCACAGAGTTGAACAAGTACATAGTGAAAATTTCTGTATGTTTTGCTCCAATAAATGTCAAGGTTTCTCATAACCAGAGTGATTGGTTCTGGGATTCTTACCACTCCTAGTCTCTCCTGGCTTCCCTGAACATTTACAGGGTTGATATCTCAAGACATTTATATAGATTTCCCACCATACCATATGCCAAGTACAAAATTTGGGAATCTCCGTTCTAGACAAAAATAAACAACAGGACGGGGGTGGAAGGTACCTGGATTTAAATTCTATTGTACTTTTATTGTAAAAGTGATTGTCAGGGTGCCTGGGTAGCTCAGTCAGTTAGGCATCTGACTCTTGATTTCAGCTTAGGTCATGATCTCAGGGTCTTGAGATCAAGCTCCAGGTCAGGCTTTGGGCTCAGCATGGAGTCTCCTTGAAATTCTTTCCCCCTTTTTTCTGCCCCTCACCTACCTCTCTCTAAATAAAATCTTTAAAAGTGATGGTCAATACATTTAATATATTTAGACTTAACTAAATATCCTAGTTAAAACTAAAAGTAATAATCAAAAAATTAAAATAGAATGCAGAACATTTAAATGGATAAAGTAAAATTTAAAAAAAAAAACACCTCAATCAATTAAGTATTAGACAAGAGGAGAGGGTAAATTAAATCAATGCCTGGTAACAGATCAGTAATCATAATAAATAATGGTAGATCAAACTCAACTAAAAGGGATAAAATGTCAAACTGGATTTTATTTATTTATTTATTTATTTATTTATTATATTCTGTTAGTCACCATACAGCACTTCATTTGTTCCTGATGTAGTGTCCATGATTCATCGTTTGTGCACAACACCCAGTACTCCTTACAATATGTGCCCTCTTTAATACCCATCACCTGGCTTACCCATCTCCCACCGCCCTCCCCTCTGAACCCCTCACTTTGTTTCCCAGAGTCCATAGTCTCTCATGGTTCACCTCCCCCTCTGATTTCACCCCCTTCATTTTTCTCTTCCTTTTCCTAATGTCCTCCATGCTATTCCTTATGTTCCACATATGAGTGAAACCATATGATAATTGTCATTCTCTACTTGACTTTTTCACTTAGCATAATCCCCTCCAATTCCATGTGTGTCGATGCAAATGGTAGGTATTCATCCTTTCTGAAGGCTGAGTACTATTCCATTGTATATATGGACCACATTTTCTTTATCCATTTGTCTGTTGAAGGGCATCTCAGCTCCTTCCATAATTTAGCTATTGTGGATATTGCTACTATGAACATTGGGATGCATGTGTCCCTTCTTTTCACTACATCTGTATCTTTGGGATAAATACTCAGTAGTGCAATTGCTGGGTCATAGGGTAGCTCTAGTTTTAACTTTTTGAGGACCCTCTACACTGTTTTCCAAAGTGGTTGTAACAACTTGCATTCCTACCAACAGTGTAAGAGGGTTCCCCTTTCTCCACATCCTCGACAACATTTGTTGTTTCTTGCCTTGTCAATTTTTGCCATTCTAACTGGTGTAAGGTGGTATCTCAATATGGTTTTGATTTGAATTTCCCTGATGACTAATGATGTTGATTTTTTCATGTGTCTGTTAGCCATTCATATGTCTTCTTTGGAGAAGTGTCTGTTAATGTCTTCTGCCCATTTTTTGACTTGATTATTTGTTTTTTGGGTGTTGAGTTTGAGAAGTTCTTTATAGATCTTGGATAGCAGCCCTTTATATGAAATGTCATTTGAAAATATCTTCTCGCATTCCGTAGGTTGCCTCTTTGTTTAGTTGACTGCTCCTTGGCTGTGCAGAATCTTTTTATCTTGATGAAGTCCCAAAAGTTCATTTTCACTTTTGTTTCCCTTGCCTTAGGAGACATGTATTGAAAGAAGTTGCTGTGGTCAATGTCGAAGAGGTTACTGCCTATGTTCTCCTCTAGGATTTTGATGGATGCCTGTCTCACACTGAGGTCTTTCATCCATTTAGGATTTATCTTTGTGAATGGTATAAGAGGGTGGTCGAGTTTCATTCTTCTGTATATAGCTGTCTAATTTTCCCAACACCATTTATTGAAGAGACTTTTTTTCCACTGGGCTCTCTAATCTGTTCCGTTGACCTATGTCTCTGTTTTTATGCCAGTACCATGCTGTCTTTGTGATCACAGCTTTGTAATATAGCTTAAAATCAGGCAACGTGATGCCTTCAGCTTTGTTTTTCTTTTTCAACATTTCCTTGGCGATTCGGGGTCTTTTCTGGTTCCACACAAATTTTAGGATTGTTTGTTCCAGCTCTTTGAAAAATGCTATTGGTATTTTGATCAGGATGGTGCAGAAAATGCATTTGACAAAATACAGCATCCTTTCCTGATTAAAACTCTTCAGAGTATAGGGATAGAGGGAACATTCCTCAAGTTCATAAAAAGCTATCTATGAAAACCTCACAGCAAATATGAATGTTAATGGGAAAAGTTGAGAGCCTTTCCCTTAAGATCAGGAACACAACAAAGATGCCCACTCTCCCCACTATTGTTCAATATATTACTAGAATTCCTAGCATCAGCAATCAGACAACAAAAAGAAACAAAAGGTATTCAAATTGGCAAAGAAGAAGTCAAACTCTGTCTCTTCACAGATGACATGATACTTTATGTGGAAAACCCAAAAGTCTCCACCTCCAAATTACTAGAACTCATACAGCAATTCACTAATGTGGCAGGATACATAATCAAATGCACAGAAATCAGTTGCTTTCCTACACACTAACAATGTTACTGTAGAAAAAGAAATTAGGGAATCAATTCCATTTACAATAGCGCCAAAAACCATAAGATACCTTGAAATAAACCTAACCAAAGAGATGAAGGATCTTACTCTATAAACTACAGAACACTCAGGAAAGAAATTGAAGAAGACAAAAAAGTTGGAAAAACATTCCATGCTCATGGAGCGGAAGAATAAACATTGTTAAAATGTCTATGCTGCCTAGAGCAATCTATACTTTCCAACTGGATTTTAAAAACTATATACATTCATTAAAACACATTTACTTTTTGAGACCATAGAAATATTGAAAGAAAATAATATCAAAGTTACATAACAAGTATGTAACAAATACAAAAAAAATGGGGTCCTGACGTTAATACCAGATAAAACAGACATGAAGGAAAAACACACTATTAAAAAAAAAAAAAAAAGCACTATTCTTATGTTGGCCATTACTTAATGCTAAGAAGCATAATCTTCAAAGAAGCATAATCTTCAAACAAGTTATTAAAATTGTGAGCCTGCTTATATCAAATGATGTAGACTTAAAATACATAAAGATAAATTTGATTATAAAATGAAATTATAAATCTGCAAATATTTTATGATGATTAAAGACAAATTTTCCATTAATTGATCCATCAGTCAAAAAAGGCAAGGTTTATAGAAGACACAATTAATAAAATAAAAATTAATCTAATTAGTATATGTAGAAACTGTAACCCCTATTTGCAGAATTCTTGTTTATTTAGAATTCATAGAAAACTTACACAAATGACAATGAAACTATCCATAGAACAAATCAAATGTAAACCAAAGAGTTTTTACTATATGGGCAGCACCACATTCTTCCACAACTGTACAATAAATTAGAAACTGATAACAAAAATGTAGGTGAAATTTCCACACATTCAAAAATCTAAACCTCTCTTCTAAGTAAAACACAGGATGAAAAAAATAATGAAGAAATTTTTGAATATTCAAAACTAAACTATAATTAAAATACTATATGTAAAATCTGATAGAGAATATATTATTAGATGTATGTTAGTAAAGAAAAAAGCAAGGATTTAAATGTTTAATTTAATAATTGAGAAAAATGGTGACATAAACCACAAAGATGAAGACGAAGTGTTATAATAATATCTTAAAACACTGAAGTTTATAAATAATTACTAAAGTAGCTACAAAATGAAAATATTTTTATTAACAAAGATTAAAAATGTAGACTAATTTTTGAAAACAAATGAAATAATACATAGTTAATATAAAATACAAAAGAAGATATTACAGTAGTTAGATTTTTAAAAAGAACACTGTGAACAACTGTATGTCAATACATTCAATAAAGCATATATAATGAAATATTATCTAGAAAAATGTAATTTAATGAAACTGATCAAAGAAACTTAAATCAATGTATGGCTGAATAAATTCCTACCAGAATGATCTTACATTAGTTAACAACTTTATAGTGTGGACAAAATAATACAAAGAAGTTAAGACACTAGTGAATGAATAGGCAGGAAGACTCTGAAAGAAAGTTGATACTTGAATTAAAATGATGGGATTATCATCATGGTGTAACAGAGAGTGTATTTGTCATCCTCCTGAAATAACAACAAAATATGGATACAGTTTATTAAACAACAGCTTTTAAGACACTTGATATCAGGCAGGAGAGGGCCTGGTCTATACAAGTTGAGCTATATAATTGTACCAGCTTACTGGAGACAGTTTCCAGGATGTGGCTCAGGGAAAGGGAAGCTAGAACAAGTCCAATGAACCCCTGCATTGAGGAGTTGGGGCACAAAAGGGCCTAGAGTTTGCAGGATAGAATTTAAGAAATGAGAGCGTAGCACAAAGAACTCCAGATCTCTGAAGAAGGTCCCATTCAATTATTCATCTGAGTACTCATGAGCACATGCTTGTGAAGAAATGACCCAAGACGAGAAGCGAATCACACAAAAGGATTAAATGAAACAGAGTTCAGCACTCATACAGGGCCAGGAAAATTGCCTGTTCCTATCAGCAAAACTGGAAAGCTTCATGATCCATGGCTCACTAGGTAGAGTACAGAGAATGGTCTTGCCTCTGTAGGGGAAAAATACTTAGCCCAAGACTGAGCACTGCCCTGGTTTTGCCTAATAAATCTTCAAAGCAAGTTTTGAAGGATTAAATTATTCTCAAGTAACTTAACTATGTCCCAGAAAAAAAAAAAGGATGAAGATTATTTAATGTTAAATAAAAATTTCCAGAACCCCAAAAATTACATCTACAATAGTGGAATGCAATTTAAAAAAATACCAGGTATGGCAAGAAGCAGGAAGGTAAATCATAAATGAGAACAGAAATAAATAAACAGAAACCAATCTAGAAATGACAGGGTTTAAGAGTAGCAGATAAGGACATAAAGATTATTATAACTGCATTACTTTAAAAAGTTAGAGACATGAAGGATAAAAAGAAATAAATCAAACTTACAAAGATGAAAACTATAAACATGCTATGCAAATACACTACAGAAAGAAAGATTAGTGAATGTGGAAACATCTCAGTGCAAATTATGCATATAAAACAGAAGGAAAGATAATCAAACTAGAAAATATACAGAAAAATCAGTAATCTGTGGGGCAATGTCAAGCAGCAAATTATGTGTATAATTAGAGTCACCAAAGACAAAAGGAAGACATATATCATAAAAAAGTTATTGAAGAAATAATGGTTGGGGTGCCTGGGTGGCTCAGATGGTTAAGTGTCTGCCTTCGGCTCAGGTCATGATCTCAGCTTCTTGGGATCGAGCCCCGCATCAGGCGCCCTACTCAGCGGGAAGCCTGCTTCTCTCTCTCCCTCTACTACTCCTCCCTGCTTGTGCTCTCTCACTCTCTCTGTCGAATAAATAAATAAAATCTTTAAAAAAAAAAGAAATAATGGTTGAAAAATTTCCAAATTTCATGAAAATAATAAACCCACAGATCTAAGCAGCTTGATGAACACCTGCAGTCAGTTAAAGGATTTGGGGTTTCCTTAAGGAAAAGACATAAAGAAGAGGTAGCAGTAGCCCACAATATTTACTTGAGTGGCACTTTGACAGGAAGGCATGTGAGAATAAGTCTCTCACAGCTGGAGACTTTCCATAGACTTCTGGGTCATCACTCAGAAGGGGAAGAAGGCAATTCCCAGAGAAAAGGGAATCAGAAAGAGGGCTTGAATATCTAGGTGATGTCACTCAGCTGCGTAGCAGGGAGTCTTGGTCAAGAATTCTGAAGGACAGCAGTGGCTTGGGGTCTTTTATAGCCCCCAAATCTGGCTAGCAGATGTTGAATACAGTTAAATGCTGTGAGTTGAAGTCTAGATTTTCTCGGGGGGGGGGGTTGTCTATTTTGTTTAATGTTAATTTCTATTGAAAATAAGAAATTAAACTGTTTTTAAAAGATTTATTTATTTATTAGAGAGAGAGGGAGAGTGAGTCGGTAGGGGGAGGGGCAGAGGGAGAAAATCTTCAAGCCGACTCCCTGCTGAGCATGGAGCCCAGCATGAGGCTCTATTTCAAGACCCATGAGATCATGACCTGAGCCCAAACCAAAAGTCCAATGCTCAACCAACTGAGCCATCCAGGCGCTCCAGAAATTTAACTATTTTAATGTGGTAACAATGAAAGTCATATTCTCCTTTTCCCCAGGGCTTGCTGTGTTTTTTAGTCATTAAAAGTTGTGGTATTCCGTTTGTTTTGAGACTTTTACAAACTATTTTTACAAAGACTATTTCTTATTTTGTGTAATCACTGAAATCTCTGTTCTTTTAGCTCATGTTCAGGGAATATTTTAGTAGAGATTTCCTTGAATGCCAGGAGTTATAAGAAACAGAAGGAATCAAACAACAACAAAAAAGAGAAAAGCAAACAAACAAAATCAATCAAACAAAAACACCCAATCACATCTCCCAGTCTGCAGATTGCCTCCGTTCTGTGGCCCAACACGAAAGCTTAATGTCTTCTTAGGTCTTTTTGAATATGTATCTTGCCTGAAAATACATAGAACTTTATACATTTTCCCACACATATGATTTCTTTTGAACATCCTAATTTCCTAAAGTCTCACTCTAGTTTCTTTTCCAGACATTAGATAGTCTATTGTACATCTCTGCCCATAACCTCTTGCCTTGGGTACTATGGATCTATAGTCACCTTGCAGCTTTTAAGAGAAGTACTTGCTGCTTTTCCCCCCTGTGTTCTGAGTTTGGAGAAACAGTGATGAGTGCCTTACTTCAGGTATCACCTAAAAATGTTAGAACAAACATACACAATAATTTGCAAATAAGGTCTACCTTCTCCTTCTGGTTTAAGGGTGAGATCTGAGAACTGGACTGCTACCACTTCAAAACCAAAAATATCTCTACACCAGAAGAATGTGGGAAGTCAGGTAACTACAACTAACTTATTCTATCCTTTTGAAGATTTTTTTTTTTTTTCTAATTGGGTGCTCACTTGGTTTCTGTAAACCTTTGACTGTTTTCCAGAGCTCTAAAAAAGATGGTTTGGAGAGTCCTACTTTTTTGTTTTGTTTTGTTTCCTGTAGGGGAATGAGAGATTGGGCCTTTCTAGTCCCGCATTTTTCTGACTGCTTTTACTTTTATTGTTTGCCAGATTTGTAGTGAAATACCACATTCACTCATGTTTTGGTCTTTCTTTCTTTTAAGGGTGTATATGTTTTATTACACTTTTCAGAGAACAATATTTTTGGCTTTACTAATTTTTGATATTGTTTCCTATTTCATTGGTTTCTGATTGTATTTTATTATTCCTTTCCATCTCCTTACTTTGGATTTATTTGAAATTATTTTCATAGCTTCTTAAATTAGGGACTTAGATAATTTGTTTTAGACACTTAAAATTTTCCTGTATATCCATTTTTGTTGTCATTATCATTCCTTTAAATATAATGTTGTTTACCTAAAGAAAATGAAAACATGAATTCAAAAATATGTGTGAACCCTTATGTTTATTACAGCGTTATTTACAATACCACAACGTGGAAGCAACCCAAGTGTCCATCCGTAGAGGAATGGATAAAGAATATATATAATGGGATGTCACTCAGCCATAAAAAAATAATAAGATCTTGTCATTTGCAACAACATGGATGGACCCACAGGGTATATGCTAAGTGAAATAAGTCAGACAGAGAAAGACAAATACCATATGATTTCACTTATATGTGAAATTTAAAAAAAATGAATAAGCAAACAAAAAGCAGAATCAGATCTATAAATACAGAGAACAAACCGATAGTTGCCAGAGGGAAGAGGGTAAAGGAATGGCTAAATGGGTGAAGGGGAGTGGGATATACAGGCTTCCAGCTGTGAAAGGAATACATTATGGGAATAAAAGGTACAGCATAGGAAATATAGTCAATGATAATTTAAGTGTTGTATAGTGACAGATGATAGCTATACTTGTGGTGAACATAGCACAATATATAAAGATGCTGAATCACTATGTTTTACACCTGAAACTAATGTAACATTGTGTGTCAACTACACTGAAATCAAAACATTTAAAAATAAATATAATATTGTATGTCAACTGTACTTCAATTAAAAATAAAAATTTACAGCGCTGTGAATTGTGTAAGACTGTTGAATCACAGACCTGTACCTCTGAAACAAATAATACATTATATGTTAAAAAAAAAAAAAAAGAAGAAGAAGATAGCAGGAAGGGAAAAATGAAGGGGGGGAAATCGGAGGGGGAGATGAACCATGAGAGACTATGGACTCTGAGAAACAAACTGAGGGTTCTAGAGGGGAGGGGGGCGGGGGGATGGGTTAGCCTGGTGATAGGTATTAAAGAAGGCACGTACTGCATGGAGCACTGGGTGTTATACGCAAACAATGAATCATGGAATACTACATCAAAAACTAATGATGTAATGTATGGTGATTAACATAACATAATAAAAAATAAATAAATAAAAAATATTAAAAAAATAAAAATTTAAAAATACATAAACAAAATTTCTAATTTCCCTTGTGATTACTCACTTCATGTATGGGTTATTTAGAAGTATGTTGCTTAGGGGTGCCTGGGTTGCTCAGTTGGTTAAGCGACTGCCTTCGGCTCAGGTCATGATCCTGGAGTCCCAGGATCAAGTCCTGCATTGGACTCCCTGCTCAGCAGGGAGTCTGCTTCTCCCTCTGACCCTCCCCCTCTCATGCTCTCTCTCTCTATTTCATTCTCTCTCTCAAATAAATAAATAAAATCTTTAAAAAAAAAAGAAGTATGTTGCTTACTTTTTTGGGTTTGTTTATTTCCAGATTTTTTTTTTTTTTTTTTTTGCTCCTGGTGTCAGATTAAATTTCATTGTAATCAGATTATACACTTTATAATTTCAATGCTTTTAAATTTACTAAAACTTGTTTTATGGCCCTGTAAATAGTCTATCTTGGTCAATATCCCTTGTTCTCTAGAATAGAATGTATACTCAGGGTTTGTTGGTGTAGAACTTTATTGTCACTTAGGTCAGTTTTGAGTGTTGTTCAATATTCTATATCCTTAATCAATTTTTGTCCCTTATCCATCAGTTACTGAGAGAGGGATGCTAAATACATCAACTATGACTGTAGATTTGTCCAGTGCTCCTTTCACTTCTGTCAGTTTTTCCTTCATGCATTTAGAAACTCTATAATTATGTGCATGCCCAAGAGAGATCATTATCTTTTCTTAATGACCATTTATGTCATCATGATGTATTCCTATTTCTGTTTGGTAATGCTCCTTGTTCTGAAGTCTAATTTATCTGATATTAATACAACCTCATTCAGATTCTTATGCTTGTGGTATGCATAGTGTATCTTTTCCCACTCACTCTTTTACTTACACCCTGTGTTTTTACATTATCTTTCTTGTAAAATTTAGTTGTCATGTTTTTTATTCAGTCGTACAGTCTGTGACTTTTAAATGAAATGTTTTATTCATTTTTTTAAACATAAGCATTGTTTTCTTTGGTATTAAACCTATGATTTTGATATTTATTTTTTGCTTGCTAATTTTCTTGTTTTCTTTTTAACTTTTGAGATCATTTTAAACTTAATCATACACTTGCAGAAATAGTACAAAGAAATCCTATATACCCTTCACCCATCTTCCCCAATTATTAAAACTAAGAAATGAGCATTAGTATACTATGAACTATATTAACATATTTCATTTGGGTTTTACTTGTTTCCCCTAATGTATTTTTTTGTTGTACTTGTCATGATTCTTCGACACTTATGAAGAATATTGGTCAGTTATTTTGTAGAATGGCCCTTAATTTGTGTCTGCCTGATGTTTTTCCTTGATTAAGCTGATGTAATGCATTATTGTTATTATTGGTAAGAATATAGAGGTAACATGCCCTTCTCTGTTCATACTATTAGGCATTATATGATTTCAATATGTCTTATTATAAGGGATGTTAACCTTGATCCCTTGGTTTGCATGGTGTTGGTCATTTTCTCTTTTGTAATTAGCAAATATTTGGGGGTAAGTGATTAAGGCAATGGGAATACCTTGTTTCTTCTAAAATTTTGCCCACCAAATTTATCCTTTGGTACGTCTTGTCTCAGCAATTATTAATAATGTGTTCTAATGGTGAATTTCTATTTCCATTATCCCTCATTTTTTAATTTTTTATTTTTTTAAAGATTTTATTTATTCATTTGAGAGAGAGAGTGAGCGAGAGAGAGAGCACAAGCAGGGGGAGAGGCAGAGGGAGAGAGAGAAGCAGACTCCCCACTGAGCTGGGAGTCTGACGCAGGGCTCGATCCCAGGACCCTGGGATCATGACCTGAGCCAAAGGCAGATGCTTAACTAACTGAGCCACCCAGGCACCCCCATTATCCCTTTTATATATTACTTGGAATTCTTCTGTAATAGGAGTTGTCCCTTCTTCCTCAATTATTTAGTTATATCATCATGACCTCATGAATACTGATTTTATTTGCGAGGGGTTATAATCTAAGTATATTGTTATTTATTTTGTTGCTCAAGTTTTTTTTTTTTTTTTTAATTGTTGGGTATTTGTGAGCCCTTTTCAGGTTGGCTTTGGTTTCTTTTTGATATAACTTTATTAATATTAGGTTTAAGCACATATTCATTTCTAGAATCACAAAAGTCCTCAAATTCAGTTTGTATATTCCCTGCTTGGAGTCAACTTCTCCAAAGGACCTTATGCCCTTTAGTGACAAATTATATTTAGAAGCTAATATCTGGTTGCTATCTATGCTCATTGCTACTGAAGAGTCACTGCTTCTAGTCATCTTCTGTGGATGGAGTTAGAAATATATGTATTTTTTTAAGATTTTATTTATTTATTTGACAGAGAGAGAGATAGCAAGAGCAGGAACACAAGCAGGGGGAGTAAGAGAGGGAGAAGCAGGCTTCCTGCCAAGCAGGGAGTCCAATGTGGGGCTCGATCCCAAGACATTGGGATCATGACCCCAGCTGAAGGCAGATGCTTAACAACTAAGCCACCCAGGCACCCCAGAAAATATATGTATTAATACTATCTAATCCATACACATACATCTTTTTTTTTTTTTATTTCTGTATCTATCTGTGTGTTTACCTCTCACTCTAATCTAACACTACCAGTTTCCTTCTAGCCTACTCCCTTTTGTATTGGTAATTTCTTTCTCCAACAGTAAGAAAACTGGCTCTTATCTTCACTACATTTACCTATTTTTTCAATGCTGGAATACAAATAAAATAGTGTTAGTATTGTTTGTTCATACTCTGTTAGAAAAAAAATTAGCAACTAGTGTACAGTGTCTGTATAATTATTTTCATATTACCTTGCCTTATTTAATCTAAAATACTGTTTTCCAAGGTTCCTTAAGCCATCTCCTTCCTCTCCATACCCTTAGTGTAATTATGTGTATCATTTTTATATAGATTCATTTGTCACAGTCTGCATTCATCCTGGAATCTTACCACATTCTGAGAGATTTTTAAATTTTTTCATATAGTAAATTTCACTCTTTATTGTGTACAAATCTATGGGTTTTGACAAATACATAGAATACATACCATCACAATTCCTTACAGAATGTTTTTTTCACCTCCCAAATTTCCACAAGCTCTACCTTTGTAGTCTCACTTTTCACCATCCCTCCAACCCTGGCAAACAATAAACTGTTGTTTTCCATCCCTATGTTTTCCTTTTTTCAGAATGTCATATTAATAGAAACATATCACATATAGACTTTTGGATCTGGCTACTTCTTTTTAGCAAAATGCATTTAAGATTTATCCAAGTTGGGGCACTTGGGTGCCTCAGTCGTTAAGCGTTTGCCTTGGGCTCAGGTCATGATCACAGGGTCCTGGGGTCAAGCCCCGCATCAGGCTCCCTGCTCCGTGGTGGGCCTGGTTCTCTCTCTCCCATTCCCTCTGCTTGTGTTCCCTCTCTCGCTGTGTCTCTCTCTGTCAAAATAAAATAAAAAATAAAATATTTAAAAAGAAAAGATTTATCCAAGTTGATGAATTATTGGTTTGCTTATTTTTCTTGCTGAGGAATACTCTAGTGTATGTATGTAACACAGTTTATCCATTCACCTTTGAAAGCAACTGAGGTCTTTCAGTTTTGGACAATTTTTGAATAAAACTTCTATATTCATGCTCCAAATTCTGTCTGAATGTAATTTACATTTCTCTTGGATAAATACTTAGGATTTGGATTGCTACACATATGGTATGTTTATTTAACTTCATAAGAAACTGCCAAACTGTTTTCTAAAATGTTTATAACATTTTACATTCCCACCAGGAATGTTGGAGAATTCCAGGTGTTTTACATCCTCTCCAGCACTTGGTATTTTTAGTTTCGTTTTTAATTTTATCAATTTTAATAGATTTGTAGTGATCTAATAATGTCTGGTTCCATTTTTCCCAAATGGTGATCAATATTATTCTTTATTAGGGGAATTCAAATAAAAACAAATTGAGCTATCTTTATATTCATACCAAAATAGCTAACATTTAAAAGGCTGATGATTTCAAGCTTGGTAAAGATGCAAAACAACTAGAACTCTCATATGATGTTTTGTTTGTGGGAAATGAGGCAACCACTTTGAGGGAAGAAACGACTTTGGCAGTATCTACTGAAGTTAACAATATTCATGTGCAGCCCAACAATCCCACTCATTGAGAAATAAGTTCAGCTCTAAGAGAAATGAGTGCATATATGCATGTGTCCTCTGAAATGAAAGCAAAATAAATTCATAGAAAATTTATTTATAATGTATCCAAACTGGAAGTAACCATATGCCCATCAAGAGTAGAATTAATAAAAAAATTTAGTCTATGCAAGAACAAAGACAAAACACCTGCTATATATACCACTGTCAATGAATCTCATGGACAATGAATTATTTGATAGAAGCCAAACACAAACTATGTACAAATTAGTACAAACTCTGTGATTACTTTACATATTTAAGAAAAGGCAAAACACATTTATGGTGACAGAAATAAAGAGAGTTGGCTCTGTGTTGGGGAGACTGATTTAAAAGGACATAAGGTAATTCTATAGTATAATAAATTGAATAAGGTTGTAGTTATGAGATACATGCATGTGTAAAAATTCATCAATCTATAAAAATAAGATTAATACAAAATCTTTATTGTTATTGTTATCTGACTTGTTTGCTTTACTTGGACTTGTTTTTCAACTTAAAAACAATGTTCAAATTAAATAAATCTGAGGTCTTGTATGTAAATTTACTCTAACTTACAAAATAAAATAGAAGAAAATATCTTCTGGAAAATATATTTCACCTTATTTGATGAAGGAAAAAAATTAAAGCAGGGTCTTGAGCGAGAGAGAGAGAGAGAGAAACACAGGTTTAGTTTCTTACAATATTATTTTCTTCCCTGTAGCTGAGATTTGAAAATTCTGAAAAATATACAACTGAGAACTGTTGGTGGTTAAACAACCCTTAGGCCTATAGAGGACACAGATAAATATTAAGGAGCTATATCTAAAGTTACAAAGAGCAGAGTGATACCAACTAAGTTTTTTTTTTTTCTTTTATTTCACAATATGATTAAAGTCAGAAGGAACTGGAAATTATAAGGATTGAGGGCAAGTAATTAAAGTAACAACCATGTAACTTGGAAGTTTCTTGGTTTTGATATATTTGGTTTCAGCTAGAATTTTAAGATAATTGTTAAGAAAGCTCAAGTTGAACTATTAATAAATAATTTGCCTTTTTCTGGATAAATGTATTAAACGCATGTCTTTACATATAGATCTGTTTGAACGGAGAAGATTAACATCGAGGTACCTGGGTGGCTCAGTTGGTTAAGCATCTGACTTTTGATTTTGGCTCAGGTCCTGATCTCAGGGTTCTGGGATTGAACCCCTCATGGGGCTTCATGCTCAGCGGGGAGTCTGCTTGAGGATTCTTTCTCTGCCCCTCCCCCCACTTGTGCATGCTCTCTTTCTCTCTCTCTCCCAAAATAAATAAGTCTTAAAAAAAAAAAAAGAAGATTTCTGGATACATCATAGAACTGTAGCTCGAGTATCATGGTATCTAGTTAGTAACTAGAGAAAAGAGTAAGTTTAGGGATTAATCTTGTGTATCACATAATAGCATACTTAAAATATTTTGAAATATTTCCATACATCTTTATTTTTTGATAATGCACACAGGGTGATTATTTGTACAAAATAATGATATAAATTCTTGGTATTAGAGAAACATCAATATAAGCAATGGTAAAGTGTTTGTATAAAGTACTGGTACTTGAATTCTGAATGGGAATTAATGGAAGACGAGAGGAGATCTTTTTGCAAATAATACATAACAGATTGCTGAAAGTTAGACTAGTCAAAACTGTGTGGGAAATATCCAGTTTACTATGCCACAGAAACTTTTGAACCATAATCATCAACTGTTTTAGGGTACTCACTTAGGCCAGCTTTCAATAACTGAGGTGATGCCCTCTAACCAGGAAAAAAAAAAAAAAGTTACTTGTGGGACTATTTTGTACATAACCATCAATTTTTATCAAAGTGTTTTTTTTTTTTTTCTGCTGTGTTTACAAGCCAAACTGGCTGTGAAAGGCAGGGACATTACAGTTTGTATTCAGAAAAGATCTGTCATTTTGTGCTTACTGCAAGGCAAATGACTCTTCCAGTTGAGGCTACAATTTTTTTGAATTTTTTATTGTTATGTTAATCACCATACATTACATCATTAGTTTTTGATGTAGTGTTCCATGATTCATTGTTTGTGTATAACACCCAGTGCTCCATGCAGAACGTGCCCTCTTTAATACCGATCACCAGGCTAACCATCCTCCCACTCCCCACCCCTCTAGAACCCTCAGTTTGTTTTTCAGAGTCCATCGTCTCTCACGGTTTGTCCCCCCCCTCTGATTTTTTATCAAGTGGTTAAAGTTTCATTGTAGTAGAAAATTTTATTATGGATACACAATTCTAAACAGTTAATATGGAAGAGGGGTCTGAGCAGATAACTTCAATTTGAGCTTATTAATATTGTAATCATTATTGACACTGACACAGGAGGTAGATATCATTTGGGTCCCTGGAACCTGGAGCGTATCTCTCTGACAGTTTTATATGCTTCAAAGGTCCCTGAGTTTCAGGAACAGATGTAATATAACAAAACAGGTTCTTCTTATATAATGAAAGTCATTTTTGTCATCATTTCAAAATAAACACAAGCCAAAGAAAATAGGATGCTAAAACATTAATTCTTAAAATTACACATTAAAAACATCAACTTCTAGCTAATCTACCTCCAAGACAAGAGCTTAAGGCAGTGACCTGCTTTAGAGTAGAATAGTGATTCATCCATAAGTGACTTCCAAACTACGATTCCTCAATATGCATGTTTGTTGATGCAATATGGACATGCAGACAATCACTCTGATAGTAATAGCTTGCAGTAGACTTAGCAGTGGTCCTGAGATACTGGCCACCAGCTTCACTGTACCAGTATTGGAAAAAGTAGCCAAATATTAGAAACAACTATTTATATAAAGAATTCATTGGTGATCAAAAGATGGGTGGAAGGAAACTCAAAACATCGTTCTAGGGAGCTAAGTGTCACATATCAATGACTAATTTAAAAACACACAATTTACTTTTTAAAATTATTTGAGCACAGTCCCTAACTCTGTTACTACAAATGTGAAAAATACGTTAGTTTATCTATCATGAGGAGAGAGTCAGGTGAGAAGTGTAGGTGGGGTGGATTGTGTTGGCCTTTATTGAACCTTAAACTCTGTATCTGAGTCTAGATGACTAAAATATATGGGCAAGGACCTGAATATTTGATCAGAAAAGAAGATCATTAATTTGGCCTTTCAAGCTACTCACTTCCAAGTAAAATGTGCATATTCTCCCTATAGCATGTATGCAAACACACAACTGCTCCAGAAATAAAATAATCTGACATTGTCCTTGGTTACATAAAAAATTATCTATGTCTTTAATCATCCTTATCTTCTTTCATTTATTTTAGAGAAGTGAGTAACCTATCTCCTTTGTAAAGAAAAACTTCTTACAGTAAAATAATAATAATAATAATAATTAATAATAATAATAATAATAATAATAATAATAGCATACTGTGTACCGGGAACTGTATCATGTTCTTCCATTTTCTCATAATAGCCTTATGATGTGGTTATTTTTATTGCTCCCATCTTACAGATGAAGAAGTTGAAACTTGAAAAGTCTAATAACTTTCTAAATTCACACAAATATTAAATGGAAAGTCAGAATATAAACTCAGGTCTTCTAGTTTCCAAAGCTGGGAGTCTTAAATCTTAAATCATGTTGTTATCAATCTCTATCCTGTCTAATTTTATGTTACCTTGAACCATCAATTATGGGTTTTCCCCACCATTCCCACTATCTTCAATGTCCCTACCATTGTACCTTCTTTTCAGTCTACTATTATCTTTAAATTTTCCCATTAAAAAAGAAAATGAATGAATACATGAAAAAGGACAATAGGGGTGTCTGGGTGGCTCAGTTGGTTGAGTGTCCAACTCTTGGTTTTGGCTCAGGTCATGGTCTCAGGGTCATGGAATTGAGCCCCATGTCAAGCTGACGGTCAGTGCAGAGTCTGCTTGGGATTCTGTCTCTCCCTCTCCATCTGCCCTCTCCCTTCTCCCCCTTCTCATGTGTGCACACACTCTCTCTCTAAAATAAATAAATAAATATTTTTTTAAAAAGGAGGGGAAGTGGGAGAAAGAGAAGATCTCTCAACTATGTCTCTCTTTAACTTAGTTTTTAGAAGATTTTATTTATTTATTTGACAGAGAAAGAGAATAAGCAGGGGGAGGAGCAGAGGGAGAGGGAGAAACAGGCTCCCCACTGAGCAGGGAGACCAATGCGGGGCTCAATCCTAAGACCCCCAGGATCGTGACCTGAGTCAAAGGCAGAAGCTCAACTGACTGAGCCACCCAGGCACCACTCTCTTTAAGTTATTGATATATTTCCTCCCTTACACAAACTTATTAAGAAAGTAGACTTTTCATCTTGTCTCCACACCTCACCTACTAATTATTCTTCAACTCTTTCCAATTTACTTTTGGTTTCAGTTCTTTAAACTGCTCTTTTTAAATTTATTTTTTATTTTTATTTTTTTAGAGAGAGAGCATGAATGGGGAGGGGGATGAAGAGGGGCAGAGAGAGAGAGAGAGAGAGAGAGAGAGAATCCTAAGCAAGCTGCCTGCTCAGGGCAGAACCTGATGCAAGGCTCGATTTCACGACCCTGAAATCATGACCTGATCCAAAGTCAAGAGTTAGACACTCAACCGAGCCACCCAGGGCCCCTAAACTGCTCTTTAACTCTTTCACTCCTCTGTGAAATTCAAAATTCCTTTATCAGACTTCATATTAATTGACATATATTTCACATTTGACACAGCTGGCATTTTTGTGGAAGTCTTTCCTCTTTTGGCTTCCTATGCAACCACTTCATTTTACCTCTATCCCTGTATCTCTGAGCACTATGACTCAATGTTCTTCACTCCCTTGGATCTTCTGCTATTAACTCCTATACTTTCTTATATACTGATACTATTCTTCAAGGTCTTCTATTTATCCTTTCTGATTTCAGAGAGTCTTATTACTTCAATTACTTCGATTCTCATATTTCAATTCTCACTTATATTCTATTTATAGCTCACTTTTAATTTAAACTCTAGGACTAGAAATCTTCCTAAATTCTTATTTAATCTGTTCCTTCCAATAGTCTTCTAATTTTTCTCTCACAGTCTCTTACCTAGACAACTGTAAAAGTCTCCTACCTACAACCTCATATTCACCAATCTACCTCTATACTGTCATCTAAAATAGCTTTCTAAAACACAAGTGTATTAATGTCACTCACCTGCAGAAACCTTCAGTGCCCTCTGTCACATACATGCTAAAATGTTCACACTTTGGTATAACATCTTAGAGTATTGGTGGTCTGGTCTTTTCTATCTTTCTGACTCAATCTATCAGGGCTATCATTGACACATGCCACATTATTGTCATACTACACTATTTTCCAATCCTGGAATGCACTGTGTTTTTATATGTTTTCAAGCTTTTAAAAAATTCCTGTTCTGAATAATTAATATGTTATCCTTAATCCTTTCATATGCCTATTAAATACTTTTCATCTTTCATGGGCCACCTAAAACATCAATACTGTAAACCTTAACTGATTTTCTCAGTGAAATATCTTTATTCCTTCCTCTGAGGTCTCATAAAACCTTGTACTCACATCTATTGAAACACACAGTATTTGCATTATAATTTTTTTTTTTTTTTACATGTTGGTATCCTTTGCCATATCTGAGACCATCAAAGAGAGACACTATCTTATTCATCTCTGTAATTCTAAACCCAATTAAGTAGTAGGCATTCAAGAAGTGCTTATTGAAATAAGGAAATAAATAAGTGTGTGTCAATTGTTTAACCAGTACCTATAAAGCAGTGGAATAGATGTTTTTATGACATCTTCATACAAACATGTCTCAACAATACACACTTTTTTGACAAACCAATCTTAATGACCTGGGATTGTGATGGGACTCATAATAACTGAGATATATGTAACAAACACCTTCCTCCACATTATATTATTTAAGTTCTTTGGAAATAATTTAAGGGAATTTGACTATATAAAGGTTTAATCAAGAATATTATTACTGCTATCCACTAATCATTTTCTCATTGCTTGAAGTTCCCAATAGATTTATTTATTGACAGCCCATTGAGTGAAAAGTTGCTGGGATATAGAGATGAATTGACATGGTTCTTGCTTTCAAGTGGCTAAAAATAATGACTGAAGATGCAAGAAAATTTGAAATGATTATATTTTAAGAAATGAAACAATGAAAACTTGCCACTTTTATAGTCTATGTTTGGATTAAATAATCATTGTCAAATTAAAACCATTCTATCCTCTTCCACTTTGGTTAAAGAAATAGTTCCCAACACTCCCCCAGCTTTCTCATAAAGTAAAAATGGATGGGAAGTTATGGAAGCTGGGATATATATATAATAGTAAAACAAATATTTGGGTTAAGGCCAGATCCCAGGAGCTATAAAAGTCTTACTCTAATTCTAAGATGAGTACTTTGAATTGATATGTCAGTGAAGGCAAAATTTTGAATGATCTGCACATAATTTATAATCAGATTCAAGATATTTTTTCAGAACTGAGTAATTTTTCTGATACAATAGTCAAATATTTAACTCTAAACAAATATGCAAATCTTTTTGCATATTTTCTCTATGTAGTTTTTTTAAAAGTCAAATAATTTTGCATCAATCTGTGAAAGAATAATTGATTTTTGTCTCATAAATACAAAATCATCCTTTTAAAAGCTTATATTACGTCAGGCAACATTTTCCCTTTATAAAATCCAAAAGATTCATACTCCCAGGGAAGATGGCAGAGTAGGAAGACCACAAGCTCACCTCTTCCCATGGATTCAACTAGATAACACATCAGTGTAAATAACCCAGAAAATGACCCAAAGACTGGCAGAAGTACCTCCACAACTGAATGTAGAGAAAAGGCCACATTAAAGAGAATAAGAAGAGCAGAGACACAGTTGGTAGTTTAAAGGATCTGCAGAATTGTTTGCAGGAGGCAGGGGCACCATGGGAACAGAGAGGGGCAAGAAACATACCCTCAACTGGGGAACCTGCATATGGAAGATGAATCCCCATAACACTTGGCATTGAAAGCCAGAGGGGCTGAATTTTGTGTGTTCTTACAAACAGCAGAACTTAAAACCTGGAATTTGAAAAAAAATCAGCCACCTGGCTGTGGGAGAACAGGGAGAGCAAGAGGATAGTGAGTTGCTGCCTTTAAAGAGACAACACAAAGAACAGCCCTCAGAGATACAGCATAGAAGCAGCAGTTTGAAAAACAACTGGGGAATATGGGAAGGAGAGTTACTAATCTCATAGCATGTTTCAGAGAGACAGAGATTGTTGGAAGACTCCTTTAGGAATAAAGTTACTAAACTCAGAGTGTGTGTACTGAGGGACTTCTCCAGGAACAAATGAGCTGGCAGGTGCCATTTCCATCCCCTGCCCCCCAGCATAAACACAAGGCCACCTGCAGGAGCTAGCAGGACACCAGCATTCACTAACATGCTTACACAATGCCCCATCCCTTCTAGCCTGGCACTGTGAGTCTCCTCTTCCAGACGACTGGCACAAATCTTGCCAAAACAGAGTCTCCTGACTGCATGCTTTGTGGGGTCTTGGTCCTGGCAGTGTGGCAGCTGGTCACTTCCTGCAAAGGACACACACACATTGGTAAAACTGCACACTACTCCTGAACATGTTTTGCAAATCCTACACTGGTTAGCCCAGTCTTGGAGGCAGCAGCACATACCTTGTGGAGTCAGCATGCACAACTTGTGAACACTGAATGTCCCACCCATACATACTTGGCAGTATGCTCTGCCCCGTCCCAGAGGCACATCCCTGTAACAAAGGACCAGCACCACTCTCTTAATAGTGTGTATCCCACCCATTATTTTCAAAAGCAGTACACATTGCTGACCTTCCTAACAGAGAAACAGACACAGAGACATAGATAAGATGAGGAGACAGAAGAATATGTCCCAAGTGAAAGAACAGGATAAAACCACAGCAAGAGACTTAAGCAAAACAGATAAAAGTAATATACCTGATAGAGAATTTAAAATAGTGATCATATATTTTGCTTTTGTTTCCCTTGCTTTAAAGATGCATCTTGAAAGAAGTTGCTGTGGCTGATATCAAAGAGGTTACTACCTATTTTCTCCTTTAGGGTTTTGATGGATTCCTGTCTCACATTTAGATATTTCATCCATTTTGAGTTTATCTTTGTATGTGGTGTAAGAGAATGGTTCAGTTTCATTCTTCTGCATGTGGCCGTCTAATTTTCCCAGCACCATTTGTTGAAGAGACTGTCTTTTCCAATGGATATTCTTTCCTGATTTGTCGATTAGTTGACCATAGAGTTGAGGGTCCATTTCTGGGGTCTCTATTCTGTTCCACTGATCTATGTGTCTGTTTTTGTGCCAATACCATGCTGTCTTGATGATCACAGCTTTGTAATAGACATTGAAGTCAGGCATTGTGATGCCACTAGCTTTGGTTTTCTCTTCTAATGGTCCCCTGGTGATTCAGTGTCTTTTCTGGTTCCATACAAATTTTAGGGTTGTTTGTTCCAACTCTATGAAAAATGTCGATGATATTTTGATAGGGTTTGCATTGAATTTATAGATTGCTCTGGGCAGCATAGACATTTTAACAATGTTTATTCTTCCAACCCATGAGCATGGAATGTTTTTCCATCTCTTTGTGTCCTCCTCAATTTATTTCATAAGTGTGCTGTAGTTTCTAGTTGGTGGGAATGCAAGCTGGTACAGCCACTCTGGAAAACAGTATGGATGTTCCTCAAAAAGTTAAAAATAGAGCTACCCAATGACCCAGCAATTGCACTACTAAGTATTTACCTCAAAGATATAGATGTAGTGAAAAGAAGGGGCATATGCACCCCAGTGTTCTTAGTAGCAATGTCCACAATAGCCAAACTGTGGAAGGAGCTGAGGTGCCCTTCAACAGACGAATGGATAAAGAAGATGTGGTCCATATATACAATGGAATATTACTCAGCCATCAGAAAGGATGAATACCTACCATTTGTATTGACATGGATGGAGCTGCAATGGATTATGCTAAGTAAAATAAGTCAAGCAGAGAATGACAATTTTCATGTGGTTTCACTCATATGTGGAACATAAGGAATAGTATGGAGGACCACAGTGGAAGGGAGGGAAAATTGAATGGGAAGAAATCAGAGGGGGAGACAAACCATGAGAGACTCTGGACTCCAGGAAACAAACTGAGGGTTACAGAAGGGAGGGGAGTGGGGGAGTGGGGTACCCAGGTGATGGGTATTAAGTAGGACACGTGTTGTGATGAGCACTGGGTTTTATATGCAACTAATGAATCATTTAATGCTACATCAAAAACTAATGATGTATCCTGAGATTAAGAATTCCTTATATCAGTGAGGTCATATGATACATGTCTTTCTCTGATTGACTTATTTCGCTCAGCATAACACCCTCTAGTTCCAACCACATTGTTGCAAATGGCAAGATTTCATTCCTTTTGATGGCTGCATAATATTCCATTGTAGATATATACCACATCTTCTTTATCCATTCATCTGTCGATGGACATCTTGGCTCTTTCCACAGTTTGGCTATTGTGGACATTGCTGCTATAAACATCGTGGTGGGGGTGTGGGAGGGATGGGGTAGCTGGGTGATGGACACTGGAGGGAGTATGTGCTATGGTGAGCGCTATGAAATGTGCAAGACTGTTGAATCACAGATCTGTAGCTCTGAAACAAATAATACATTATATGTTAAAAAAAAGAAGAAGATAGCAGGAAGGGAAGAATGAAGGGGGGAAATCAGAGGGGGAGACAAACCATGAGAGATGATGGACTCTGAAAAACAAACTCAGGGTTCTAGAGGGGAGAGGGGTGGGAGGATGGGTTAGCCTGGTGATGGGTATTAAAGAGGGCACATTCTGCATGGAGCACTGGGTGTTATGCACAAGCAATGAATCATGGAAGACTACATCAAAAACTAATGATATAATGTATGGTGATTAACATAACATAATAAAAAAAAGAGAAAAAAATAAAAAAATAAAAACCTTTGGAAAAAGAAAAAAAAACTAATGATGTAATATATGTTGGCTAATTGAACATAATAATAAAAATAATAAATAAATAAATAGATAAATAAATAAATATACAAAAATAAAGTAATGATCATAAAGATACTGGACTTGAGGAAAGAGTGGAGGACATCAGTGAGACACTTAACAAAGAGAAAACATAAAAAAAAAAGAACCATTCAGAGCTGAAGAACACAATAAATGAAATTAAAAATACACTAGGTGAAATAAACAGCAGGCCAGGGAATGCAGAAGAATGATCTGAAGGACAGAGTAATGGAAAGTACTCAAACTGAGGAGGGGAGAGAAAAATAAATACACAAAAAGAGAATAGACTTAAGGAACGCAGTGACTCCATCAAGCATAATAACATTCATATTATAAGAGTCCCAGAAGAAGAAGAAAATAGATAAAGGGGCAGAAAACATATTTGAAGAAATAATAGCTGAAAACTTCCCTAATCTGGGGAAGGAAACAGATATTCAGGGCCAGAAGGCCCAGATTTTGTCCACCAACATAATCAACCTAAGGAGGGTTGAAACACATAGTAATTAAAATAGCAAAAAGGAGTGATAGAGAATTTTAAAACCAGCAAGAGAAAAGAAGACAGTAACATACAAAAGAAACCTTATAGGGCTATCAGCAGGTGTTTCAGCAGAAACTGCATACCAGAACAGAATGGCATGATATATTCAAAGTGCTGAAAGGAAAAAAAAAATGCAGCCAAGAACACTCTATCCAGAAAAGCTATCATTCAAAATAGAAAGAGGGATATAGAGTTTCCCAGACAAACAAAAGCTAAAGGAGTTCATGACCACTAAAGCAGCCCCACAAGAAATGTTAAAGGGGACTCTTTGAGTGGAAAGGAAGACCATAAGTAAGAGTAAGAAAAGTAGGAAACATAAAAGCTGTAAAAAATAAGTATGTCTCTAAAAATCAGTCAAGGGACTCACAAAATAAAAGGATGTAAAGTATGACACCATTCACTTAAAATGTGGGGAAGGAGGGTCAAGAATGGTTTCAAACTTAACTGACTATCAACTTAATACATACTTCTATATGCAGAAGATGTTATATATAAAACTAATGGCAACAAATCAAAACCAGTAGATAGGCAAAAAATGAAGAGAAAGGAATCCAAGTGTATCACTGAAGGAAGCCAACTTATGATGAGAGAAGAGAGCAAGAAAGGAAAGGAACAGAAAAGATCTACAAAAAACAACCAGAAAACAAGTAATAAAATGGCAATACATACTTCTCAATAATTACTTTGAATGTAAATAGACTAAATGCTCTCATCAAAAGACATAGGGTGATGGAATGGATAAAAAAAAAGTCCTATTTATATGCAGCTTGCAAGAGAAAGCCAAGGTGGCAATACATATATCAGACAAAATAGACTTTATAAGAAACACTGTAAGTAGAGACAAAAAGGACAATATATAATATATATTATATATATATAGAAATAGAATAGAAAATAGAAAAATAAAGAGGACAATCCAATAAGAACCTATAACAATTTCAAATAATTATATACCCAGCATGGGAACACACAAATTCATAAAACAGTTAATAACAAATATGAAGGAACTAATTGTAATACAATTAGAATATTGTATTTGTATTACTAGAGTATTACAATTTGTATTACTAGAGCATTACAATTTATCTTACTCTAGTAATACAATAATAGTAGGAGACTTTTACACTCCAATTATATCAAACGACAGATTGCCAAACAGAAAATCAATAAGGAAACAGTGGCTTTGAATAACATACTGGATGAGATGCATTTAACGTGCATATTCAAAACATTCCATCTTAAAACAGCAGAATACACATTCTTTTCAAGAGCACATGGAACACTCTCCAGAATATATCACATATTAGGCCTCAAAACAAGCCCCAATAAATAAAAAAAAAATCAAAGTCATACCATTCATCTTTTATGACTACTAATGTTATGAAACTAGAAGTTAACTACAAGAAAAAAAATCTGGGAAGACCACAAATACATGGAGGTTAAATAACATGCTGCTAAATAATGAATAAGTAAACCAAGAAATCAAAGAAGAAATCAAAAAGTACATGGAAACAAATGAAATTGAAAACACAATGGTCTAAAAACTTTGGGATGCAGCGAAAGCATAACAGCATCTTTCTATGTCTCCTGAGGCAAGGGAAATAAAAGCAAAAATAAACTGTTGGGACTACATCAAAATAAAAAGCATCCAGGCAATGAAGGAAATGATCAACTACACTAAAAGGCAACTTACTGAATGGGAGAAGATATTTACAAATGACATCTCTGATAACTGTTTAGTATCCAAAATATTCAATAATTGGTTTGTATCTAAAAATATAAAGAACTTATATGAGTCAACACCCAAAAATAAATAATCCAATTAAAGCATGGACAGAAGAAATGAACAGACATTTCTCCAAAGAAGATGTCCAGATGGCCAACAGATACAAGAAAGGGTGGTCAACGTCACTCATCATCAGGGAAATGAAAATGAAAACCACAATGAGATATCACCTTACAACTGTCAGAATGACTAAAACAAAACAAAACAAAACAAACAAACAGAAAAACAAGAAACAGGTATTGGCAAGGATGTGGAGAAAAAGGAACTCTTGCACTGTCGGTGGGAATGCAACCTGGTACTGTATGGAACTTCCTCAAAAAATTGAAAATAGAAGTAACCTATGATCCAGTAATCACACTACTATTCACCCAAAGAATACCCTAAGAATACAAAAACACTATTTTGAAAAGATATATGGACTCCTATGTTTATTCCAGCATTATTTACAATGGACAAATTGTGGAAGCAGCCCAAGTGTTCCTCAATAGATTATATATATATATATATATAATGTGACATATACATCTATCAATCATCTATCTATCTATCATCTATCTATATCTATCTATCATCTATCTATCTATCATCTATCTATATTTATCTATCATCTGTCCATATATAAAGATGTGGCATATATATACAATGGAATGTTATTCAGCCATAAAAAGGAATGAAATCTTGCCATTTGCAATGACATGGATGGAGCTACAGAATATAATGCTAAGCAAAATAAGTCAGCCAGTGAAAAAGCAAATATCATTTGATTTTACTCGTATGTTGAATTGAGGAAACAAAACAAATAAACAAAGGAAAAGAAAAGGAGACAAGCCAAAAACAAAAAACAAAAAACAAAACAAAACAAAACAAAACAAAAAACCCAAAATGGACTTTTAACTGTAGAGAGCAAACGGATGTTTACCAGAGGGTAGGTGGGTGGGAAGATGAGTGAAATAGGTGAAGGGAATTAAGAGTACACTTATCTTGATATACACTGAGTAATATATAGAATTGTTGAATCAGTATATTGTACACCTGAAACTAATATAACACCATGTTAACTCCACTGGATTAAAATTTAAAAATATAGTATCCATCAACTTTTCACACTGAAAACATAGGATTTTAGTACACCATTATTATCACCCTCCCATTTAACATCTCTACTTGTTACTTTTTTTTAAAGATTTTATTTATTTATTTGAGAGAGAGAATGAGAGAGAGAGAGAGCATGGGGGGGGAGGGTCAGAGGGAGAAGCAGACTCCCTGCCATACAGGGACCCCGATGGGGGACTTGATCCTGCGACTCCTGGATCATGACATGAGCCAAAGTCAGTTGTTTTAACCAACTGAGCCACCCAGGGGCCCTCTACTGGTTACTCTTGAAAAAAATTCCAGCTTCATTAAGATATACTTGACCAATACAGCTACTGGTTACCATTTTGTCTTTAAATTGCATACTTAAAGCTCTTTTCCTTGTTTCAATAACTGTATTTAGTCTATTGATTTTCTATTTCTCTTCTGGGATATTTCTTTAACTTTATCTTCCAAACTTACATATAATTTCTAATTTTGGAAATAATACTTTGTGGTATTTTCCACTTTTTGTACTGCAACTTTTCCTGTCCTTTTGATTTTTTCAATGAATGAAGTTGCTTTACAAGTTTTCTGAAAATGCAAATTAGAGGGCTTTAGAGTTGCATTTATTTGTTTGTTTAGTTTTGTTCCTTGAATTATCTCTTTTTAAAAATTTCCCTGGGGTCAATACTTGTGTTTGTTTTCTGTTCTTTGCCTTTCACGCTGTTGATTTTCTTCAACACCTCTATGTTTTTGTTGACATTTAAGAATAAGCAATTTGTCTGAGTTTTCTAGGTAACTCTCTTTCTATTTAGATCATTTTCCCATTAGGTTTCCCTGTGTTTAGAAAGGCTGACTCCAAATCTGTATATGTGGGTCAAGCTTATACACTGACAGGTTTTATTTAAGGTAAGTAGTGCAACAACCTTTCAATTAGGATTTTCCCAAAAGCCAGAATAGGAAGAATTTCGCTAAGAAGCATACACATTCACCCTGAGTAAATTCTCCTCCTCGTTTTTTTTGGCTCAAATTTTTTAGAGAGGAGTCCATTTGCTTTTGTCTATGGCTAACACACTCAGTTGCCTGGGTTCTAAGTATCCAGGGAAGGAAATTTACTGTAGGTAGACTAGTAATTAAGTCCTTTTAATGGTCAGTGGGCAGGGCAGGGCTGTTCTCTTTCTACCTGTCAACTCTGACTCTAGAGTTCCTCCTCCTCTGTAGCCCTACTTGTGTATTCAGACATTTAGACTGCCACTCCTTACTCTTTATTTTCTGTAAAATGTCTTTAACCTTCTTTAATTCCATGATGGCCCCTTTTCCATTCTCTTCACTACTGCAGGATTTTTCTCTATCATCATTGTTTGGCAGTTTGCAGAGAAAGAGTAGGCATAAATGTATGATCAGTCCACCATCTAGAATGTAAAACTACCTTCTTTTAGATGTTACTAAAAAGTTCAGAGAAGATAATGAGAATGCATTGTGCTGATTTTGTTAACATTATACATAGGATAAAAATTTTAATACAAGGATCTGAAGTATGTTATGAATGTCTCTTTAAAGATATCGACTTTTCAGTGAGAGAGATAAGATATGACATATCTCCTACTGGCGGTGCTATAAAACTGATGCTTCACTTAAGGCTGCTTATTTTCAAATAGCTAATTCAATGAGGTAACCTGAGCTGAAGGAGCCAAAGGTGTTAATTACTTGTTATAATCTCCCTTCCACTTGAATTTCTACAAAGAGTTTTCTGCCCATATAATTTCAGGGGTCTAAAGGAATACATCAAATGATATTCAGACAGATAATTATGAGAGTCCCTTTGGGCAAGGGGACAATTCTACTACAAATTGTCTATTATAATTTGACTAGGCTGCTCCTTCTGATATGAGTATACAAATCTTTTTATTTTCAGCATATTTTATCTAGCACAAATTTTAGTCTCATTTTCAAGTTGAGTTTTGTCCATAACATGTATACTTCCATTTTTAGATCCACATTAGGTACAGAGTATTTATCTTGTGTCATAAAAATATGGAAGGTATTATTCCTTATCATGCTGTCAAATCACAGTGACCTAGCTTTATGTTTGTCCACCTTCTGAGAATATTGATTGCATAAAAGCAAATATAGAAGAAGATCATGCTATATATAAATATATATATATGTGTGTGTGTGTCTATATATATATATGTATACATATATATGTGTATATGTATATACACATATATATGTTTAAGTTTTCAAAAACTGTACTGCTTCTCTGTCAAGTTGTAAGGATATATGTATTTTTTTAGGTTTCTGAATATCCATAACACTGGAAGTATCTTCTTGTTTTTAAATACAAGTAAATAGAGAGGACCATCTCAAATGTAATTTCAAATTAGTGAAATTTCTGTCTTTTTCTAGCTTTCTCTCTCTCCTTCCCTCTCTTCCACCCTCCATCTTTTTCTCTTTTTCCCTCTCCCTTTATTCTCTCTTGCTTTCCTGCTTTTCCCCCACTATGGCTGTTTTATATAGATAGAATAATAGTTAATACAGAGAGAGAGGAAAAAATTATGTATTAATTTAAACCCAGAGTTACACTAACAAATAGTTTGACTGATTTTTCCGACTGAATTAATCAAATGTTATTTTGTGTACACCTTACTTTGTATTCTATGTTCTATTTCTTCTGCTTTTCATAATTGTTGGAGAATTGCAAAATAAGATATACACACCTTTATTATTTTCTAGTTATGTCAATAATTTAAAGTCAATTAATACAGTTTTGTTGTTGTTGTTGTTGTTGTTGTTGTCGTTCCTCCACAGTGACCAAGGCCAAAATTTCCCTGGAAAGATCTCTCTTTTTTTTAAATTTTATTTTATTATGTTATGTTAATAACCATACATTACATTGGTAGTTTTTTATGTAGTCTTCCATGATCCATTGTTTGCATATAACACCCAGGGCTCCATTCAATACGTGCCCTCTTTAATACCCATCACCAGGCTAACACATCCTCCCACCTTCTCCCCTCTAGAACCCTCAGTTTGTTTCTCAGAGTCCATAGTCTCTCATGGTTTGTTTCCCCCTCCAATCCCCCACTTCATTTTTCCCTTCCTACTATCTTCTCTCTTTTTTTTTTTTAACATATAATGTATTATTTGCTTCAGAGGTACAGGTCTGTGATTCAACAGTCTTACACAATTCACAGCACTCACCATATCACATACCCTCCCCAGTGTCTATCACCCAGCCACCCCATACCTCCCACCCCCCACCACTCCAGCAACCCTCAGTTTGTTTCCTGAGATTAAGAATTCCTCATATCAGTGAGATCATATGATACATGTCTTTCTCTGATTGAATTATTTCCCTTAGCATAATACCCTCTAGTTCCATCCATGTCATTGCAAATGGGAAGACTTCAGTTTTTTTTGATGGCTGCAAAATATTCCATGGTATATATATATACCACATCTTCTTTATCCATTCATCTGTTGATGGACATCTTGGCTCTTTCCATAGTTTGGCTATTGTGGACATTGCTGCTATAAACATTGGGGTGAATGTACCCCTTCGGATCACTACATTTGTATCTTTGGGGTAAATACCCAGTAGTGCAATTATTGGGTCGTACGGTAGCTCTATTTTCAACTTTTGGAGGAACCTCCATACTGTTTTCCAGAGTGGCTGCACCAGCTTGCAATCCCACCAACAGTGTAGGAGGGTTCCCCTTTCCCCGCATCCTTGCCAACATCTGTCATTTCCTGACTTGTTAATTTTAGCCATTCTGACTGGTGTGAGGTGGTATCTCATTGAGGTTTTGATTTGGAATTCCCTGAGGCCGAGTGATGTTGAGGAATTTTTCATGTGTCTGTTGGGGGTTTGGATGTCTTTGGAAAATGTCTGTTCATTTCTTCTGCCCATTTCTTGATTGGATTATTTGTTCTCTGGGTGTTGAGGTTGATAAGTCCTTTATAGATTTTGGATACTAGTCCTTTATCTGATATGTCAATTGTAAATATCTTCTCCCATTCTCTCGGTTATCTTTTGGTTTTGTTGACTGTTTCCTTTGCTGTACAAAAGCTTTTTATCTTGATGAAGTCCCAATAGTTCATTTTTGCCCTTGCTTCCCTTGTCTTTGGCGATGTTTCTAGGAAGAAGTTGCTGCGGCTGAGGTTGAAGAGGTTGCTGCCTGTGTTCTCCTCTAGGATTTTGATGGACTCTTGTCTCACATTTAGGTCTTTAAATAATTTTGAATGTATTTTTGTGTGTGGTGTAAGGAAATGGTCCAGTTTCATTCTTCTGCATGTGGCTATCCAATTTTCCCAACACCATTTGTTGAAGAGGCTGTCTTTTTTCCATTGGACATTCTTTCCTGCTTTGTCAAAGATTAGTTGAAAACAGAGCTGAGGGTCTATTTCTGGGTTTTCTATTCTGTTCCAATGATCTGTGTGTCTGTTTTTTTGTGCCAGTACCATACTGTCTTGATGATTAGAGCTCTGTAATAGAGCTTGAAGTCCGGAATTGTGATGCCACCAGCTTTGTTTTTCTTTTTCAACATTCCTCTGGCTATTCGGGGTCTTTTCTGGTTCCATACAAATTTTAGGATTATTTGTTCCATTTCTTTGAAAAAAGTGGATGGTATTTTGATAGGGATTGCATTAAATGTGTAGATTGCTCTAGGCAGCATTGACATCTTCACAATATTTATTCTTCCAATCGATGAGCATGGAACGTTTTTCCATTTCTTTGTGTCTTCCTCAATTTCTTTCTTGAGTATTTTATAGTTTTCTGAGTACAGACTCTTTGTCTCTTGGGTTAGATTTATTCCTAGGTATCTTATTGTTTTGGGTGCAATTGTAAATGGGATCGACTCCTTAATTTCTCTTTCTTCTGACTTGTTGGTGTATATAAATGCATCTGATTTCTGTGCATTGATTTTTTTATCCTGCCACTTTCCTAAATTCCTGTATAAGTTCTAACAGTTTTGGGGTGGAGTCTTTTAGGTTTACCACATAAAGTATCATATCATTTGCAAAGAGTGAGAGTTTGACTTCTTCTCTGCTGATTCATATGCCTTTTATTTCTTTTTGTTGTCTAATTGCTGTGGCTAGGACTTCTAGTACTATGTTGAATAGCAGTGGTGATAGTGGACATCCCTGCCGTGTTCCTGACCTTAGGGGGAAAGCTTTCAGTTTTTCCTCATTGAGAATGATATTCACTGTGGGTTTTTCATAGATGGCTTTTATGATATTTAGGTATTGTACCCTCTATCCCTATACTCTGAAGAGTTTTGATCAAGAAAGGATGCTGTATTTTGTCAAATGCTTTGTCTGCATCTATTGAGAGGATCATATGGTTCTTGTTCTTTCTTTTATTAATGTATTGTACCACATTGATTGATTTGTGAATGTTGAACCACCCTTGCAGCCCAGGAATAAATTCCACTTGGTCGTGGAGAATAATCCTTTTAATGTACTGTTGGTTCCTATTGGCCAGTATTTTGGTGATAATTTTTGCATCCATGTTCATCAGGGACACTGGTGTGTAATTCTCCTTTTTGATGGGGTCTTTGTCTGATTTTGGGATCAAGGTAATGCTGGCCTCATAAAATGAGTTTGGAAGTTTTCCTTCGATTTCTATTTTTTGAAACAGTTTCAGAATAAGTATTAATTCTTTTTTAAATGCTTGGTCGAATTCCCCTGGGAAGCCATCTGGCCCTGGACTCTTGTTTGTTGGGAGATTTTTGATGACTGCTTCAATTTCCTTAGTGGTTATAGGTCTGTTCAGGTTTTCTATTTCTTCCTGGTTCAGTTTTGGTAGTTGATACATCTCTAGGAATGCATCCATTTCTTCCAGATTATCTAATTTGCTGGCATAGAGTTGCTCATAATAAGTTCTTATAATTGTTTGTATTTCTTTGGTGTTGGTTGTGAGCTCTCCTCCTTCATTCATTATTTTATTTGTTTGGGTCCTCTTTTCTTTTTGATAAGTCTGGCCAGGGGTTTATCAATCTTATTAATTCTTTCAATGAACCAGTTCCTTGTTTCGTTGATCTGTTCTACTGTTCTTTTGGTTTCTATTTCATTGATTTCTGCTCTGATCTTTATTATTTCTCTTCTCCTGCTGGGTTTAGGCTTTATTTGCAGTTCTTTCTCCAGCTCCTTTAGGTGTAGGGTTAGCTTGTGTATTTGAGACCTTTCTTGTTTCTTGAGAAAGGCTTGTATTGCTATATGCTTTCCTCTTAGGACCACCTTTGCTACATCCCAAAGATTTTGAACAGTTGTGTTTTCATTTTCATTTGTTTCCATGAAATTTTTTTTAATTCTTCTTTAATTTCCTGGTTGACCCATTCATTCCATAGTTGGATGCTCTTTAGTCTCTATATATTTGAGTTCTTTCCGACTTTCCTCTTGTGATTTAGTTCTAGATTCAAAGCATTTTGGTCTGTAAATATGCAGGGAATGATCCCAATCTTTTCGTACTGGTTGAGACCTGATTTGTGACCTAGGATATGATCTATTCTGGCGAATGTTCCATGGGCACTAGAGAAGAATGTGTATTCTGTTGTTTTGGGATGGAATGTTTTGAATATATCTGTGATGTCCATTTGGTCCAGTGTGTCATTTAAAGTCTTTATTTCCTTGTTGATCTTTTGCTTAGATGATCTGTCCATTTCAGTGAGAAGGGTATTAAAGTCCCCTACTATTATTGTATTGTTTTCAATGTGTTTCTTTGATTTTATTATTAATTGGATTATGTAATTGGCTGCTCCTATGTTAGGGGCATAGATATTTACAATTGTTAGATTTTCTTATTGGATAGACCCTTTAAATATGATATAGTGTCCTTCCTCATCTCTTATTACAGTCTTTGGTTTAAAATCTAATTTGTCTGGTATAAGGATTGCCACCCACCTTTCTTTTGGTGTCCATTAGGATGGTACATGGATTTCCACCCCCTCACTTTCAGACTGGAGGTGTCTTTGGGTCTAAAATGAGTCTCTTGCAGACAGCATATCGATGGGTCTTGTTTTTTTAACCATTCTGATACTCTGTGTCTTTTGATTAGGGCATTTAGCTCATTTACTTTCAGGGTAACTATTGAAAGATATGAATTTAGTGCCATTGCATTGCTTATAAGGTGACTGTTACTGTATATTGTCTGTGTTCCTTTCTGGTCTATGTTACTTTTAGGCTCTCTCTTTGCTTAGAGGACCCCTTTCAATATTTCTTATAGGGCTGATTTTGTGTTTGCAAATTCTTTTAGTTTTTGTTTGTCCCGGAAGCTTTTTATCTCTCCTTCTATTTTCAGTGACAGTCTATCTGGATATAGTATTCTTGGCTTCATATGTTTCTCGTTTAGTGCTCTGAATATATCATGCCAGTCCTTTCTGGCCTGCCAGGTCTCTGTGGATAGGTCTGTTGCCAATCTAGTATTTCTACCATTGTAGGTTACAGACCTCTTGTCCCAAGCTGCTTTCAGGATTTTCTCTTTGTCTCTGAAACTCCTAAGTTTCACTCTTAGATGTCGGGGTGTTGACCTATTTTTATTGATTTTGATGGGGGTTCTTCTCTGTGCCTCCTGGATTTTGATGCCTGTTTCCTTCTCCAAATTAAGGAAGTTCTCTGCTATGATTTGCTCCAATATACCTTCTGCCCCTCTCTCTCTTTCTTCTTCTTCTAGGATCCCAATTATTCTAATATTGTTTTGTCTTATGGTATCACTTATCTCTCGAAGTCTGCCCTCATGATCCAGTAGTTGTTTATCTCTCTTTTTCTCAGGTTCTTTATTCTCTATCATTTGGTCTTCTATTTCACTAATTCTCTCTTCTGCCTCATTTATCCTAGCAGTGAGAGCCTCCATTTTTGATTGCACCTCATTAATAGCCTTCTTGATTTCGACTTGGTTAGATTTTAGTTCTTTTCTTTCTCCAGAAAGGGTTTCTCTAATATCTTCCATGTTTTTTTCAAGCCCAGCTAGTATCTTTAAAATCATCATTCTGAACTCTGGTTCCAACATCTTACTAATGTCCGTATTGATCAGGTCCCTGGCAGTCGGTACAGTCTCTTGTTCTTTTTTTTTGCAGTTAGTTTTTCCATCTTGTCATTTTGTCCAGAGGAAAACAGATGAATGAGAGTACAAAACACTAACAGGGTAACAATTACCCCAGAAAAATATACACTAAACAAATCAGAAGAGTTCTGAAACCAGGGGAAAAGGAAGGGAAAGAAAGAAAAAACAAAGAAAAAGAAAGAAAAAAAAGAATATGATCAAATATGATCAGGCTGGTGAATAGATCAGTGCCACACACTAGATTTTGGGCATATTTTTGTCTGTTAGAAGAAACTGCCTCCCAAAATTTTAAAGAGAGAACACCTTACATATATACCAAAAATAAGGTTAACTATAATGAAGGGATAGAATATGACTGTAAAGATGAAAATTATAAAAGATATTATAAAAGGAATTAATAAGATAAGAAGTTGGTTGAAAAAAGAAAGAAGAGAAATTAAAAAAAAAAAAGGGAGAGAATGTGATCAGGCAGGAGACTAGAACAAAGCCAGACACTAGAGATTTAGGGTATATTTTGGTCTGTTAGAAGAAACTACATCCCAAAATTTTAAAGAGAGAAAAACTTATATATGTATACCAATAATAACATTAACTTCAATGAAGGGGTAGAATATGACTCTAAAAATGAAAAATAAAAAAGATTTTTAAAAAAGGGATTGATAAGATGTTGGTTGAAAAAGAAAAAGAAAAATTCAAAAAAAAAAATAGAAAAAGAAAAAAAAGAAAATTTAAAAAATTAACTTTGAAAGACTAAAGAATCAGGTGTAAAAAAGCCATGAATTCTATGTGCTGTATTCCCCTAGTGCTAAAGTTCTGCCGTTCTCATTGATCGGTAAAGTTGGTCTTGGCTGGCTGTTCTTGCTGATCTTCTGGGGGAGGGGCCTGTCGCAGTGATTATCAAATGTATTTGCCCAAGGTGAAATTGCCCCACCCTTGCTGGGGCCAGTCTAAGTAATCTGCTCGAGTTTGCTCTCGGTAGCTTTTGTTCCCTGCAAGCTTTCCGTACAGCTTTCAAGGATGAAACTGAAAATGGCAGGCTCCTAATCTCCGCCCGGAGGAGCTGAGAACTCAGAACCCCACTCCTCAGTGAGCCCCCAGAGAAAAGCTGTCAATCACTCCCGTCTCCCTGGTTTCCGGCCACACTTCGTGCTCACCCAGCCTGTGACTGAGCTTTTCTATCTCTGGCACATGACCCTGTTTGCTGTCTCCAAACCCTCCAGATTCCTGCTGTGCTCTCCCGAGCCATTCCTCCCCAGGGGAGGAAGGGGAGTCTCCCTGGATCTGCCACTTGTTGGGTCCCTGCTGGAAGAGCAGTGGCCCGACTGTGCCGCAGATCACGGTTTATGGCAACCCTGAGCTGAGAGCCCACTCCTCTGCTCCGTCTTTGCAGCTGGCTTCCCCGCTCTGATACCTGGGAGCTCTGCTGCACTCAGGCACCCCAGGTCTTTCTGTGATCCTGAGGGTCCTGAGACCACACTGTCCCAGCGAGTGTTCCACCCCCCACTTAGCCACTGGAGTGACGTCCCTCAGCGGAGCAGACTTCTAAAAGTTCCGATTTTGTGCTCTGCTGCTCTATCACTTGCTGATAGCCAGCTGACGGGGGCCCCCTCCCCCGCCGTCTATCCTCCCAAATATCGCCTCAGATTCACTTCTCCACACGTCCTACCTTCCAGAAAGTGGTTGCTTTTCTGTTCAGAGGGTTGCTGCTATTCTTTTCTTCAATCTCCTGTTGAGTTTGTAGGTTCAGAATGGTTTGATCCCTATCTAGCTGAATTCCTGGGACCAGATGAAATTTAGGTCTCCTACTCCTCTGCTATCTTGCTCCTCCTCCTCCAATTAATATAGTTTTAATAAGCACTTACAAGGCATTCTGGAAAGAACTGACAAAGATGACAAGATGAAAACACATGCTGTCTCTTTACTACAGGAATTCCAAATCTTGTAGGAGTGATTAGGGAAAAAAAAATACATTGCTGTAATACAAAGTTGACTGCAGCAAAGATCAAGGGATATTTATCAACAAATACTTGGAATTTATGTTTGCCCATCTCTTCTATTGGGCCTTATTTATTTAAGATAGATTATGTCTGTTTCACCCTACAAAAAAATATATATGTCATTTCATCAACTCCTATTTCAGCAGTTACTAAAAGAATGTTAATAACTCAAATTTTATCTCTAGCATAGATCTCTGCTTTAAGTGTAGGTAAATGTATTCAAATGTTTTTACACATTTCTATTTAAACCTCTTACAGATACCTCAATATCTACATGTCTCAAAATTCAGCTCATAAAATTTAAAAAAAATTCATTTTCCTCTTACTTTTCCTATTCTGGTGATAAAAGAGTCTTCTCCTCAGACTGCTCTAATCTGTGTATCTATTGTATTCCCAAACCATAATGCTTTTTTATTTCATATGACCCAAACACCATTGTGGGTATGTTTTCAAATATGAATATTTCAATTTTGACTATTTTTCTTCCTTCTTACTGCCACGATCCTCCCCTAAGACATTATTCTTCCTTTGCACCACTGCATCACACAATAACAAATATTCTGACATGTATTGTTGCTCCACTTCAATTCATTCTCTGAATTGCAGTCAGAGTGATATTTTTAAAGGAAAACCTGATGGAGACACTCATACATTTCCATTACTCTAAGAAAAACATTTTTATTTAGTTTTTTTGAGTATAGTTGACATACAATGTTACATTAGTTTCAGGTGTACAACATAGTGATTCAACTTCTCTATACGTTATGTTATGTTCACACATTATGTTATGTGTCTACCATCTCTCACCATGCAATGTTATTACAATATTATTGATTATATTTATTATGCTGTACCTTTTATTTCTGTAACATTCATTCCATAACTGGAAGCCTGCATCTTCCACTCTCCTTCACCCATTTTGTCCATCCCCCCATTCCCCTCCCCTGTAACAACCATCAGTTCTCTGTATTTATATATCTGATTCTGCTTTTTGTTTCTTTGTTTATTCATTTGTTTGATTTTTTTTTTTTTGATTCCACATATGTGTGGAATATCTTTCTTTTTCTTTTTGGCTTTTTAAGTTTATATTTTAATTCCAGTTAGTTGACATACAGTGTTACTTAAGTTTCAGGTGTACAATATAGTGATTCAACAATTTTATACATTACTCAGTGTTCATCACAGTAAGTGTACTCCTAGTTCCTTTCACCTATTTAACTCATCCCCCCACCAACCTCCCCTCTGGCAACCATGAGTTTGTTCTCTGTATTTAGTAGTCTGCTTTTTTGTTTGTTTGTTTGTCTCTTTTTTTCTCGTTTATTCGTTTTGTTTCTTAAATTCTGCATGTAAGTGAAATCATAAGGTATTTGTCTTTCTCTGATTTATTTCACTTAATGTTGTACTCTAGCTCCATCCATGTCATGGAAAATGGCAAGATTTCATTCTTTTTTATGGCTGAATATTTCATTGTGTATATATATAAATATAATCTTCTTTATTCCTCAATCGATGGACACTTGGGCTGCTTCCATATCTTGGCTATTGTAAAAAATGCTGCTATAAACATAGCAGTGTATGTATCCCTTTGATTTAGTGTTTCTCTATTTTTTCAGTAAATACCCACCCATGTCATTGCTGGATCATAGGGTAGTTCTATTGTTAACATTTCAGAAACTTCCATACTGTCTTCCAGAGTGAGTGCACCAGTTTACATTCCCACCAACAGTGCTAGAGGGTTCCTTTTTCTCCACATCATCTCCAGCACCTGTTGTTTCTTGTGTTCTTGATTTTAGCCATTCTGACAAGAGTGAAGTGATATCTCTTTGGGGTTTTGATTTGCACTTCCCAGATAGAAAGCAATAATGAACATCTTTTTCATGTATCTGTTGGTCATTTGGATGTCTTCTTTGGAGAAATGTCTGTTAATGTCTTCTGCCCATTTTTAATCAGATTATTTGTTTTTTAGGTGTTGAGTCATATAAGTTCTTTATATATTGTGGTTACTAACCCATAACGGGACATGCCATTTGCAAATATCTTCTCCCAATCCACATTATCTTTTAGTTTTTTGACTGTTTCCTTCACTGTGCAGAAGCCTTTCCTTTTGATGTAGTCCTAATAGCTTATTTTTGCTTTTATTTCCCTTGCCTCAGGAGACATATCAAGGAAAAAATATCAAATAGTTTACTGCCTGTGTTCTCTTCCAGGATTTTTATGGCTTCAGATGTCATATTTAGATCCTTAATCCATTCTGAATTTATTTTTGTGTATGGTGTAAGAAAGTAGTTCAGTTTCTTTACTTTGCATGTTGCTGTCCAGTTTTCCCAACACCATTTGTTGAAAAGACTGTCTTTTCCCATGGGACACTTTTTCCTGCTTTGTTGATAATTAATTGACCATATAATTGTGGGTTTATTTCTGGATTTTCTATTCTGTTCCATTGATTTCTGCGTCTATTTTTTTGCCAGTACCATACAGTTTTGATTACTACAGCTTTGTAATGTAACATGAAGTCTGGAATTGTGATGCCTCCAGCTTTGCTTTTCTTTAAGATTGCTTTGAATATTCAGGATCTTTTGTGGTTCCATACAAATTTTAGTATTTTTTGTTCTAGTTCTGTGAAAAATGCTGGTGGTATTTATATAGGGATTGCATTAAATGTGTAGATTGTTTTGGGTAGTGTTTTTGAACAATATTTGTTCTTCCAATCCATGAGCATGGAATGTCTTTCCATTTCTTAGTGTCATCTTCAAATTCTTTCCTCAGTGTTTTATAGTTTTCAGAGTACAGGTCTTTCACCTCTTTGGTTAGGTTTATTCCTTGGTATTTTATCATTTTTGGTGCAATTGTAAATGGGACCAATTCCTTAATTTCTCTTTTTGCTGCTTCATTATTGGTGTATAGAAATGCAACAAATTTCTGTACATTGACTTTGCATCCCGTGAATTACTGAATTTGTTTATGAGTTCTAGCAGTTTTTGTTGAAGTCTTTCAAGTTTTCTATAGATAGTATTTTGTCATCTGCAAATAATAAATGTTTTAATTCTTCCTTACTTATTTCAATGCCTTTTCTTTCTTTTTGCTTGAGTGCTGAGGCTAGAACTTCCACTATTATGTTGAATAAAAGTGGTAAAAGTGGACATCCTTCATTTCTTCCTGACCTTAGAGGAAAGCTCTCAGTTTTTCCCCATTAAGGAAGATGTTAGGTGTGGGTATTTTATATATGACCTTTATTATGTTGAGGTATGTTCCCTTGAAACATACTTTGTTGAGGGTTTTTACCATGAATGGATTTGTACTTTTTCAAGTGCTTTTTCTGCATCTATTGAAATTATTATATGGTTCTTATCTTTTCTCTTATTAATGTGGTGTATCATATTCACCCTTTCAACCCAGGAATAAATCCCATTTGATTGTGGTGAATGATCTTTTTAAATGTATTGTTGGATTTGGTTTGCTAGTATTTTGTTGAGGATTTTTGCATCTATGTTCATCAGGGATAATGTCCTATAGTTCTCTTTTTTAGTGGTTTCTTTATCTGATTTTGTATTAAGGTAATGCTGGCCTTATAGAATGAATTTGGAAGTTTTCCTTTCTCTTCTATTTTTAGTTTGAGATGAATAAATATTAGCTCTTCTCTAAATGCTTGGTAGATTTCACCTGTGAAGGCATCTGTTCCAGGACTTTTGATGTTGGGATTTTTTTGACTAGTGATTCAATTTCTTTGCTGGTTATCAGGTTATCAGTCTGTTCAAATTTTCTATTTCTTCCCATTTCAGTTTTAGTAGGTTATATGCTGCTAGGAATTTATCCCTTTCTTCTAAGTTGTACAGTTTGTTGGCATATATTTTTAATGATATTCTCTTATAATTGTTTGTATTTCTGTGTTATTGGTTGTTCTTTGTCCTCTCTCATTTGTGGTTTTATTTAGTTGAGTCCTTTCTCTTTTTTTCTTGTTACGTCTGGCTACAGGTTCATCAATTTTATTGATTTTTTTTTTAAAGAACCATCTCCTGGTTTCATTGATTTGTTCTATTGTTCTTTTAGTTTCTATATCATTTATTTCTCTTCTAATCTTTCTTATTTCCTTCTTTCTACTGGTTTTGGGTTTTTTGTTGTTGTTGTTTATTTTTTTCCCTAGCTTCTTTAGGTGTAAGTTTAGGTTGTTTATTTGAGATTTTTCTTGCTTCTTCAGGTAGGCATGTGGTGCTATAAACTTCCCTCTTTGAACCACTTTTGCTGCATCCCAAAGGTTTTGGTTTTTATGTTTTCATTTTCATTTGTTTCCATGTACTTTTTTATTTCTTTGTTTATTTCCTGGTTGGTGCTTTCATTGTTGAGTAGAATGTTATTTAACCTCCATGTATTTGTGATGTTTTGAGATTTTTTTTCCTGTGGTTGACTTCTAGTTTTATAGTTTTGTGGTCATAAAAAACTCATATTATGACTTCAATTTTTTTTTTTTAATTTGTTGAGGCTTCTTTTGTGGCTTAATATGTGATCTATGCTGGATATTGTTCTGTGTGCACTTGAAAAGAATGTGTATTCTGCTGTTGTAGGACTGAGCTTTCTGAATATATCTGTTAAATCCATCTGGTCCAGTGTGTCATTCAAAGCCACCGTTTCTTGATTTTCCATTTAGATGATCTGTCCATTGATATAAGTGGGTTAGTAATGTCTCCTACTATTATTGTATTATTATGGATTAGTTTGTCATTAACAGTTTTATGTATTTGGGTGCTCCTATGTTGGTTGCATACATATTACACTTATCATATATTCTTGCTGCATTGTCCCCTTTGTTACTATATAGTGTCCTACTTTGTTTCTTTTTACAGTCTTTGTTTTAAAGTCTATTTTGTCTGATATAAGTATTGTTACTCTGGCTTTCTTTTGACACCTATCTGCATGATAGATACTTCTCCATCTGCCCTTTTCATTCTGCAGGTGTCTTTAGGTCTAAAATGAATCTCTTGTAGGCAACATATAGGTGGATCTTGTTTTTTTATCCATTCAGACACCCTATGTCTTTCGATTGGAGCATTTAGTCCACTAATATTCAAAGTACTTATTGATAGATATGAATGTATTATCATTTTAGTATTTGTTTTGTGGTTTGTTTCTGAACATTTTCTCTGATCCTTGTCTTTCTGTCTTTCCTGGTTTTGTAATTTTATTTAGTGATATATTTGGAGTTCTTTCTCTTTATTCTTTGCATATTTATTTGTGGTTCTTGATATATACTTACCATTAGGTTTATATACAACCTCTTCTGTATATAGTAGTCTATATTAAGTTGACGGTTGTTTAAGTTTGAACCCATTCTTTACTCCTCTCTTACCCACATTTTGGTATATGTTGTTATATTTTGCATCCTTTTATTTTGTGAGTTCTTTGACTAATTTTTTACAAATACATTCATTTTTACTGCTTGCATGTTTCCTACCTTTATACTGTCACTTTTGGTCTCTCTACTCAAAATATCCCCTTTAATATTTCAAGCAGGGCTGATTTAGTGGTCACAAACTCCTTTAGTTTTTGTTTGGGAACTTCTTTGTCTCCCCTTCTTTTCTGAATTATAGCCTTGCTGGATACAATATTCCTGCCTGCAGATTTTTCCCATTTGGCAAATTAAATATATCATGCCACTCCCTTTTGGCTTGGAAAGATTTTTTTTTTTAAAGATTTTTTTAAAAATTTTTCTTTATTTGAAAGAGAGAGAGCACAGAGGGAGAGTCAGAGGAAGAAGCAGACTCCCTGCTGAGCAGAGAGCCCAAACTCAGGGCTTGATCCCAGGACTCCAAGATCCTGAACTGAACCAAAGGCAGACACTTAACCAACTGAGCCACCTAAGCACCCCTGCTGGGAAAGTTTCCGATGAAAAATCACTTGCTAGCCTTATGGGTTTTCACTTGTATGTTACTGTCTTCTCTTTTCTTGATGCTTTATTTTTTTTCCTTTATCTCAAAATTTTGCAAATTTAATTATAATGTGTCTTGGTGTTGGCCTGCTTTTGTTGATTTTGATAGGAGTTCTCTGTGCCTCCTGGATCTGGATATGTTTCCTTCCCCAGATTAAGGAAATTTTCAGCTATTATTTCTTGAAATATATTTTCTGATCCCTTTTCTCTCCCTTCTTCTTCTGGGACTCTTATAATATGAATATTATTATGTTTAATGGAATCACTGAGTTCTCTTTGTCTATTCTTATTTTGTATAATTCTTTTTTTCTCTCTTTTGTCAGCTTGATTACTTTCCATTACTCTGTCTTCCAAGTCATTAATTCATTCTTCTGCTTCTTCCAGCTTGCTCTTCATTTCATCAAGCATGTGTCTTTCTTTTCCTGAGGACTTTATCTCTGCTATGTTTTTCCTTATCTCTGTATTTAGGGTCTCACTCTTGTCTTCCACTCTTTTCTCAAGTCTAGTGAGGATCCTTATGATTATTGCTTTAAATTCTCTATCAGGCATGTTTCTTATATCTATTTCACTTTGATCTCTTGCCTTAGCCTTGTCTTGTTCTTTCATTTGGGATAAATTTACCTGTCTTCTGATTTTGTCCAAGTCTCTGTTCCTATTTCTCTGTGTTTGGAAAGTTAGCTATGTCTCCTGTTCTTGAGGGTAATGGTTTTATGAAAAAGAGGTCCTGGATTGACCTGCCATGTTGTGTCACTGTTCCCCAGAGCCTGGCATTTCCAGAAGTGTGTCTAATGTGTGCTGCCTGTGCTTTACTCGTTTGTCCTGGCCTCTTCATCTTCCAGGCTGGGCACCTACAGAGGCTCTCTTTGACTTTTGTGGGTAGTGTTTGGCCCCTGGCCTGATTGTGGCAAGTTTTAACTAGATGTGTTCTAGTTTGTTTGTGAAATGAGAACTGTGGTCACTGCTGACAGAATTAAGGCCCCACAATACTTTCATATCATAAGACATGGTGTGGGCAAGTGTTCGGGCTGGTCTTCTGAAGAAGGGGATCCGTTTTGCTGGTAGTGAAGCAATGGTGACTAGGAGAGTTGGTTCCACTGGAGTGTGAGGGGCAGAGCTTGGTGTAAGCATGTTAAGTAGATAGTGTCTGTGCTGTGCTGGCTCCTACAGGTGACCCTATGTTATGATGAGGGGTGGGGGATGCAAGTGGCTCTGGCCAGTTCCTTTGTTCTCAGAGGGTTCTCTCTGTGGATGCTGTCTCTCTGGTATGTGCTCCAAGAAAAGCAAATAACCTCCCCACTCTGTGCTCCAAGCACTCTTCAGATTACTGTTTCCATGCTGTATGTGCATGGGTTGTTTGCCTGTCTTTTCTCCAAGAGCAATACAATGCCCTATGGGCTCTGTCTCAGCCAAGTACATTGACTTTTAAAAGTCCAGGCTTTAAGCCCACTGGTTGCATGAACTCATGAAATTCAGCCCATCTTGCTTTCCAAGCCAATTGCTGTGAGGATTTGTTTTCCCCATGTGCTGCCCTGTGTGCTAATCTGTCTCTCTCCCTTCTTTGCAACTTTGGCTCCCTCCCCATCTCAGTGGCCACAATCTGTTTCTCTCCCAAACTGCATCACTGCACTTCCTACCTTCTTCAATGTGTTCTCTTCTCTATCTTTAGTTGTGAAATTTGTTCTTAGTCTTCAATTTCTGGGGTATTTAGGGTGATTTGATATTTATCTAGTTGTACTCATGGATGAGGCAAGCCCAGCATCCTCTTCCTCCACTGCCATCTTCTAACCTCTCCTGGAATATCATTTCATTTGTTTGTGTCATCTTCAATTTCTTTTCTTAATGTTTTATAGTTTTCAGAGTACAGATATTTCACCTCCTGAGTTAAGTTTATTCCTAGGTATTTTATTCTTTTGGTGCAATTGTAATTGGGATTTTTTTCTTCTTTACTTTCCTTTTTTTTTTCTTTTTTTGAGAGAGAGTGAGATTGAGAGAGAGAGGGAGAGCGAGAGCACACAGCAGGAGAGTGGAGGCAGAAGGAGAGGGAAAGAGAGAATCTTAAGTAGGCTCCATGCCCAGCACAGAGCCTGACACAGGGCTTGCTCTCACAACCCTGACATTAAGGGCCAAAATCAAGAGTCAGACACTTAAATGACTGAGCCACCCAGGTACCCCTGGGATTGTTTTCTTAATTTTTCTTTCTGGTACTCTGTTATTAGTGTATAGAAACACCAAATTTCTGGGTATTAATTTTGTATTCTCCAACTTTACTGAATTTATTTATTACTTCTATTAGTTTTTTTGGTGGAGTCTCTAGTGTTTTCTATGTATAGTATTATGCCATCTGTAGTGATAGTTTAACTTCTTGTTAACCAATATAGATGCCTTATTTCTTTTTCTTATCTGATTGCTATAGCTAAGACTTTCAATCCTTGCCACTTGACTAAAAGTGGCAAGAGTGAACACTCTTGTCTTGTTCCCAGTCTTAGAGGAAAAGCTCTCAGTTTTTCATCTTTGAATATGATGTGAGCTGTTGTTTTTTCATATATGGCCTTTATTAGGTTGAAGTATGTTCCATCTAAGCCCACTTTGTTGAGAATTTTTGTCATGAATAAATATTGAATTTTGTCAAATGCTTTTCTGAATATATTGAGGTAGTTATATGGTTTTTACATTTCATTTTGTATCTTGTTGATTCATTTGCAAATACTGCACCATCCTTGCATCTCCAGAATAAATTCCACTTGATTGTGGTGAATGATCCTTTTAATCTATTGTTGAATGTGGTTTGATAATACTTTGTTGAGAATTTTTGCATCTATGTGTATCAGTTTATCAGTGATTTTGACCTGTATGTTTCTTTCTTGCTTGCCTATTTTCTTTCTTCTTTCTTCTTTCTTTCTTTCTTTCTTTCTTTCTTTCTTTCTTTCTTTCACTTTCTCTCTCTCTCCTCCTTTCTTGTCTCTGCCTGGTTTTGGTATCAGTAATGCTGCCCTCATAGAATGTATTTGGAAGTTTTCCTTTTTCTTCTATTTTTTTGGAATAGTTTGAGGAGAAAAGTATTAACTCTTCTTTAAATGCTTTCTAGAATTCACCTGTGAATCCACCTGGCCCTGGGCTTTTAGTTTTTGGTAGTTTTTTGGTTACTGATTCCATTTGTTGTAAGAAAAAAAATTAGAAAGAAATATCAGTAAGTCTAACATGTCCTGGATTAATATTTCTATTTTATTTCGTATTATTCTTTCCCCATGTTTCTGAAATCAAGTTACTGCTATTATTTTAACTTCTTAAAAATACGAAACACCCACTTCAGGATTTGCAATGCTCTTCTATCTAGCCGGGATACTGTTTTCCTAATCTTTTCATCTAATGTTGACTAATTTTTCAAGTTTCTTTTATTTTTTTTCAAGTTTCTCTTTAAATGTCTCTTCCTGAAAATCATTTTCCTTTACCTGATCTAAATTAGTCCCCTCATTAATTTCTTTAATTACTTCAAACACCATTATCCTCCAACCCTTCCAGTGTAGTTTCTGACTTGCTCTCCCATGCTTTTGACACTTGATCTGTGAAACACTTTGTTTTTACCTCAGCATTTTTTAAATATGTAGAATTATTCAATGTATATGATTGTGATGTTAAGCATTTATTCTTAAACAGAATTTTATTTTAGGGTTTAATTAACTTCCTTGCTGTTCTAATTAATAATCCTTTATAATCAGAATCTGAAACTTGGCAGTTCATCCCTATGCTCTTTCACAAGGCACTCCCCAAACAATACACATCTTTTACAGTGATGGATTTGGCATGTTTGTCTACGGACTTGGCCCATGTTAGTATCATCTCTCACCAAGAGGACTGCAGTTATTAATTTTTTGCCTCTAGAAAAGTTTTGTTTTTCCACAAGAATAATCCATTTCTTACACTGAAATCAATATAACCTCCTTAAAAAGCAACCCTAATGTGGCATTCATTTATCTGAATTAAACCTTTCAATGTTCCTTCTTGAACTTATGATATTTCTAAATTCTTCAGGATGTCTCATAAGGCCCTTAATGATCTTGTCACTACTCACCTCTTTATCCCATCTCTTATTGCTCTTTCCTAAAACATACACCACCTCCTGCTAACAAATGTACTCTTGCACTGCTTCCCCCCCCCCTTTAAAACATTTTATTTATTTATTTTGAGAGAGAGAGAGAAAGCAGGGAGAGGCAGAGAGAGAATCTCAAGTAGACTTCACGCTGAGTGTGGAACCTGATGCAGGGCTCAATCTCACAATTGCGAGATCATGACCTGAACTTAAATCAAGAGTCAGACACTTAACTGACTGAGACACACAGGTGTCCCCGATTTCCCCTTTTATTTACACTTTTTCTGGATGATTTCACCTAATTTGATGGTTTCAACTATATCTCTATGTTGACAACTCCAAAATATCGCTTTGGAAAAATATTAATGAGTGGCTTGGGAGAGAACAGTCCTGGGGACTGGAACAATGCTTTATACTCTCTTATAACACCACTATCTTCCCAGTCATCTAAGATAAACACACAAAAATCTGGATGTCATGTTATGCTTCTTTTTTCCTCAAATTTTATATCCAACAAATCACCTAGATAATAGATGATGGGGAGTCTAACTACGGTGATATTGATAAGAATGGTAATTAGTCACATTAAAGAAAAAAATAGATGGTAAGTCAGTAAGATTTGCTGATTGAGTGAGAGGAGAAGGGATTCAAGGGTATATTTCAGATTTCTAGGTTGGTTGTCTGAATGATTGGTGGTACCATTTACTAGGGTAGGCAGGAGAAACAGCAGTTTATGTTGTTAAACTGAGTTTAGTATTTGTGTTAGAGAGTCTAACGTAACATTTGCCTCTCCAGGAGGAGTTATTCAGCAAGTGGTTGGATATATGATTCTGAAGTTTTGTGTAGAGATCTATTTTTAACTATATATTCTGTAAGTTAGATGTAATAGTTGATATTATGATCATAGACTAGATGAGCCATGGGAAGTATTCAAACTGAGAAAAGAAGTGGCCCAAGAATGGATTTCTAGAGATAAGTATCAGTATTAATGAGGCCCATGAAAGAAGAAGAACCTAGGAAGAAGTCAGAGAAGATATAATCAGAGAGAAGAGGAAATAAAAATTAAAATATATTATAATGGAAATAAAAGATAGTGGTGAGTTTCAAGAAATAGGTCTTTTCCAAGAGTGTCAAATGTAGCCCAAAAAAGAATACAATGGTTGAAAAATGTCCTTATCATATCTAGTATTTAGAAGGTCATTAGCAGGTTACACAAAGTTTTTTTTTTCTTCCTTAGAATAGTTAGGCTAGAATCCTAAGTGCCATGGTTTAAGTCATGAATAAGATTGAGAAAAGAAAAACAATGATGAGAATGGATTGGAAAAAGATTGGATAACTGAAGATGGGATACAAGGTTAAAGGATATTTCATTCAGTCGTTCAACTGAAATATATTGAGTTCCTACTGTGTGGCATGTACTATTCTAAGAACTTGATATATATGAGTAAATAATTTTTAAAAAAAGAAAAAAATGATCCTGGCCCTTGTGAAACATAAATAAAATTATGAGTGATGGACAACAGACATAATAAATAAATAATGTATATGGTATGTTATAAAGTTAAAAGTTATATGAAAAAAATGAACAGAGGAGGATAACCAGCTGCATTACAATGTCTACTTTTGTAAATATAGAAGACTTGATAATACCATATTTAATAAAAAAAAATCAGTTCAATTTATACCTCTTGTAATGACATGTTTGTCTTTGGAGTCAGAAAATCTTAGTTCAGAAAATCATGAGCATAAAGGCAGAAATAACTTTTCTGAACTAACAAGTATAACATTAAACATTTCATTTTTGTTGTTTATAATTTACACTTGCATACTTCTGACAGTATTTGAAATTACATATAATGTCATAACACATCTAGAATATCATGTTTTAAGCCTAGAAAATAAGATAATTAAATAAACAATACACTAGATACTTGGAATGAACTGGTGAAGTAAATTTTAAAAAATAATTTATCTTTGAACACTGTGGAATACAATGAAAAAGAGAGAAACGTTGAATTTTATAGTTCTCATACAATTGTGAAAAGTGATAACAATGCTTAGATTTAATGTATTGATCACTTACTATAAGAGAAACAGAGAGGGGAGGAGCAAGATGGCAGAGGAGCAGGAGACCTAAATTTCGTCTGGTCCCAGGAATTCAGCTAGCTAAGGATCAAACCATTCTGAACACCTACAAACTCAACAGGAGATTGAAGAAAAGAATAGCAGCAACTCTCTGAACAGAAAAGTGACCACTTTCTGGAAGGTAGGATGTGCAGAGAAGTGAATCCTAGGTGATATTCGGGAGGATAGACGGCGGGGGAGGGGGCCTCCATCAGCCACTACTGGCAAGTGATAGAGCAGCAGAGCACAAGATTGGAACTTTTAGAAGTTGGCTTTCCTGAGGGATGTTGCTCCAGTGGATAAGTGGGGATGGAACCCTCGCTGGGACAGCGTGGTCTCAGGACCCTCGGGGTTACAGAAAGACCAGGGGTGCCTGAGTGTGGCAGAGCTCCCAGGTATTGGAGCAGGGAAGCCGGCTGCAGAGACAGAGCCGAGGAGTGGGCTGTCAACTTGCAGTTGCCATAAACCATGATCTGCGGCACAGTCGGGCCACTGCTTCTCCAGCAGGGACCCAACAAGCGGCAGATCCAGGGAGACTTCCCTTCCTCCCCGCAGGAGGAGTGGCGTGGGAGGGCACTGCAGGAATCTGCTGGGTTTGGAGATTCCATACGGGGTCATGTGCCAGAGATAGAAATGCTCAGTCATAGGCTGGGTGAGCATGGAGTGCAGCCAGAGACCAGGGAGAGAAGAGTGATTGACTGCTTTAATCTGGGAGCTCACTGAGGAGTGGGGCCCCGAGTTCTCGGCTCCTCCGGGGTGGAGATTGGGAGGCCACCATTTTCACTCTTGTCCTCCAAAGCTGTACAGAAAGATTGCAGGAAATAAAAGCTATGGAGAGCAAACCCAAGCAGATTAATTAGACTGGACCCAGCAAGAGTGGGGCAATTCCACCTCTGGCACATTTGAGAATGACTGCGACAAGCCCCTCCCCAAGAAGATCAGCAAGAACAGCCAGCCAAGACCAAGTTTACCAATCAATGAGAATGGCAGAACTCCAGTGCTAGGGGAATACTGCACATAGAATTCATGGCTTTTTTCCCATGATTCTTTAGTCTTTCAAAGTTAATTTTTTCAAAATTTCTTTTTCTTTTTTTTTTTAATTTTTCTTTTTCTCTTTTTCAACCAATATCTTACCAATCCCTGTTTTAAAAATCTTTTTTATTTTTCATTTTTAGAGTCATATTCTTACCCTTCAGAGTAGTTAACCTTATTTTTGGTATATATATATATATATATAAGTTGTTTTCTCTAAAATTTTGGGATACAGTTTCTTCTAACAGACCAAAATATACTCTAAATTTCTAGTGTATGGCTTTGTTCTAGTATCCTGCCTGATCACATTATCTCCCTTTTTTTTTAAATCCTTTCTTTTTTCGACCAACTTCTTATCATCAATTCCTTTTATAAATTCTTTTATAATTTTCATCTTTACAGTCATATTCCATCCCTTCATCGTATTTACCCTAATTTTTGTACATATATGTTTTTCTTTCTTTAAAATTTTGGGAGGCACTTTCTTCTAACAGACCAAAATATGCCCAAAATCTGGAGTGTGGCATTGATCTATGCACCAGGCTGATCATATTTGATCATATTCTGGTTTTTTGTTGTTTTGTTTTTGTTTTTGTTTGTTTGTTTTTATCTTTTTCTTTTTCTTTTTTTTTTTTTTTTCTTTTTTCTTTCTTTCCCCTTCTTTTCCCCTGGTTTCAGGACTCTTCTGATTTGTTTAGTGTATATTTTTCTGGGGTCATTCTTACCCTGTTAGCATTTTGTTCTCTCATTCATCTATTCTCCTCTGGATGAAATGACAAGGTGGAAAAAATCACCTCAAAAAAAAGAACAAGAGACAGTACCGACTGCCAGGGACCTGATCAATATGGACATTAGTAAGATGTTGGAACTAGAGTTCAGAATGATGATTTTAAAGATACTAGCTGGGCTTGAAAAAAGCATGGAAGATATTAGAGAAACCTTTTCTGGAGAAATGAAAGAACTAAAATCAAACCAAGTCAAAATCAAAAAGACTATTAATGAGGTCCAATCAAAAATGGAGGCTCTCACTGCTAGGATAAATGAGGCAGAAGAGAGAATTAGTGAAATAGAAGACCAAATGATAGAGAATAAAGAACCTGAGAAAAAGAGAGATAAACAACTACTGGATCACAGGGCAGAATTCGAGAGATAAGTGATAACATAAGACAAAACAATATTAGAATAATTGGGATCCCAGAAGAAGAAGAAAGAGAGAGAGGGGCAGAAGGTATACAGGAGCAAATTAAGCAGAGAACTTCCTTACTTTGGGAACGGAAACAGGCATCAAAATCCAGGAGGAACAGAGAACCCCCGTCAAAATCAATAAAAATAGGTCAGCACCCTGACATCTAAGAGTAAAACTTAGGAGTCTCAGAGACAAAGAGAAAATCCTGAAAGCAGCTCAGGAGAAGAGATCTGTAATCTACAATGGTAGAAACATCAGATTGGGAACAGACCTATCCACAGAGACCTGGTAGGCCAGAAAGGACTGGCATGATATATTCAGAGCACTAAATGAAAAAAATATGCAGCCAAGAATACTATATCCACCTAAGCTGTCACTGAAAATAGAAGGAGAGATAAAAATCTTCCAGAACAAACAAAAACGAAAGGAATTTGCAAACAAGAGACCAGCCCTATAAGAAATATTGAAAGGCGTCCCCTAAGCAAAGTGAGAGCCTAAAAGTAACATAGACCAGAAAGGAACACAGACAATATACAGTAACAGTCACCTTACAGGCAATACAATGGCACTAAATTCATATCTTTCAATAGTTACCCTGAATGTAAATGGGCTAAATATCCCAATCAAAAGACACAGAGTATCAGAATGGATTAAAAAAACAAGACCCATCGATATGATACCTGCAAGAGATTCATTTTAGACCCAAAGACCCCTCCCCCAGATTGAAAGGGAGGGGGTGGAAAACCATTTACCATGCTAATGGATACCAAAAGAAAGGTGGGTGGCAATCCTTATATCAGACAAATTAGATTGTAAACCAAAGACTATAATAAGAGATGAGGAAGGACACTATATCATACTTAAAGGGTCTATCCAACAAGAAGATCTAACAACTGTAAATATCTATGCCCCTAACATGGGAGCAGCCAATTATATGAGCCAATTAATAACAAAAGCAAAGAAACACATCGACAACAATACAATAATAGTAGGGGACTTTAACACCCTTCTCACTGAAATGGACAGATCATCTAAGCAAAAGATCAACAAGGAAATAAAGACTAAATGACACACTGGACCAAATGGACTTCACAGATATATTCAGAACATTCCATTCCAAAGCAACAGAATACATGTTTTTCTCTAGTGCCCATGGAACCTTCTCCAGAATAGATTACATCCTAGTTCACAAATCAGTTCTCAACCGGTACCAAAAGATTGGGATCATTCCCTGCCTATTTTCAGACCACAATGCTTTGAAACTAGAACTCAATCACAGGAGGAATGTTGGAACAAACTCAAATACATGGAGACTAAAGAGCATCCTAATAAAGAATGAATGGGTCAACCAGGAAATTAAAGAAGAATTTAAAAAAATTCAGGAAACAAATGAAAATGAAAACACAACTGTTCAAAATCTTTGGGATGCAGCAAAGGTGGTCCTAAGAGGAAAGCATATAGCAATACAAGCCTTTCTCAAGAAGGAGGAAAGGTCTCAAATACACAACCTAACCCTACACCTAAAGGAGCTGGAGAAAGAACAGCAAATAAAGCTTAAGCCCAGCAGGAGAACAGAAATAATAAAGATCAGAGCAGAAATCAATGAAATAGAAACCAAAAGAACAGTAGAACAGATCAACGAAACTGGGAGCTGGTTCTTTGAAAGAATTAATAAGATTGATAAACCCCTGGCCAAACTTATCACAAAGAAAGAGAAATGACCCAAATAAATAAAATCATGAGTGAAAGAGGAGAGATCACAACCAACACCAAAGAAATACAAACAATTATAAGAACATACTATGAGCAACTCTATGCCAGCAAATTAGATAACCTGGAAGAAATGGATGCATTCCTAGAGATGTATCAACTACCAAAACTGAACCAGGAAGAAATACAAAACCTGAACAGACCTATAACCACTAAGGAAATTGAAGCAGTCATCAAAAATCTCCCAACAAACAAGAGCCCAGGGCCAGATGGCTTCCCAGGGGAATTCTAGCAAACATTTAAAGAAGAATTAATACCTATTCTTCTGAAACTGTTCCAAAAATAGAAATCGAAGGAAAACTTCCAAACTCATTTTATGAGGCCAGCATTACCTTGATCCCAAAACCAGACAAAGACCCCACCAAAAGAAGAATTACAGACCAATAACCCTGATGAACATGGATGCAAAAATTCTCACCAAGTACTAGCCAATAGGATCCAACAGTACATTAAAAGGATTATTCACCACAACCAAGTGGGATTTATCCCTGGGCTGCAAGGTTGGTTCAACATCCACAAATCAATCAATGTGATACAATACATTAAAAAAAGAAAGAACAAGAACCATATGATCCTCTCAATAGATGCAGAAAAAGCATTTGACAAAGTACAGCATCCTTTTTTGATCAAAACTCTTCAGAGTATAGGGATAGAGGGTACATACTTCAATATCATAAAGCCATCTATGAAAACCCCACAGTGAATATCATTCTCAATGGGGAAAAACTGAGAACTTTCCCCCTAAGGTCAGGAAACGGCAGGGATGTCCACTAGCACCACTGCTATTCAAAATAGTACTAGAAGTCCTAGCCACAGCAATCAGACAACAAAAAGAAATGAAAGGCATCCAAATTGGCAATGAAGAAATCAAAATCTCACTCTTTGCAGATGATATGATACTTTATGTGGAAAACCCAAAAGACTCCACCCCAGAATTGCTAGAACTAATGCAAGAATTCAGTAAAGTGGCAGGACATAAAATCAATTCACAGAAATCAGTGGCATTCCTATACACCAACAACAAGACAGAAGAAAGAGAAATTAAGGAGTTGATCCCATTTACAATTCCACCCAAAACCATAAGATACCTAGGAATAAATCTAACCAAAGAGGCAATGATTCTGTACTCAGAAAACTATAAAATAATCATGAAAGAAATTGAGGAAGACACAAAGAAATGGAAAAACGTTCCATGCTCATGGATTGGAAGAACAAATATTGTGAAGATGTCAATGCTACCTAGAGTTATCTACACATTCAATGCAATCCCTATCAAAATATCATCCACTTTTTTCAAAGAAATGGAACAAATAATCCTAAAATTTGTATGGAACCAGAAAAGACCCCACATAGCCAGAGGAATGTTGAAAAAGAAAAGCAAAGCTGGTGGCCTCACAATTCCAGACTTCAAGCTCTATTACAAAGCTGTAATCATCAAGACAGTATGGTACTGGCACAAAAACAGACACATAGATCAATGGAACAGAATAGAGAACTCAGAAATGGACCCTCAACTCCATGGTCAACTAATCTTTGACAAAGCAGGAAAGAATGTCCAATGGAAAAAAGACAGTTTCCCCAACAAATGGTGTTGGGAAAATTGGATAGCCACACTCAGAAGAATGGAACTGAACCATTTCTTTACACCACACACAAAAATAGACTCAAAATGGTTGAAAGACTGAAATGTGAGACAGGAGTCCATCAACATCCTAAAGGAGAACACAGGCAGCCACCTCCTCGACCTCAGCCACAACAACTTCTTCCTAGAAACATTGTCACAGGCAAGGGAAACAAGGGCAAAAATTAACTAATTGGACTTCATCAAGATAAGAAGCTTTTGCACAGCAAAATAAACAGTCAACAAATCCAAAAGACAACTGACAGAATGGGAGAAGATATTTGCAAATGACATATCAGATTAGGGGCTAGTATCCAAAATCTATAAAGAACTTCTTAAACTCAACACCCAAAGAACAAATGATGCAATCAAGAAATGGGCAGAAGACATGAACAGACATTTTTCCAAAGAAGACATCCAAATGGCCAACAGACACATGAAAAAGTGTTCAACATTGCTCGGCATCAGGGAAATCCAAATCAAAACCTCAATAAGGTACCACCTCACACCAGTCAGAATAGCTAAAATTAACAAGTCAGTAAATGAGAGATATTAGTGGGGATGCGGAAAAAGGGGAACCCTCCTATACTGTTGGTGGGAATGCAAGCTGGTGCAGTCACTCTGGAAAACAGTATGACGGTTCCTCAAGAAGTTGAAAATAGAGCTACCATACGACCCAGCAACTGCACTACTGGGTATTTACCCCAAAGATACAAATGTAGGGATGTGAAGGGGTACGTGCAGCCTGATGTTTATAGAAGCAATGTCCACAATAGCCAAAGTATGGAAAGAGGCAAGATGTCCATCGACAGATGAATGGGTAAAGAAGAAGTGGTATATATATACAATGGAATATTATTCAGCCATCAAAAGGAATGAAATCTTGCCATTTGCAACGACGTGGATGGAACTGGAGGGTATTATCCTGAGCGAAATAAGTCAATCAAAGAAAGACATGTATCATATGACCTCACTGATGTGAGGAATTCTTAATCTCAGGAAACAAACTGAGTGTTGCTGGAGTGGTGGGGGGTGGGAGGGATGGGGTTGCTGGGTGATAGACTTTGGGGAGGGTATGTGCTATGGTGAGTGCTGTGAATTGGGTAAGACTCTTGAATCACAAACTTGTACCTCTGAAACAAATAATACATTATATGTTTAAAGAAGAAGAAGAAGAAGAGGAAGAAGATAGCAGGAAGGGAAAAATGAAGTGGGGAAAATCGGAGGGGGAAACAAACCTTGAGAGACTATGGACTCTGAGAAACAAACTGAGGGTTCTAGAGGGGAGGGGGTGGGGGGATGAATAAGCCTCGTGTTGGGTATTAAAGAGGGCACGTCCTGCATGGAGCATTGGGTGTTATACACAAACAATGAATCATCGAACACTACATCAAAAACTAATGATGTGTGGTGATTATCATAACATAATAAAAAAAGAAACAGAGATTCATATCTATATCTTATAAAAGTGATCAACCTAATGAATGATCTTAATTCAAATATATATGAAGTATAATGGAAGCTTACCTCAATGAAGGCCATATATGAAAAGCCCAAACTAACATCAAAAATAATAGGGGGAAACTGAAAACTTTTCCTGTAAGTTCAGGACAAAGACAGGATTCCTGCACTCTTTACTTCTTTTCAACATAGGAAATCTAGCCAGAGCAATTAGATGAAAAAAAAAAAAAATCCAAATTTGAAATAAAGAAGTAATATTATATCTGCTTATAGATGTCATAATTATACATGTTGAAAACCTTAAAAACTAAACAGAAAAATTGTCAGAACTAAGAAATTCAGCAAAGTTGCAGCATGCAAAGTTAACATACAAAAATCAGTCATGTGTGTATACACAAACAGTTAACTTTTTGGAATGTTAAGAAAACAAACTCATTCACAATAACAACACAAAGGATCCATTTGGAATAAAGAATCAAAGAGATGAAAGATTTGTACAATGAAAATTGGCAAACTTTGATGAAGCTGAAGGAAATTAATAAAACACAAATAAATCGAAAGACACCCCATGTCCATAGGTTGGAAGTGTTAATATTGTTATTACCCATCAGGGAAATTCAAATGAAAACCACATTGAGATACCACCTTACTCCAGTTAGAATGGCAAAAATTGACAAGGCATGAAACAACAAATGTTGGAGAGGTTGTGGAGAAAGGGGAACCCTCTTACACTGTTGGGAATGCAAGTTGATACAGCTATTTTGGAAAACAGTGTGCAGGTTCCTCAAGAAATTAAAAATAGAGCTACCCTATGATCTAGCAATTGCACTACTTGGTATTTACCTCAAAGACACAGATGTAGTGAAAAGAAGGGCCATATGCACCTCAATGTTCATAGCAGCAATGTCCACAATTGTCAAACTCTGGAAAGAACTGAGATGTCCTTCAACAGACGAATGGGTAAAGAAGATGTGGTCCATATATACAATGGAATATTATTCAGCCATCAGAAAGGATGAACACCCAACTTTTACATCAACATGGATGGGACTGGAGGAGATTATGCTAAGTGAAATAAGTCAAGCAGAGAAAGTCAATTATCATACGGTTTCACTTATTTGTGGAACATAAGGAATAGTATGGAGGACATTAGGAGAAGGAAGGGAAAAATAAAGGGGGGAAATCAGAGGTGGAGATGAACCATGAGAGACTATGGACTCCAAGAAACAAACTGAGGGTTTTAGAGGGGAGAGGGGTGGAGGGATGGGTTAGCACAGTGATGGGTATTAAGGAGGGCATGTATTGCATGGAGCACTGATTGTTATATGCAGACAATGAATCATGGAACACTACATCAAAAACTAATGATGTACTGTATGGTGACCAACATAACATAATAAAATTAAATTAAATTTAAAAAAAAAGTTCATACTACCCAATGCAATCTACAGATTCAATGAAAAGTCTAGCAAAATCACAATGGCATTTCTTACCAAAATAGAAAAAAAACAAACAAACTTAAAATTTACATGAAACCATAAATGACCCTTAAAAGTCAAATGAATATTGAGCAAGAAGAACAAAGAAGGAAGCTTCATAGTTCCTGATTTTAAACTATATTACAAAGCCATAGTAATCAAAAGAGTATTCTACTGGCATAAAGATAGACATATAGACCAGTAGAACAGAAGAGAGCCCAGAAATAAATCCACACATCTATGGTTGACTGAATTTTGACAAGAGTACCAAGAGTGCACAATAGGAAAAGGACAGTTTTTCAATAAATGGTCTTAGGAAAACTGGATATCTACATGCAGAAAAATGAAATTTGATCCTTATCTCACACCATATACAAAAATCTCAAAATGGATGAAATACTTAAATGTAATACCTAAAACCATAAAAAGTCTGAAAAAAAACATAGGGAAAAAGCTTCTTGACATTGGTCTGCACAATGATTTTTTTGGGGAATTGACACCAAAAACATAGGCAGCAAAACCAAAAAATAGGCAAGTGGAATTGCATCAAACTAGAAAGCTCCTGCACAGCAAAGGAAACAATCAATAGAGCAATGAGACAACTGACAGAATGAGAGAAAATATTTGCAAACCATTTATGTGTTAAGAGGTTAATATCCAAAATATGTAAGAAATTCAGACAGCTCAATAGCAAAAACGCCCAAATATTCCAATGAAAAAATGAGCACAGGACCTATATAGACATCTCTTAAAAGAAGGGATAGAAATGGACGAGAGGTATATGAAAAAGTGATCAACATCACTAGTCATCAGTAAAATGCAATTCAAAACCACTATGAGATATAACTTCACATCTGTTAGGATGGTTATTATCAGAAGGAAAAGATATGAAGTGTTGGTTAAGATGTGTAGAAAAGAGAACACTTTTACACTGTTGTTGGATATGTAAAATGGTACAACCATTATGGAAAACTATATGGAGATTTCTCAAAAAATTAAAAATAGATTTCCCACATAACCCAGCAATCTTACTTCTGGGAATGTATCTAAAGCAGTTGAAATCAGTATCTTGAAGAGATATTTGCACTCTCATGTTTATTTCAGCATCATTCACAATAGCCAAGATATGGAAACAACATAAATGTCGATGAGTAAATGGATAAAGAAAATGTATCTTGCCTTTTGCAACAATGTGTATGAGCCTGGAGAACATTCTGTTAAGGAGTCTGAAAGATACATCCTGCATGATGTCATTTATATGTGGAAATTAAAGTAGTGGATCACAAGAGGCCACAGCAACTAGTGTTTAGATACTGGGATTAGTAATGCTCAAATACAGAATGACCAAGTATACTTAAATTCTCAGCCCATATATCACATAACTAGGATATGGGTAAAAGTCTGAAAAAATACCTCTAACCTCAGAAAACTTTATCAGCTAAAGATATGAGATTATCCCAAATCACTGATTTGGGTAGTGAATTTGTAAAATGAGACAAACAAATAAGAATTTAACAATAGCCCTTATTCATTTTTCATTAATACAAACATATATAAAATCTGTTAATATAAAAAATAAAATTAAATAAATAAAATAAAATAAAATAAAATAGTGAAAGTCATAGAAACAGAGTATAAAATGGTGATTGCCAGGGGCTGGGTGGAGGAGGGGGAAATGAGCAGATATTTGTCAAGGGATATAAAGTTTCAATTATGCAAAATTAATAAGCTATGGAGATCTAATGTACAACATTGTGGCTATAGTTAACAACACTGAATTGTATACTTGAAATTTGTTGAGGGTAGAACGTAAGTGTCCTAAGCATACACACATGCATACACACACACAAAGAAGATGGTAACTATGTGAGTTAATGGATATGTTAACTAGTTTGATTTTGGTGATAATTTCTTAATGTTTATTTACTGATATTTATTAATGCTTAAAGTTGTATACTTCAAATATATACAATTTTTAATTGTCAATTATACGTCAATAAAGTCAGAAAAAGGGTGTCATGGAAACAAAGATGAAGTAGTAATTGTTGTTACCTAAATATCTGGGGAAGGCTTTACAAAAGAAACCATATAAGTTGGCAAAACAGAAAAAGGGAAAAGAAGTGAGTTTCTGGTAGAAATAATAGCATGGGCAAAAATAAGAAAGCATGAAGAATGTATCATATCAAAAAATGTTGGGGCACGTGGGTGGCTCTGTCAGTTAAGTGTCTGACTCTTGATTTCAGCTCAGGTCATGATCTCAGGGTCATGAGATTGAGCCCCACGTCAGGCTCCACAGTGGTAGGGAGTCTGCTTAATACTCTCTCTCTCCCTCTGCCCCTCCCCACCTCTAAAAAAATGTCAAGTAATCTAGTGTGAATGGAGGGCATGATAGATTGGGAAAATTATGAATAATGAAACTGAAAAGAAAAATTGAGATGCTAAAAATACGTGAGAGACTTATTAGTCTAACATAACACCATGTTACATGAGAGAGAGAGAGACCCAAGGGAAGAGTGGACTTGCAAAAAGAATATAAATTGTATGTGGTAGAAAGTTAAGGGGGCATTGCAAAAGCAAATATACCAAATAATTGCTCTGGTGACAAATGTTTTTGGTTAAATGGGTGATGGGTATTAAAGAGGGCACTTGTGATGAGCGCTCAGTATTACAGTGATGAATCACTAAATTCTACATCTGAAACTAATATTACACTGTATTTTTTTATTATGTTATGTTAATCACCATACATTACATCATAAGTTTTTGATGTAGTGTTCCATGATTCATTGTTTGCATGTAACACCCAGTGCTCCATTCAGTACGTGCCCTCTTTAATACCCATCACCAGACTAACCCATCCCCCCACCCCCCTCCCCTCTAGAACCCTCAGTTTGTTTCTCAGAGTCCATAGTCTCTCATGGTTCATCTCGCCTCCAATTCCCCTCCCCCCTTCATTTTTCCCTTCCTGCTATCTTCTTTTTTTAACATATAATGTATTATTTGTTTCAGAGGTACAGGTCTGTGATTCAGCAGTCTTACACAATTCACAGCGCTCACCATAGCACATACCCTCCCCAATGTCTATCACCCAGCCACCCCATCCCTCCCACCCCGCACCACTCCAGCAACCCTCAGTTTGTTTCCTGAGATTAAGAATTCCTCATATCAGTGAGATCATATGATACATGTCTTTCTCTGATTGACTTATTTCGCTCAGCCTAATACCCTCCAGTTCCATCCATGTCATTGCAAATGGCAAGATTTCATTCCTTTTGATGGCTGCATAATATTCCATTGTATATATACACCACATCTTTATCCATTCATCTTTTTTTTTAAAGTCTTTATCACACAAATTAAAATGCTAAAAAGAAAACAATAATTCTAAAACCTTTTGCATATATATATATATATATCACATCTTCTTTATCCATTCATCTGTCGATGTACATCTTGGCTCTTTCCATAGTTTGGCTGTCCATATGACCCAGCAATTGCACTACTGGGTATTTACCCCAAAGATGCAAATGTAGTGATCCGAAGGGGTACATGCACCCTGATGTTTATAGCAGCAATGTCCACAATTACACTGTATGTTAACTAACTGGAGTTTAAATAAAAACTTGAAAAAGGAAACAAAAGAAAAGCTGAATAGATGTGTAGTAGAATAGTAGAATAGACATTATTGCATTCATCTTGGTGTCAGTAGTTGAGAGCACTGTGCTAATCATAATTACATATAAGTTCAGTCTCTGTGAAGTAGATACATATTATCTTCTTCCATTGTCACAGACTGCAGTTTTAACTTGTGAGAGAATATGTCGACTATCAGGAAGATAATCAAGAGAACTGACCCCAAATCTGAGAAAACAATATTAAAGAAAGTGACATTTGTGAATCAGAGTATCTCACTTAACCAAAGATATGTATCTTGTATCATAAAGTTGATCTGTGACACCTGAAGATAGACAAGTTTTGGAGACAGAATGGTATTAGTGATATGGGTGTAAATAATTCATATTATGCTTACAGTACATTGTTTCTGGACTACATTATTATTTTTTTTGGAGAGGGAATGTATTTTATTTTATTTTATTTTTTTAAATTTTATTATGTTATGTTAGTCACCATACAATACATCATTAATTTTTGATGTGGTGATCCATGATCCATTGTTTTTGTATAACACCCAGTGCTCCATGCAGTACATGCCCTCCTTAATACCCATCACCAGGCTAACCAATCCCCCCTCCTCCCTTCCCTCTAAAACCCTGTTTGTTTCTCAGAGTCCATAGTCTCTCATGGTTAACTTAACATCTCTAAGGATGCCCCTACAAGTCAACACTTGAATTATCTTGAATCTCTATGAATATGTGCTATCTATAGAATTTAATTCAGGCAGGGGTGAAATAGAAAAAAAAAAAGCTTTAATCATTCCTGGTAATGAATAATTATTGATTTAAGTCTTTAGTCCTTTGATATTCTTAAAATTATGGCAGGTTTAGGTTTTGAATAGAAAATAATGTTGCTTTGTAAGCATGACTTGAAAGAAGAGAATTATATAGAGAGTGATTTCTATTGTAGTTATCGTTTAGGCAGGGGTAGTGTTATTTATTTTGTGTGTCTGTGTTTGTGTGTGCTATGGTGTGTATTCTATATGCAGAATAGTTTTCAACATTTCTATGTGACAAACATCTAGAATATCCTCTACTAGGAAAAAAACCTTCGATGTTATTGCTACTACTCTGGTGTATATGCAGTTATAACTAATTTCAATTATTTATTAATCTGTTCATTTATTCAATAAACATGCATTGAATACCTACTCTCTAATAGGTGCTGTTGTTGAGTATTATAGTTCCTGCTTCCAAGATGTTTAAAATCTATTTTAGAAAATTAATATAAAGCAAATTAATACATAAGAAAAATAATGATAATTGATATTAAGGTACAAAAATTCCATATGGGATATATTATGTGATATTATAAACATAATAAAAAGGAAACATTAATAATGAAAATATGAAATTGTTTGGAGAAAAAGACACAAGCATCAAAAGCATCTTAAAGCATAAGTAAGACTTCTAAGGAAGGTGAAGCAGCTGTGAAAAAATAAGTTAAAAATGCTTCTAGCAGGAAGACTGATCAGCAACAATGGGGCCCTGGAATAAGAAAGCACAAACCACTTTCCTGTCTTGGTGAATGGCACTATAATCCTCCATTAAATTCAGAAAACAAAGAATCTTCTTAGAGTCCTACCTCTCCTTTACTCATCACATTTAATTCATCACTAAGCTCTATTTGAAATACAGCTTAATTCAATTTCTAATTCAAATACACATTTGAAAAAAGGTTTTGAATCCATCTACTTCTCTCTAAATTCCACTTTCATCACCTTAAGTCAGGTCATCTCTCTTACATAACTTAACTAAGCTAGCAGGTATTCTGGCCTCAAGTTATGACTTTCTCCAATCCATCCTCTACACTTATATTTCTATAACGCAAATCTTATAACATCTCTTTTCTTACTTAAATACTTTTTTTTAAAGACTTGTTTATTTAGAGAGAGAGAGAGAGAGCACAAGCAGGGGGAGGGGCAGAGAGAGAGGGAGACAAGCAGACTCCCCGCCGAGCAGGGAGCCTGACGCGGGGTTCAATCCCAGAATGCTGAGATCATGACCTGAGCTGAAACCAAGAGTTGGATGCTTAACCAACTGAGCCACCCAGATGCCCCTTACTTAAATACTTTTAATATCTCATTTTCCTATCACTGAAGTACAAACTCTTGAACATGACATAACTGATACTGAGTGATTTAATCCTTTCTCACCTCTATGTCTTTATCTCTTGTCACTTCCCTGCTGCAAGTGCTCCAAATTACTTAATATTCCCTGAAAATTGTATGTAATTTTGTGACTCCTGCTTTTGCATGGTATTCCTTCTACCTGAAATATCATTAATGTATGTATTTCACATTAATTATGTCTGGGTATACTTAAATTCTCAACCCATATATCACATCTTCTGGGGAGCATCCCATTATTTGCACTGTTTATAATCTTCTTTGATAAGCTTTCTCTTTGGTTCTGTGTCTATCACTTTCAGAACACCCTTTATACTGTATTAAAACTAGTCCATTTATATCTGTGCCTCTCTTACTAGAGTCCAAACTCCTTAAAGTCAGGAATCACTTGATTAATGTTTTTATTGCTCATACATAACATGAGTCACAGTGCCTGGCACATCAAAGTGATGCAGTAAATATGTGTTGAATGAATTACTGAGTGAATGAATATAAAAACTGCAGACTAAGAAACGTGCAGTGGCATACATAGCACACCGACCATATATAGAACATTTGACACTTGGAGAGAATACTTTTTTTTAAAAAAAACAAACTCCTGTGCATGACATGACACATTTATTATCATATTCATATGGATTATAGAAGTATAGCCCCAAAAGAAATGGGGAAAGTGAAAATATAATTATGTCAATATGAAATAAAAGGATAAAATATTAAATAATAAAGCACAATTATTTAGAAAATATTGAACAAAACAATGCAATCATTTTTATACCTAACTATTTGAACTTGGTCCTTTAGTAACAGTCTGGTATAATAGTTTTTCTAAATAATAATCTGGTAAGTACATAAATGAATTAAAATTAAGAAGGAAACATCTACAAACAGTATAATTTAGAAAACTTCTAAATTTAACTTTTGTTGTGACATTTCATTTTCTTAATCTTCTCATAATTCATAAATTTTAAGGAATGAAAACAAAAATTAACACTTAAAAATATATATGATTTCTGGCCTGATCATGGTAATATAGACTTATTTCTCCCTGTTTCTCTCTATAAAGTAGAATTACAAACCTTGGAAATAATGCAAGATACAACAAAAAGAAAACTGAAAAGAAAGAGGAAGACAGATTGGTTTGGAACCCCAGATTGGACAAACAAGTGGCAAGACTTCTTACACCATCCCACCCAGAAAAGTTGATTCAGCCTTAACATTTCTCAACCTGCAACTTACCAACAGAAAACAGGTCAGATAGGCCAATTCCTTTCATAAATTGAACAAAAGTCCTGCTAACAACACCAAGTGAGTGCAGAAGCAAGAACAAGAAAGATGGATATGTAACCTTCTAACAGTAAGAGAATGTAGGGTGGGAGGCTGTTTTCCTTCCCTGCTGGGCCTGAAGCTATTCCTCACTATCTCTACCACAACCTAGAAACACTAGGAAGCAAGGGGTGGGAAGATCCAACAAGTGGATCCCACAATAATCATCCTGGACCAGCAAAGCATCTTTCTTTCTCCAGACAAAACAAGTGGAACCAAATGGGCACTCCAGCAGCAGAACATAAAAAAGCAGATCAAAACAAACAAACAGGGGCACGTGGGTGGCTCAGTCGTTAAGCATCTGCCTTCGGCTAAGGTCATGATCCCAGCGTCCTGGGGTCGAGCCCCACATCAGGCTCTCTGCTCGGCGGGAAGCCTGCTTCTCCCTCACCCACTCCCCCTGCTTGTGTTCCTGCTCTCTCTGACTCTCTCTGTCTGTCAAATAAATAAATAAAATCTTTAAAAACAAACAAACAAAACAACAACAAAAACAAAAACCTCAACAGCTCTGAAATTAAATTGCTTTTGGAACCACATCCCACAAAAGAAGGCCAGATTTTTCACAGAAACAGAAAAAAAATGGCAATTTTCAGAAAGAAAAAAGCTGGAAGTATTATCATTCTGATTTCAAAATATATTACAAAGCTGTAGTAATCAAAATAGTATGGGTTTGACATAGACACTTAAATCAATGAAACAGAATAGAGATCCCAGTAATAAACCCTTGCATATGTGGTCAAGTACTATTTGACAAGGGAGCCAAGAATACTCAATAGAAAAAAGGTAGTCTTCAATAAATGGTGCTGGGAAAAATGAATATTCACATGAAAAAGAATAAAATTGCACCCTAATCTTAATACCACTTATAAAAATCAACTCCAACTGGATTAAGAACATAAACATAAGATTGAAACCACACAATTTCTAGAAGAAAAAATAAAGTCTTGATAATGATTTCCCAAAGCACAAGCAACAAATGTACAAATCAACAAGTGGAACAACATTATACTAAAAGTTTCTTCTGAGCAAAAGAAACTATCAACAAATGAAAAGGCAACTTACAAAATGGGAGAAAATATATGTAAATCATATATCTGATAAGAGATTAATATTCAAAATGCATAAGGAACTCATACACTCAATATTAAAAAATTTGATTTAAAAATAGGCAGAGGACTTGAATAGACATTTCTTTAAAGATCTACAAATGGCCAACAATTATATAAAATGGTGCTCAACATCACTAATCATCAGGGAAATGCAAATCAAAACCACAATGACATATCAGATCTATTAGGATGGCTATTATCAAAAAGACAAAAGATAAATTCTGGCAAGGATATGGAAAAAAGGGAACCCTGGTGCACTGCTATTGAAAATGTAAATTAGTGTAGCTATTATAGAGAACAGTATGCAGTTTCTCAAAAAATTAAAAATAGAAATACCATATGATTCAGCAATCCCATTTCTGGGTATATATCCAAAGGAAATGAAATCACTGTCTTAAGGAGATATCTGCACTCTGATGTTCATTTCATCATTATTCACAATAGCCAAGATATGGAAACAATTAACAATTTGTCTAGTAGACTCCATACTGAGAATAAATCTTGATCTATTATGCTTGTCAATTAAAAAAATAACATTGAACCTAACTCATAAGGGTATTTACAAAAATATACATTTTTCCCTGCTTCCAAATGTTACCATACTCCAAAATCTGAAATCTGAATTTTTCTTCAGTTTGTCTTTTGCTTTCAGCTTATTTTTACTGTTTTTCTTTTATTCCTTTACTTTAGTATTCTTTGTTGTTATTGTCTTGTATGATAGAATTCTAAGATAGCCCCATGACCTTTGTCCCTCTTTTGTTACTATCTTGATTCTATTATGCTATCTGACAAAAGGTATTTTGCATATGTGATTAAGGTTACTATTAGATGATCTCAGGAAGATTATCCAGGTGGGCCTAAGCTATCATATAAGCCCTTAAAATAGAGAGTTTTATCTGGATAGTAGCAGAATAAGATTTCAGAAAGATTCAAAGTGTGAGAGGACTTGACATTAAGGAGGTTCTCCATTGCTGAGAGGGAGGGGATCATAGGAAAAGGACCCAAGAATGGTCTCTATGAGATGAGAACAGTCCCTGGTTGACAGCAAGAAAGTGAGTACTTCAATCCTACAATTCCAATGGCCTGAATTCTGCCAACAATCTGAATAAGCTCAGAATTGGATTCTTCCACAGGGCCTCAAGGTAAGAGTCCATCCAGTTAACAATTTTATATCAGCTTCATAGACTGTAAATAGAGAAGCCAGATGATACCACCTGAACTTCTGACCCACAGAACTGTAAGCAAATAAAAACATATTATTGTTTTAAGTTGCAAACCTTGTGGTAATTTGTTATACAGCAATAAAAAAATGAATACACTCCACAATCCTTTTGAGATTCACACAAGTCTTGACCATTAAGTGTAATTAAAATTCTATTTAGTCTCAGACCAAAAAAAAATGTGGTGGGAACACTAGATCTATAGATTAGGTGTTTGAGAAAATGGAATTCTATTTCTGAATATCCTCATAGAAGCTCTACTCCAGTCTTGGAAAAGATCTTTGCTTTGCTTCTTTCCCCATTAAACTCCATGTATATGAGTAAGGTATCAAAGATAATTTCTTGATTTGTGGATGAAAAATGTCAGTAAGCAGCTAACCAACTATTTAGTGAATCTAGAATCTGAATACTGTACCCACTGAGTCTAGCCTATCTTTGAAAACAGTGGAAACATCTGACAGGAGAAGTTTCAATCTCTTGATGTTGAATTGTCTATAAGATATTAAAATTCATATTGACTATACTAGAGAAAAATATTGGCTATATTGCTGATGGTAGTATTTTAAGAAGATGAAAAACATCCTTCAGAATAAAAGTAGAAAATATCTTTTTCCTTCTAAGAAGGCAGAAAGTAACAAAGCTGCTAAGAAAACTACTGTATAATAACTGCCATTTGAACTGTCATAGGGTTTCCTCATAATTCCTGCTGCCTTTCTAACAGATGGCACTATGCCTTCCAGTATTAATCTCTATTGAGAGATTTTCCAAAAAAGCAATACATGCCCTCTCAAGGCAAAACCACCAAAAGCCCAAATGGCTAGTTATTACCATTCTCTGCCTTCTCTGATTTCATTTTTGTTCTATTTATGAATGGCCAAGATTTTTTTAAAATAATAGTACAAAGGGACATAGTCAATATAAACATATAGTGGATAAAAGAAAAAGTGTATAAAAGTTTCTATCATGACAAAGGAAATCTCTTCACCTATTTCTCCACTTATATAAAAGGTTTTGGAAGACATAGAGACAAGAAAGGGAGCCAGATACTATTGTTATAAATTAATGGAAAATTCAGAAAAGAAAAGAGAAGACATGGTGTATTATTATTCTGGAGGTGCCATAATAAAATATCACAGACCACATATCTTAGAAGAAATTTATTTTCTCACAGTTCTGGAGGCTAGCAGTCACAGGTCAAGGTCTGGCAGAGTTTGATTGCAAGTGAAGACTGTGATTTGCAAATAGCTGCTGCCTCATTGTGTCATCACATGAAATTTTATGTACACACAAAAAGAGAGCAAGATCTCTGCTCTTTAATTTTTTAAAAGATTTTATTTATTTATTTAAGAAAGAGAGAGAGACAGAGAGCAAGCATGAACAGGGTAAGGGCAGAGGGAGAAACAGGTTCCATCCCAGGACCCTGAGATCATGACCTGAGCCAAAGGCAGACGATTAACCGACTGAGCCACTCGGCCTCCCTGTTCTTTCTCTTATTATAAGGTCACTAATCCTCTAAGATATGGCCCCACTCTTATTTTCTCATTTGAACTTAATTACCTCCTTAAAGGCCCTATCTCCAAATATAGTCACATTGGGGATTAAGTCTTCAACATTTGAACCTGGGGAGGAACACCATCCCGTCCATAATATTCTACTATCTAGTCTCCCAAAAGTCTTGTTTTTCTTTCATGCAAAATATGTTCATTCCATCCCAACAGCACACCATTTTAACTCATTCCAGCATCAACTTTAAAGTCTAAAGTTCAAAGTCTCATATAAATATCATCTAAATAAAATATAACAATTTGGCCTAAGGCAAAATTCCTTTCCAGCCGTGAACCTGTGAAACCAGACAAGTTATGTGCTTGCAAAATACAATGGTAGGACATAATTTGTCTGGAATAGGATAGACATTCCCATTCTAAAAGGGAAAAATTGGAAGGAAGAAAGGGGTGACAGGTTCCAAGGAAGTCCCAAACCTAGCAAGACAAATTCCATTAGATTCTAAGTCTCAAGAATAATTCTGTGTGATTCATTGCTCTGTCCTCCAGATCCACCATGTCAGCAGCATTACCCCCATACTCCTAGATGTCAGCCCTATCCTTGCTGCTGCATGTGGCAGTAGCCAGACCTGCTGAGATGGAGGCTGTGACCCCACCTGTTGATACCAAGGAGGAAGCCCTAATTATCTAAATCACAGTCAGGGTCATTCTCTCTCTCTCTTTTTTAAAGTAGGCTCCATGTCCAGCATGGAGCCCAATGTGGGGCTTGAACTCAAGACCTAAACTGAGATCAAGAGTCGGATGCTTAACCAGTTGAGCCACCCAGCTACCCCTTTTCTCTTTTCTTGAAGAATAGCATTCCTTTGTAGTAGAATAACTTTATTGTCTCATCCTGTGGAATCTCAGAAATCCAAAAGCCTCCTCTGTTTTATCCCATCTCTGTTCCCTTTGGTGCAATCCAGCCAAGTCTCTGCTGGCATAATCCCATCTCTACTCCTGGCCCTGGCTAAAATGGCTGATTAGATCTGTGGTACACATCCATACTCATCTCCTTATCAAATTATGATTTAGCCACATACTTAATATTATATATTCAGAACACACTTTCTCATTATTTTGTAATATGGATAAACTGAGTATTTTCCAAATCTTCAAGTTCTGATCCCTCTTTGCTTAACAACTCTAATTTATTTCTCCTCACATTTTTACTATGAACAAGAGAGGCAAGGCTGCATCTTCAACATTTTGCTTAGAAATCTAAGTTACATATTCAATTTCATCGTTCACAAATTCTACCGTCCACAAAACACGAGAATACAATTCAGCTAAGTTCCTTGTCACTTTATAAAATTTCCCCCATTGTCTAATAACATGTTTACTATTTCCATCTGAATCTCACTATAATTGCATTTAACATTCATATTTCTAACAACAGACCTTTCAAGCAGTGTAGAATTTTTCTGGAATGTATCCCCAAACTCCAAGTCTTTACCAATGTCCAATTCCAAAGTCACTTCCACATTCTTGGGTATTTGCTACAGTAGCATTTCACTTCATAGTATCAAAATCTGTATTAGTCTGCTCAGACTACCATAACCAAATGCCAGATTGTGTGGTTTAAATGACAAAAATTTATTTTCTCACAGTTCTGGAGGCTGGAAGTCCCAGATCAAAGTCCAACAGAGCTCTGTTTTTCATGAGACTTCTCTTCCTGACTTTTAGATGTCCACCTTCTTGTTGTGTCCTTACATTAATTTTTCTCTGCACAAAGAGTGAGAGAGAGATACACCTCTGGTGCCTCCGCTTGTAAAGACTTCAATCCTGTTGGATTAGAGCCCCACCCTTATGACTTAATTTAACCTTAATTACCTCTCTGAAGAACCAATCTCCAAACACAGTCATATATAGGTTAGGGCTTCAACATATGAATTTTTGAGGAGACACAATTTAGTTTATCACATATGGAAAATCTCAAATACCCAAGAAGAAACTTGAATAACATTATTCTAAACAGTATACCTAAATTTTCTATCTTCCAAAATCACATACTAAAGCAATATATTATAAATTTATCATTTAAAAAGAAAATTAACAGGGACGCCTGGGTGGGCTCAGTCGTTAAGCGTCTGCCTTCGGCTCAGGTCATGATCTCAGGGTCCTGGGATCGAGCCCTGCATCGGGCTCCCTGCTCGGCAGGAAGCCTGCTTCTCCCTCTCTCACTCCCCCTGCTTGTGTTTCCTCTCTCGCTGTCCCTCTCTCTGTCAAATAAATAAATAAAATCTTTAAAAAAAAAAGAAAATTAACTAGATAGGGGAATCCTTTCATAATGTATACGTGTATCAAATCACTACAATGTACATTTTAAATGTGTTGCAATTTTATTTGTCAATTATACTCCAATAAAGCTGGAATTTAAAAAGATAATGATATAAAAAGAAGTTTGGTGGTTGATCTATAAAATAAAATAATAAATCAGTAACAGCAGAGAAAGATTATTTTAGACTGATAAAACGTCCCATCCATCTTTAAATCAGGATTATATACTAATTTAAAGAACTATACTTAACATATTTCAGTCACTTTTTACACCAAATGGGAATGACATGGGTTAATACAAAGGCATAGAAGTAGAAAAATATAAGGCCTGTTAAGGAAATAATAAGAAGGAAATAATAAGGAATGTTATTAAATGTTAAGGAAATAATAAGACTTTTGGCTGGGGCCAGAAGCAGTCTAGATTAATTCCATACAAAAAGTATGAATACTGTTTACAACATTTGTAGCTAAATGTTCATTTGTACTCTATTCTAAATCTCTCCAATTACATGAAGTGTTTAATGAGAGAGCTGCTTGATTTTTCCTTTGTTGTGCCTCCCAGTTATCTGCCCTCCTGAAATCTAGATGTCTGATACACTACCAGGAAAAAAAAAAAGAATAAATCTTTTTCCACATGACAGGCCTTCATATTTTAATACTGTCATCATGCCAGATAATCCCCAATGCTTCTCTTTTCCTAAGAGGTCACCTGATAGTCCTACATCTCAGATCCACACCCTTCCCCTTCATTCCTGTTGCTAGTGCCTTTGTTCAGACATTCATTATTCTTTACCTGAATGATTATATTAGCAAACTCATTGGTCTCTTCCTTGCCTCATTACTCTCCAAACTATTCTCCACATTAATATAGTTATAATATTTCTTTAAAAAGGGAAAAGTGATTTGTCACTTATATTTAAAACTTCTCTTTTTTTATTTTTATTTTTTTAAATTTTTTTATTGATATGTTAATCACCATAAATTACATCATTAGTTTTTGATGTAGTGTTCCATGATTCATAAACCTTCTCAATTTTAATGATTTGTTTTTATGCGTATGTCTCCCACTTGATTGTGAGCTACTCAAGGGCCAAGAACATAACTTATTCATCTTTGTAGCCTTAGTTATTAGCACAATGCCTAGCATATAACACATGCTCTGTAAGAATAAAATTTGGTTCTGTTTTTTGTTTCCCTGAAAATAATATTTTAAAAAATATTTTATTTAAATTCAGTTACTTGACATATAGTGTATTATTAGTTTCAGAGGTAGAGTTTAGGGATTCATTAGTTGCATAAAACACCCAGTGCTCATGACATCAGATGCCCTCCTTAATGCCCATCAACCAATCACCCTATCCCCTCACTCAGTACATCTCCAGCAACCCTCAGTTTTTTTCTTTGGTTAAGAGTCTCTTATGGTTTGTCACCCTCTCTGATTTTGTCTTATTTTATTTCTCACCACTTCCCCTATAATCTTCTGTTTTGTTTCTTAAATTCCACATATGAATGAAATCATATGATTATTACATGTCTCTGATTGACTTATTTCACTTAGCATAATACCCTCTAGTTCCATCTATATCATTGCAAATGACAAGATTTCATTTTTTTTTTTTTTGATTGCTGAGTAATATGCCATTGTATATTTATACCATATCTTTATCCATTCATCTGTCAATGAACATCTGGGCTCTTTTGATAGTTTGGCTACTGTGGACATTGATGCTCTAAATGTTGGGGTGCAGGTGCCCCTTTGGATCACTACATTTGTATTCTTTGAGCAAATACTGAGTAGTGCAATTGCTGTGTCATAGGGTAGCTATATTTTTAACTTTTTAAGGAACCTCCATACTGTTTTCCATACCACCTTGCAATCCCACCAGTGGTGTGAGTAGGTTCCCCTTTCTCTGCAACCTCACCAACAACTGTCTTTTCCAGACTTATTAATTTTAGCCATTCTGACTGGTGTGAGGTGATTTCTCATTGTGGTTTTGATTTGTATTTCCCTGATACCAAGTAATGTTCAACATTTTTTCATGTGTCTGTTGGCCATGTGCATGTCTTCTTTGGAGAAATGTCCGTTCATGTCTTCTGCCCATTTCATGATTGGATTATTTGTTCTTTGGTTGTTGAGTTTGATAAGTCCTTTATAGATCTTGGATACTAGCCCTTTATCTGATAAGACATTTGCAAATATCTTCTCCCATTCCGTAGGTTGTCTTTTGGTTTTGTTGACTGTTTCTTTTGCTGTGCAAAAGCTTTTTATCTTGACACAGGCCCAATAGTTCATTTTTGCTTTTGTTTCCCTTGCCTTTGGAGATGTGTCTAACAAGAAGTTGCTGTGGCTGAGTTCAAAGAGGTTGCTGCCTGTGTTCTCCTCTAGAATTTTGATGGATTCCTTACTCACATTTAGGTCTTTCATCTTTTTGGAGTTTATTTTTGTGTATGGTGTAAGAAAATGGTCCAGTTTCATTCTTCTACATGTGGTTGTCCAATTTTCCCAGCACCATTTGTTGAAGAGACTATCTTTTTTCCATTGGATATTCTTTCCTGTTTTATCAAAGATTAGTTGACAATAGAGTTCAGGGTCCATTTTGGGGTCCCTATTCTGTCCCATTGATCTAGGTGTCTGTGTTTGTGCCAGTACCATGCTGTCTTGATGATTACAGCTTTGTAATATGGCTTGAAGCCAGGCATTGTGATGCCATCAGTTTTGCTTTACTTTTTCAACATTCCTTTGGCTATTCAGGATCTTTTCTGGGTCGATACAAATTTTAGGATGATTTGTTCCAGCTCTGTGAAAAATACTGATGGTGTTTTGATAGGAATTGCATTGAATGTACAGAGTGCTCTGGGTACCATAGACATTTTAACAATATTTAATCTTCCAATCCATGAGCATGGCATGTTTTTCCATTTCTTTGTGTCTTCCTCAATTTCTTTCACGAGTGTTCTATAGTTTTCAGGGTAGAGATCCTTTGCCTCTTTGGTTAGGTTTATTCCTAGGTATCTTATGGTTTTTGGTGCAATTGTAAATGGGATTGGTTCCTTAATTTCCCTTTCTTCTGTCTCATTGTGAGTGTAGAGACACACAAGTGATTTCTGTGTGTTGATTTTATATCCTGCCACTTTGCTGAATTCCTGTATGAGATCTAGCAATTTTGGGGTGGAGTCTTTTGGGTTTTCCACATAGACTATCATGTCATCTGCAAAGAGTGAGAGTTTGACTTCTTTGTTGATTTGGATGCCTTTTATTTCTGTTTGTTGTCTGATTGCTGAGGCTAGGACTTCTAGTATTATGTTAAACAACAGTGGTGAGACTGGACATCCCTGTCATGTTCCTGAACTTACGGGGAGAACTCTCAGTTTTTCCCCATTGAGAATGATATTTGCTGTGGGCTTTTATGATATTGAGGTATGTCCCCTCTATCCCTTCACTGTGGAGAGTTTTAATCAAAAAAGGATGTTGTACTTTGTCAAATGCTTTTTCTGCATCCATCGAAAGGATCATATGGTCCTTGTTCTTTCTTTTATTAGTGTAGTGTATCACATTGATTGATCTGTGGATGTTGAGCCACCCTTGCAGCCCAAGAATAAATCCCACTTGGTCGTGGTGAATAATCCTTTTAATGTACTGTTGGATCCCACTGGCTAGTATCTTGGTGAGAATTTTTGCATCCATGTTCATTAGAGATATTGGTCTGTAATTCTCCTTTTTAGTGGGGTCTTTGTCTGGTGTTGGGAATCGAGGTAATGCTGGCTTCATAGAGTGAGTTTGGAAGTTATCCTTTCATTTCTACTTTTTTTTTGAACCAGCTTCAGAAGAACAGGTATTAATTCTTCTTTAAATGTTTTGCAGAATTCCCCTGGGAAGCCATCTGGCCCTGGACTCTTGCTTGTTGGGAGATTTTTGATTACTGCTTCAATTTCCTTGCTGGTTATGGGTCTGTTCAGGTTTTCTATTTCTTCCCGTTTCAGTTTTGGTAGTTTATAAATTTCTAGGAATGCATCCATTTCTTCCAGATTGCCTAATTTGATGGCATATAGTTGCTCAGAGTATATTCTTATAATTGTTTGTATTTCTTCAGTGTTGATTGTGATCTCTCCTCTTTCATTTATGACTTTATTTATTTGGGTCCTTTCTCTTTCCTTTTTGATAAGTCTGGCTAAGGGGTTATTGATCTTATGAATTCTTTCAAAGAACCAGCTCCTAGTTTCATTGATCTGCTCTGCTGTTCTTTTGGTTCTATTTCATTGATTTCTGCTTTAATCTTTATTATTCTCTTCTCCTGCTGGGTTTAGCTTTATTTGCTGTTCTTTCTCCAGCTCCTTCAGGTGTAAGGTTACATTATGAATTTGAGACTTTTCTTGTTTCTTGAGAAAGGCTTGTATTGCTATATACTTCCCTCTTAGGACTGCCTTTGCTGCATCCCAACGTTCTGAACTGTTGTGTTTTCATTTTCCTTTGTTTCCATGATTTTTTAATTCTTTAATTTCCAGTTTGATTCATTCATTCTTTAGTAGGATGCTCTTTAATCTCCATGCATTTGTGTTCCTTCCAAATTTCCTCTTGTGATTGAGTTCAAGTTTCAAAGCGCTGTGGTTTGAAAATATGCAGGGAATAATCCCACTCTTTTGGTACTGCTTGAGACCTGATTAGTGACCCAGTGTGTGGTCTGTTCTGGAGACTCTTCCATGTACATTAGAGAAGAATGTGTATTCTGTCGCTTTAGGATGGGGTACTCTGAATAGATCTGTGAAGTCCAACTGGTCCAGTGTGTCATTCAAAGCCCTTGTTTCCTTTTTGATCTTCTGCTTTATAATCTGTCCATTGTTGTGAGTACCTACAACTATTGTATTGCTATCAACGTGTTTCTTTAATTTTGTTACTAATTGATTTATGTAATTGGCTGCTCCCATGTTAGTGGCATAAATATTTTCAATTGTTAAATCTTCTTTTTGAATAGACCCTTTAATTATGATATAGTGTCCCTATTCATCTCTTATTACAGTCTTTCATTTAAAATCTAGTTTGTCTGAAAATAAGAATTGCTACCCCAGCTTTCAGTTGTTGTCCATTAGCATGTTAAGTGGTTCTCCACCCCCTCACTTTCAATCTGGAGGTGTCTTTGGGTCTAAAATGAGTCTCTTGTAGACAGCATATCGATGGATCTTTTTTTTTAATCCAATCTGATACCTGTGTATTTTGATTGGAGCACCTAGTCCATTTACATTCAGAGTAATTATTGAAATATATGAATTCAGTGCCATTGTATTCCCTGTGAGGTCACAGTTTCTCTATGTTGTCTCTGTTCCTTTCTGGTCTGTTTCTTTTTGGCTCTCCCTTCACTTAAAGGATCCCCTTTAGTATTTTTTGCAGGGCTGGTTTAGTGATCACAAATTTTTTTTAGTTTCTGTTTATCCTCGAAGCTCTTTATCTCTCCTTCTATTCTGAATGACAGCCTTGCTGGATAAAATAATCTGGACTATTTTCTTCATTTAACACATTGAATATATCATGCTAGTCCTTTCTTGCCTGCCAGGTCTCTGTGGACAGGGCTGCTGCCACTCTTATGTTTCTACCTTGTAGGTTAAGCACCTCTTGTCCCACTGTTTTCAGGATTTTCTCTTTATCTCTGAAATTTGCAAGCTTCATTCTTATACGTGGAAAGGTTGACCTATTTTTATTGATTTTGAGGGGGACTCTCTAGGCCTCCTGGACTTGAATGCCTTTTTCCTTCCCGAGATTAGGGAAGTTCTCAGCTATAAATTGCTCAAATAAACCTTCTGCCTCCCTCTCTCTCTTTCCTCTTCCTCTGAGACTCCAATTATTCTAATATTGTTCTGCTTTATGGTATCACTGATCTCTTGAATCCTCCCCTTGTGATCCAGTAGTTATTACTCTTTTCCTCAGCTTCCTTATTCTCTATCATTTTGTCTTCTATATCACTGACTTTGTCTTCTGCCTTATTTATCCTCAGAGTTAGAGTCCCCATTTTTTATTGCATCTCAATAATAGCCTTTTTGATTTTGACCTGATTAGATTTTAGTTCTTTTATTTCTCCAGTAAAGGATTCTGTAGTGTCATCTATGCTTTTTTCAAGCCCAGCTAGTATCTTTATAGTCGTTGCTTTGAATTCTAATTCCAACATCTTACTTATATCCATATTTATTAAATCCCTGGCAGTGAGTACTGCCTCTTGTTCTCTTTTCTGAAGTGAGTTATCCCTCTGCCATTATGTCCAGAAAAGAGTAAATGAGAGATGGAAAATACAAAAATAGCAACAATGACACAGAAAAATATACACTACACAAATCAGAAGAGAACAGAAACTGAAAAAGAAAAGAAAAGAAAAAAAAGAAAATAAAATCAAACAAGAATTTGAACAGAACCAAACAATAAACTAGATCCTGGGTGTATTTTGGTCTGTTTGTTAGAAGAAACTAGATCCCAAAATAGGAAAGAAAAAAAATATATATATATATATGAAGTTGAATACAATGAAAGGAAGCCAAAAATGAAAATTATATATATAAACCATAAGTGTAAAAATGTAAATTAAAAAAAGACTTAAGAAATAATTGATAAAATAAGAAAATAGCTGAAAAGGAAAATAAAATATAAAACTGAAGAACCAAAGTATAATAAGAAAAAACCATGAATATTTCTTTCCCCAAGAGCTAGAGTTTTATAATTCTGTATGATTGGTAAATTTGGCATTATCTAGAGGTTCTTGCTGGTGTTCTGGGGAAGGGCCTGTTGTGCTGATTCTCAGGTGTCTTTGCCCTGGCAGAATTGTACTGCCCTTGCCAGGGGTTCAGTCTCAGTGTAAACCACTCTGGAGCCAGTGTGTGGGATGAAAATGGTGGTGCCCTGAACTTTAGCTCTGGAGCTGTAAGTTCACATGCCCTCACGGAACTCTTCAGTGAGCCCTCACAGAAAAGCAGTCAATCACTCTCCTCTCCGTGGTTTCCCTCCACACTCTGTGTTCACCCAGGCTGTGACTGATCATTTTTACCTTAAGAATGTAACCCCATTTCTAGTCTCCAAACTACAGACTCCTGGAGCACCCACCTGTGCCCTTCTACCTGGGAGTTGGAGGGGGGTCTTGCCAAGGTTCTTCCACTTGCTGGGTCACTGCTCAAAGAGCAGTCACTAGACCTTGCAGTGGTTTGGGGTTTATGGCAACACTGAGCATAAAGCCGTCACCCTGGCTTGTTGTTTCCAACTGGCTTCCCCACTCCAATGCCTGGGAACTCTGCTGCACTCAGGCACCTCTATTCTTTTTGTGACCCCAGGGATCCTGAGACCACACTGTTCCACCTGGGATTCCACCCTGCTTTGCCTCCTGAGCACCTTTCAGGCAAACTTCTAAAAGTCCCAATTGTGCGCTCTGCTGCTTATAACACTTTTGGGTACCCAGCTAACAGAGGCTACCTCCCCACCTCCCCCATGGTTTATCTTCCAATATATCACCTTGGATTCATGTCTCTATACCTCCTACTTTGCAAAAGTGGTTGCTTTTCTATTTGTAGAATTGTAACAATTCTTTTCTCAGATCACTAGTTCATTTTGCAGGTGTTCAGAATGATTTGATGACTATATAGCTGATTTCCAGGGACCAGATGAAATTATTGTCCCCTATTCCTCCACCATCTTACCTCTCTCTTCTCCCTGAAAATACTTTTACTGTGTCTAGCACAGTGCTTAGGAAATGTGTTATTATCAGAAGACATCAGAATAAAGAAATATTACCAGCTGAAGTATTTCTTTATAATTCTTTGATTCTATTGATTCTACTTTGTATATGGACAGGATAAGAACCTGGAAATATATCCTAATAATAATAGCTAATGTTTATTGAGTTTTTATTATGCATTGCTATCTTTTTTTTTTCTGTTTTAAGCAGTTTAAAAATATTTTATTTAATCTTGACAAAGGAAATATAAAGTCCATAAAATGTAAATACTATTATTAGTCTCATTTTACAAAAGGGAAAACTGGCACACAGAAATGAAATAATTTGACCTAAGGTCACACAATCTTTAAGTGAGAAAGTGTCAAACATAAATTGTACCAGAAAGATTACAGACAAAGAAGACTTCATTTGACTATTGCAGTATGGGAGAAAGATCAGACTCAACTTTGAATGTCATAGGGGAAGGTAGGGATTAATAGCTAATAGACAGTATGAGTCAGTGAATGGAAAATTACTAAGAGGAACTTGGTCATTTTAGGAAGGGTGAGGGGATTCTTGCTAAAGTGGTCTCAGAAGGCCACAAATGGCGAATGACAGGTTTATTTGAGAGGAGGGCTCAGAAGATTTTGACTAAATTTTTTGTTAAGGAGGGAGTTCTTGTCAGCCTCTCCTCTTATACAAAGAAATGTGACATTATTCTTCTTTTGGAATAATATAACATTGTTTTTTGTTCAGCCATCTCTTGTTCATTAAGTTCCAACTAAACTATCTCTTGAGAGTTGGTAGTAGAGGATATTTGCTGGATGTCATTTAATGAGAAAATTTTCTATAAAAATAAAAATAATATTAATGGGTGGAGAAGACTATAAACCCACTTTCTGGTTCCAAAGGACAATCAGTCAAGATTTCTAGATGTTGGGTTGCAAACTTCCTTAGATGGTGGAATGAGGATGACAGTGGCAATTTGATAGATTTCCCAGTTTGCAACTTGAATTTATGGTGCACAGCAAGGACATCTACAAATTTTTAAGAATTTCATATAATTTATGAAGTATTTATATTAATAATATTTAATCATGCAAATATAACCTAAAGAAGGTTAAGCATCTCTTCTTCTTTGACAATACTTTTTTTATGCAATTCAATATACCAAAAAAAACCTAATTATTTTTAACATCTCTTTCTTTACAAGGTGAAAGAAAAATCCTTTGAGATTTTTAAGTCATTTTGAGATCAAGATTTCAGTTAGAGTTTGATTTTGGGAAAGCAAAATGTTGAAAGTTGTCAAAAATGTAAAAAGATTTGAAATTTGCCTAAATAGGATCATGAGTCACTGTGAAACAATACTTAACTACCAATTTTACAAAAGTCACAAAATATTTCAAAAGTAAATATAAGAGGTAACATGACTGTGGAAAAAATAGCTTTTTTAAAAATGAGAAGGCTCAGTTAAATAATCTTAATATTAAATGTCTTAAATGACCAAGGATAGGATAAAGTCAACATAAAGCAGAGGAAACTTTTCTGGTAAGACACAGAATCCTTGTTTCCTAGACAGATTACTCAAAAGGTAGAGAAATCCTTTTACAAACTGTTACTAAGACAAATAATCATTTATCTAAATGGACCTTACTAAATTGGCATGGCAGAATTCTTGCTGAAATGGCCATAACAAGCCAAGGAATTTGGCCAAGAATAAGACCTAGTTGAGAAAGGGATCAGAAGACTCTGTCTAAAGCTTGGTCAAAGAGAGACTCCTTCTCAAAAGCCAGTATTGAAATGCAACCTGACTCAGAAATCTTTGTCATCTCACCACTTGTAACTCCATTGTCTTTTCCCATTTGAATTCTTCCTCTGCATGCTGGCTAATTTTATATTATATCCTGGACATTTTGAATAGTATGCCACTGTGCATCTTGTTTAAAACCAGTTAGAAAATGTTGAGATTTTTATCAGGCATCATCTTCATTAGTTTCAGAGAGAAATTTCCAATCTGCCTCCTATTTTTTTTATTCTAATGTCAGTTGAGTTTTCAAAGCCTTTACAATGCTATTGGTACCCATTTTGTATGTGTTTCACCCAAGGTTTATTTTAGGACCTGGAAGATTATCTGTTAGTTCAGTTCTCAATTCTTTGAGCACCTGAATATTATCAGATTAATATCTATACTGTATAGAACCAACCCAGGAATTAATTAACAATTCTGGAAATTTCTAGGTGCTTATGGGCTCCCATTTAGGTCTCTGGCTAGAATGCTATGGCTTTAGTTACCCCACTCTGTCATGCACACAAATTTCTTGGATACTGGGGTATAAAGAAAACAGAAAGCAAAAGATAAATAATAAAGGATTTCTGCACTCTTTCTCAGCATTTGAATTTCCCTGTCCTGCTTTGTAAACCAGAACAAGATGGTTTCTCTTGTATATTTCTCTGATTGCTCTCTGCTGCCAACCTCATTGTTTCTTATGTAAGTACACAGAATACTGGGGAAGGAGGAATAGTAAATCTATTGGCAGTTCAGGTGGAACATTTAATTCTGGTCTTCTTCCTTATTCTGCCTATTATTTACCTCTTGGTGTCCTCAAATATCTGGAGCATTTAATTCTGCTTAGGATTTACAGCTACATTCAGTGGAAGAGGCAGAGTGGCGTATGCTTACTCTATCTTATTTGAAACCAGAACCTGTGCTCTGTGTGTGTGTGTGTGTGTGTGTGTGAGAGAGAGAGAGAGAGAGAGAAAGAGAGAGTGAGTCACTTTTTTTTTCTTAATAGATGTTTCTTTCACTAGACTGCAATTTCATGAAGGCAAGAATCTTGTTTGTGTTTGCTCAAAATTTTATACCTTATTCCTCTAAAAATGTCATATAGCTCTGGCTTAAAAACAGACATTTATTTCTCACAGTTCTAGAAGCTGGAAGTCCAAGATCAAGGTAGTATCATGATCATATTCTAGTGAGGGTCCTCTTTTGGGTTGCAGAAGACTTTCTAGGTCCTTGCATGGTGGAAAGGAGTAAGCTTGCCTTTAGCATCTTCTTAGAAGAGCACTAATTCTATTTATGAGGGCTCTACCCTAATCTAATTATTTCCCATAGGTTCCACCTTCTAACCCCATCATATTGAGGATTAGATTTCAACATATGAATTCTGAGGGGTAAACATTTAGTGTATAACAAGTTCTACACTTATTTTCCTTTTATATCCCCAACAAAGTTTTACTGTTGCTCTTATTGCCTTATAAGTTTTACACATTTCTTTTTAAGTTTATTCCTGGGAAATTTATAATTTTCTCTTGTCTATAAGTGATAGTCAAAATTGGTGTCCTTTAGGAGGAAGACAGCAAAAAACTTCTATCCCATCATTTTGCTGACATCACTTCTGCTACTATTGTGAAATAAATTTGTATTTTCTCACTAGTTATTGCTAATGTGTGAGAGAACTAATATTTTACCTATATTGATTTTCTCTCTGGACATGTTATTGATCTCTCTTTTTATTCCTAATTTTTCAGCTGATTCTTTGAAGTTTATAGACATATAATCATAATGTCAGTCACTAATGATATTTTAACATTTTTTGAAGTATTAAGATGAATTCTAGCTATATTTTGTATTACTATTTTCTATCTAATATTCTGTTTAAAATTTGGCTTTCAATTAATGGGCCATATCAAAAATCATCTACAGAGTGAGAACCACTAATATATGATTTTGGAGAAAATATTTCATAATAGTGTTGATAACTGCTATCTTGGTTTTCAGCATGACTTTAATGAAAATTAAATCTTGTGATTGATCATGCCGTGTCTCTCATTTATCTCCCAGTTTGGTTTCTTCCAGATATCACTATCTTCATAACTTTGTCTTATCCATAACTAAAATATCTCTTACTTTGTTAAGCTATTTCTCCTAATTTATCATCCCTGAACACAAAATTAAAGAAAAATAGTAATTTTTTAAAAGATTTTATTTATTTATTTGAGAGAGAGAGAGAGCAGGGGAGGGGCAGAGACAGAGGGAGAGAGAATCTCAGGCTGACTCCATGCGGACCACAGAGCCCAATGAGGAGCTTGTTCTCATGACCCTGAAATCATGACCTGAGCCAAAATCAAGAGTTGGACGCTTGGGGCAATGATGGCAAAGGAGTAGGGGACACTATTCTAATTGGTCCCCTGAATTGGTCTGGATATCTACCAGACCACTCGAAACACCCACAAAATCAACCTGAGGTGTAAGAAGATATGTCTGGATTTCTACAAACAGAATATCCCCGGCAGTTGGTTTCCAGGTATGAAGTGGGGATATCAGAAGTTAAATGGAAGGGGAAGGAGCTGCCATAAGCCCTTGAGCTGGGAAGGTGAAATAACACAGGAACACAAATGCTTCCCATGCTGGGTACCGGGCACAGACTTGCAAACCAATAGCAGTGGGGAAAGGACTTTAAGGCAGCCCCCTGGACTGAAACCTGTAACTGTGGGGGTGCACATGTGAACTGAGGCTGGCTGGTGGTTTTAGAAGCACAAAGGGCAGAGACATGCCCCGACCTGGAGGCGAGGACTGGGTGTGCTGCTGTGGGGCACACAACCCAGGATGCTGTGGTTTTAGCAGCACAGAGAGAAATGGAGACAGTGTGGCCTGGAGAGCTCACTGAAGAGCAGACTGCAATCTCTGTTCTGAGGCAGAGGTTTGGAAATGGTCACTTCTGCTCTGACTCTCAGAAGAGACGTGGAAAGCTGCCAAAGAAAGCCACCAGAGAACAAAAGCCCCCCAAAACCGGTTTTCACTGAGCCCATCACCCCACAGGGGACAGGGTGACTCTGCCCAAACAGGGTTGCCTGAGTAAGCATAGCAGATCCCTCCCCAAGAAGAACAAGAGGCCAACAACCTTAAGGTCCCTATAAAACAAGTGCATCTTGCTTGGGTTGTGGTTAATAATTTGGACTCTGTACATTCCCTCAACCACCCCTCAACAGAATTACTAGGAGAAGGAACCATTAAAATAGGAAAGACTCAGAGACTGTGACTTTGGCCACAGAACAAATGGATATAGATATAAACATATCATTTAGATATAGATATATATAAAACATATAGATATAAACAAGATGTCAGAAATAAACTTCAGGGTAACAGTTATGAAGACAATAGCTAAAATGGAGAAATTGATTAATGGTAACATAGAGTCTCTAAAACAGAAATGAGAGCTGATCTGGCAGAACTTAAAAATGCTATCAATGAGATCCAATCTAATCTAGATACTCTTAACAGCTACGGTAAACAAGGCAGAAGAATGAATTACTGACCTAGAAGACAAATTGACAGAAAAGAAGAAATACAAGGAGGAATGGAACAAACAGCTTAAAATCAGTGAAAACAGAATTAAAGAAATAAGTGACACCATGAAATCTTCCAATGTAAGAATAACTGGGATCTCTGATGGGGTGAAGAGAGAGAGAGAGAGAGAGGACTAGAAGATATATTTGAGCAAATCATAGCTGAGAACTTCCTTAATCTGGGGAATGAAACAAGCATTCGTGTCCTAGAGGTAGAGAGGACCCCTCCCTAGATCAAGGAGAAGAGACCAACACCCCATCATGTAATAGTAAAACTCGCAAATCTTAGAACCAAGGAAAGAGTCTTAAGGGAGGTTAGGGAGAAGAGATTCCTTATGTACAGAGGGAGGAACATCAGAATAACATCAGACCTATCCACAGAGACCTGGCAAGCCAGAAAGGCCTGGCAAGACATATTCAGGGTATGAAAAGAGAAGAACATGCAGCAAATAATATTTTATCCAGCAAGACTATCATTTAGAATAGATGGAGAGATACAGAGATTCCAGGACCAGCGGAAACTAAAAGAATATGTGACCACTAAGCCAGCCCTGCAAGAAATATTAAGGGAGGAGGTTCTATAAAAGGAGAAAGACCCCAAGAATGACATAAAACAGAAATTTACAGAGACAATCTATAGCAACAAGGACTTCACAGGCAACATGATGACAATAAAATCATATCTTTCAATAATCACTCTCAACGTGAATGGCCTAAATGCTCCCATGAAACAGCACAGGGTTGCATATTGGATTAAAAAAAAAAAAAAAAAAAACAGGACTTATCCATATGCTGTCTACGGGGATTCATTTTGAACCTAAAGATACATCCAGACTGAAAGTGAAGGGCTGGAGAATCATCTTTCATGCCAACATACCTCAAAAGAAACCTGGGATAGCAATTCTCATATCAGACAAATTAGATTTTAAGCTAAAGACTGTAGTTAGAGACAAAGAAAGACAGTTTATCATTTTTAAAGGGTCTATCCAATAAGAAGATCTAACAATTGTAAATATCTATGCCCCCAACATGGGAACAGCCAACTACATAAGCCAACTATTAACCAAAATAAAGAAACATATTGATAATAATACATTAATTGTAGGAGACCTCAACACTCCACTCTCAGCAATGGACAGATCATCTAAGCAGAAAATCAACAAAGAAACAAGAGCTTTGAATGACACACTGGACCAGATGGACTTCATAGATATATACAGAATATTCCACCCTAAAACAACAGAATACTCATTCTTCTAGAGCACACAAGGAACTTTCTCCAGAGTAGACCACCTACTGGGTCACAAATCAGGTCTCAACTGATACCAAAAGATTGAGATTATTCCCTGCATGTTCTCAGATAATAATGCTTTAAAAATGGAACTCAATCACAAGAAAAAAAGGGCAGGAATTCAAACACTTGGAGGCTAAAGACCATCTTGCTCAAGAATGTTTGGGTCAACCAGGAAATCAAAGAAGAACTTAAACAATTCATGGAAACCAATGAGAACAAAAACACAATGGTCCAAAACCTATGGGATACTGCAAAGACGGTCCTAAGGGAGAAATACATAGTCACCCAAGCCTCACTCAAAAAAAAAAATAGAAAAATCCCAAATTCACCAACTAACTTTATACCTTTAAGAACTGGAGACAAAGCAACAAACAATGCCTAAGCCACACATCAGAAGAGAAATAATTAAGATTAGAGCAGAGATCACTAAATTAGAAACCAGAAATACAGTAGATCAGATCAATGAAACTAGAAGCTGGTCCTTTGAAAGAATTAATAAGATTGAAAAACCACTGCTCAGACTTATCCAAAAGAAAAGAGAAAGGACCTAAATTAATAAAATTATGAATGAAAGGGGAGAGATCACGACTAACACTAAAGAAATGGAAACAATTATTAGAAATTATTATCAACAACTATATGCCAATAAATTGAGCAACCTGGAAGAAATGGATGCCTCCCTGGAGACCTCTAAACTACCAAGACTGAAACAGGAAGAAACTAACAACATGAATAGGCCAATAACCAGTAACAAGATTGAAGCAGTGATCCAAAACCTCCCAAAAAAACAAGAGTCCAGGGCCTGATGGATTCCTTGGGGAATTCTATCAAACATTCAAAGAAGAAATAATACCTATTCTTCTGAAGTTGTTTCAAAAACTAGAAACAGAAGGAAAGCTTCCAGACTCATTCTATGAGGCCAGCATTACCTTAATCCCCAAACCAGGCAAAGACTCCATCAAAAAGTAGAATTTCAGACCAATATCCATGATGCATATGGATGCCAAAATTCTCAACAAAATTCTAGCTAATAGGATCCAACAGTACATTAAAAGATCATCGACCACAATCAAGTGGGATTTATCCCTGGGATGCAAGGGTGGTTCAACATTTGCAAATCAATCAATGTGATAGAACACATTAATAAGAGGAGAGAGAAGAACCATAGGGTCCTCTCAATTGATGCAGAAGAAACATTTGACAAAATACAACATCCTTTCCTGATTAAAACTTCAGATTATAGGAATAGAGGGAATATTCCTCAAGTTCAGAAAATCCATCTATGAAAAACCCACAGCGAATATCATCCTTAATGGGGAAAAGCTGAGAGCCTTTCCCTTAAGATCAGGAACACGTCAAGGATGCCCACTCTTGCCACTATTGTTCAACATAGTACTAGAAGCCCTGGCTACAGCAATCAGACAACAAAAAGAAATAAAAGGTGTTCAAGTTGGCAAAGAAGACGTCAAATCTCTCTCTTTGCAGATGACATGATACTTTATGTGGAAAAGACAGACTCCACAGGTAAATTACTAAAACTCATACAACAAATCAGTATTGTGGCAGGATACAAAATCAGTGCACAGAAATCAGTTGCTTTCTTATACACTAACGATGCAACTGTAGAAAGAGAAATTAGAGAATCGATTCTATTTACAGTAGCACTAAAAACCATAAGATACCTTGGAATAAACTTAACCAAAGAAGTAAAAGATCTATATTCTAGGAACTACAGAACACTCATGAAAGAAATTGAAGAGGACACAAAAAGATGGAAAAATATTCCATGCTCATGGATCAGAAGAATAAACATTGTTAAAATGTCTATGCTGCCCAGAGCAATCTACACCTTCAATGCCATCCCAATCAAAATACCAATGGTATTTTTCAAAGTGCTGGAACAAACAATCCTAAAATTTGTATGGAATCAGAAAAGACCCCAAATCACCAAGGAAATGTTGAAAGAGAAAAACAAAGCTGGGAGGCATCACGTTGCCTGATTTCAAGCTATATTACAAAACTGTGATCACCAAGACAGCATGGTTCCTGGCACAAAAACAGGCACATAGACCAATGGAACAGAATAGAGAGCCCAGATGTGGACCCTCAAGTCTAAGGTCAACTAATCTTCGACAAAACAGGAAAAAATATGCAATGGAAAAAAGACCGTCTCTTCAATAAATGGTGCTGGGAAAATTGGACAGCTATATACATAAGAATGAAACTCAACCATTCTCTTATATCATACACAAAAATATACTCAAAATGGATGAAGGACCTCAATGTGAGAGAGGAATCCATCAAAATCCTAGAGGAGAACAAAAGCTGTAACCTCTCTGACAGCAACCACAGCAACTTCTTTCAAAATATGTCTTCAAAGGCAAGGGAAACAAAAGTGAAAATGAACTTTTGGGACTTCATCAAGATAAAAGCTTCTGCTCAGCAAAGGAAACAGTCAACAAAACAAAGAGGCAACCCACAGAATGGGAGAAGATCTTTGCAAATGACACTATAGATAAACGGCTGGTATCTAAGATCTATAAAGAACTTCTCAAATCAATACCCAAAAAAACAAATAATCAAGTCAAAAAATGGGTAGAAGATATAAACAGACACTTCTCCAAAGAAGACATACAAACGGCTAACAGACACATGAAAAAATGTTCAACATCATTAGCCATCAGGGAAATTCAAATCAAAACCACATTGAGATGGGAAAAATTGACAAAGCAAGAAACAACAAATACTGGGGTGGTTGTGGAGAAAGGGGAACCCTCTTACACTGTTGGTGAGAATGCAAGCTGGTATAGCCACTTTGGAAAACAGTGTGGAAGTGTCTCAAAAAAATTAAAAATAGAGTTACCCTATGACCCAGCAATTGCACTAGTGGGTATTTACCCCAGAGACACAGAGGTGGTGAAAAGAAGGTCGATATGTACCCCAATGTTCATAGCAGCAATGTCCACAATTGCCAAACTGTGGAAATAGCCAAGATGCTCTTCAACAGACAAATGGATAAAGAAGATGTGGTCCATATATGCAATGGAATATTACTCAGCCATCAGGAAGGATGAATACCCAACTTTTGCATCAACATGGATGGGACTGGAGGAGATTATGCTAAGTGAAATAAGTCAAGCAAAGAAAGACAATTATCATATGGTTTCACTTATTTGTGGAACATAAGTTATAGCATGGAGTACATTAGGAGAAGGAAGGGAAGGATGAAGGGGGGGAATCGGAGGTGGAGATGAGATGAGAGACTATGGACTCCGAGAAATAAACTGAGGGTTTTAGAGGAGAGAGGGGTAGGGGGATAGGTTAGCCTGGTGATGGGTATTAAGGAGGGCACGTACTGCATTATACGCAAACAATGAATCATGGAAGGCTACATCAAAAACTAATGATGTGCACAAACAATGAATCATGGAACACTATATCTAAAACTAATGATGTAATGTATGGGGATTAACATAACAATAATAAAAAAAAAAACTCCTAGAAGAAAATATAGGAGAAAATCTCTGTGGAAAAAAAAAAAAACAAAAAAACAAAACTAATGATGTATGGTGACTAACATAATATAATAATAATAATAAAAAAATAGTTGGACACTTAACTGACTGAACCACCCTGGCACCCCAAATAATAATATATATTATTTTAAGATTTTATTTATTTCTTTGAGGGAGAAAAAGAGAGAGAGTATGTGTGGGGGGAGGGGCAGGTGGATAGGGAGAGGCAGACTCCCTGCTGAGCAGGGAGCCTGATGCGGGCATTGATCCCAGGACCCTGGGATAATGACCTGTGCTGAAGGCAGATGTTTAACTGACTGAGCCACCCAGGAGCCCCAGTAGTAATATTTTTTAAAAGTTTCTTCAAATAGTTTCACACAAGAGTTCATATTAGAGACCACTATCTTTTCTTTGAAAAATACATTAATAAGCTATAAACAATCTTTATCTAGGTAAGGTGATGTGCCAAACACATGCTGTGTAAAGTGATATCTATATTGTACTGCATAAAAATTGAATATGTATGAGTAGCTGAGTTGTTAATGATAGTATAAAGTTAATTTTGACAAAAAAAAAGAAAAGGAAAGGAGAAAGGAGGTAGAAGGCTTACCTTTGTGTTTCCACTTCACCAGGCTAAGGAGATGCCATATGGCTGGTGAACATTTTTTCTAGGTGTGTCTGGCAGGGTGTTTCTGGAAGATGTTAACATTTGAACTGGTAGATTGAGTAAATATTGCCTACACAATGTGTGTGGGTATCATCTAATCCCCTGAGGGCCTGCATAGAACAAAAAGGGGGAGGAAGGGCAAATTTGCTCTTTGCTTGAACTAGAACATCCAACTTCTGCCTTCAGATATCAGTGTTCCTAGTTCTTGGGCTTTTGGACTTAGACTGAGACATCATCAGTCCATCAATTATTGGACTTTTGGACTTGAACTGGAATTTACACCATTTGCTCTCCTGGTTATTAAGGCCTTCAGATTTGTACTGAATTGAACCACTGGCTTTCCTGCTTCTCTAACTTGTAGATGGCAGACCATGAGACTTCTCAGCTTCCATAATCATGTGAACCAATTCCTATCATGAATCCATATCATATGATATCCATATATATATAGTGTGTGTATTTATAAATATCTCCATATATGTATGGAGATATATTATATTGCATATATTATTTTATTATGTGTTATAATATAATATCCATATATAATATAAATTCATTATTGCAATATATATTGATTTTCTTCCTCTGGTGAATTCTGACTAATACAAGAGGTCCTACAACAAGGTAGATAGCTAAACTCTATAAATAAAAGTGACTAGTGAAATACGTGGTTGTGTGGTAGACTAAAGCTTTTAAGAACAGGCATATCATCCCAAATTGTACTCACAGGAATGCCTTGTATGAGATCAATGAAAAACTGCTTTTGAGTGATGAGAAAGATAACACAAAATATAAGATCATGGGAATAACTATAGATATTGGAATTCAGAAAGTGCAGAGAGCTAGAAGATGTGAGTGAAAGAAAATAAGTCCTTGGAATTTCTAAGTGCTGTAACAATAAGCACTTGACTTCCCATAAGATGTGGCCAAACCCTGTAGCCATTACTTTATTTACTTTATCTTCTCCCAGATGTGGTTTCAAACTCCTTTGACAACTTACATTTAGCATCTTTTAGCTTAGTGTCTTGCACAGAACAGGTGCAGATTGTGCATTATTTTGGTACCTTAAAGAATATACTTAAGGGATCAGCATCAAAATGCCTATAATATCAAGTAGAAAATTAAAGGTTAGACAATAAATCATATAAGGAATCAAGGGATTTAAAAAAGAGAAATATTTCATCTTGTTTGGAAGCACAGGAAAGGCTTCACTAAATTATTTGCATTTAACATTGGTTTGAAATAAGGTTGTATACATTTTGATTACTGTAAATTAGAGAACAGTAAGTTTCAGGTGAAGAAAAGGCAGAAAGGAAAGCACAGAAGCAGAAAAGTGAGAAGTAAAGGGGCAGATGCTCAAGAAACACAATAGTTCAGCCTAGTGGAAATATAAGTTGTGTTTAATGTATGTCCTCAGAGGGAATACAAAGAGTGAAATGTGAGATAAAGCTGGCAAAGAGGAAGACAATGGGAACTGGTTTCATCTATCCTGGAACAAAGAAAAGGGCATGCCACACTGGAAAGTATTCAGTTTTACAAAGTTTTAAAACACTGCATAAAGCAAACAAAACACAGCTGGGCTTAACCCATACATTTTTTAAGAAGATTTTATTTATTTGAGAGAGAGAGAGAGAGAGCACACAAGTAGGGGGAGGGGGAGAGGGAGAAGCAGGCTTCCTGAGGAGCAGGGAGCCCAATGTGGGGCTAGATCCCAGGACCCTGGCTCATGACCTGAGCCGAAGGCAGACGCTTAACGACTGAGCCACCCAGGCACCCCTTAACCCATAGATTTTAAATATTGGAACAAATGAGAACTGAACATGTGGTTGGAGAAGTAATATTTTGCACATATTGACTGAAGATCAGGTAAAAAGGGGTCATTGAGAGTTGTTATTGAGCAAGAAAATAATCAGCACTGCTTTAGGAAAGTATATAGAACAAAATGGAAGGGGCAGAGATTGACTAAATAGGAAGCTAAGAAGGCTAATATGTGGACTAGATAAATGGTGAAGACCTGAGCTAGTGTAGGTGGTGGCAGTGGGATTTGAAGAAGGGTATGGATGTGAGAGGCATGGTAAAGATAATTCTTAACCTGTAGACCTCCAAATGTTTATCATTTGTGGAATTGGTTAAATACTCAAAGGTATATCCATAAGGAAAATGTTATGCAGCCATTAAAATGTGTTATTCCTATTTTTACGTATTGATATGGAAAGATCTCCACAACTTATTGCTGAGCAAACATTAAGGCTAAAAAAACATTGGTAGTGCAATCTGATATATATAAAATATTGTTGATATGAGTATGAATGTGTACCTATGTATAGACAACAATTGATAGATTCCTGGAAGAATGTCAAACAAAATTTCCTTCACTTTTACTTACATTTTCCTACAGTAGTATATATTATTTTTGTAATAAGAAGACACCAAGTTGGGGTGCCTGGGTGGCTCAGTCAGTTAAGTGTCTGCCTCTGGTTCAGTCATGATCTCAGGGCCCTGGGATTGAGCCTGCTCAGCCAAGAATCTGCTTCTCCCTCTCCTTTTGCCCCTCCCCCTGCTTATGCTTTCTCTCTCTCTAATAAACAAATAAAAAAATCTTAAAAAAAAAGTCATTTTTATTTTTGGAGAAAGAACACCTGTAATCATAATACAGTGTGAAAAGTGCTATGCTGGATATAAGCACATATTAATGGGGCATTGGTGGGGGGAGTAGAAATAAATCAGGATTGAAACTTCCATTTGAGCTGATCCCAGAAAGATGAATTAAGAGACCATAAGGCAGAAAGATTGAGGAAAGAGCTCCAGATAAAAAGCTTTGCAAAAAGAAAGCTAAAGAGAACATAACATTCTCTGAGAACTTGAAGTAATTAAAATGTCTTCAACTTTGAATAGGGGGTGAGGGAGGATGTTGAAGGGTAATATATGCTACTATTTATTAAGACAGTTAATTTGTGCTAGACACTCTAAGTACTGAGCTCTGGAAAACCATACTTAAAAATGCATTCCTATAATGCATATATATTTCAAGATAAGTAAGGCTATTCACTTCACACAGAGTCTTGAGAGAATTATTCAATCTTTTAAAAACTGCACTAGCTCCCTTAGAATATCTCAGATAGAATATATTTTATAAAATGTTGATTTTTACTGGAAAAATATAGTGTAAATCAAGATCCATTTGTGACGGAATTAAATTTCAAGGAACTCTGAAGGACATTTCTAACATTTTATATGGTAAGAAAACAAATCCCATTTCCATTTTCCAGAAATGTCATTTTCTCCACATTAAGAAACATGTCTAGCAGCATTGGGTATAAAAAAAAAAAAAAGGATATTATCAAACTGGCCATCATGACAGAAATGGTGAAAACTAATAAATGTTAGTGTTAAGCAGATCAAGGAATGCCCTAACTTCAAGTATTTTTTTATACCACATTCTAAAATCGAGAAACTAATTAACTGGTGATTCTACAATTTAGTTTATAAGAGACAGAAGGGAAAGGAATAAGGGGAAAGGGAGTGTCACAGTGGTTGGCAAGTTTGCAACCATTTAACAAAGAAAACAGATTATATATAGTGCCCGTAATATAACACGAGTAGTTATGCTGATTTTTGTATTTAGGAACATGTAAAAGACTCACTGGGATCAACTTATTAAATCATAATCAAACTTTTGTTAACAAAAATATGTAGTTTTATATGATTTATAAAATGAACTCCTTTGCTTATGTATATATGGAAACATATTTTATTTACTTCTTGTCAGTAATACCATGACTTTTGTTATTACTATCTCAAACATATTATATGTATGGAGTTTTTACTTGCACATATATATTAATATTGCTTTTATGTACTATTGGTATTTTGTAATTACTGTTACTTATCCTGAATGCTTGCTAGAAAGGGGTAGAAATAGACATATAAGTTTAAAAAAAAATAAAAGCTTTCCCACTTCCTGTTCCCTCCCACAGTGCTGAATTTTCCAACAGTCCTTGTCCAAGTCAAAAGCAAGCTTTCTTAGAAATGCGACCTCATACAAATGAAATCGCCCATCTCAACATCTTTATAGACTTTAAAGCCAGAAATCATATATATCCTATAACATTTCAATCACTGTATCATTAATATTTTATTGTAATTATTATAACTTCAAAGTTTTAAAACACTGTAATTCTCTTGTTCTTATTATAGTTTAATTTAAATAATTATATTTCATATATTTTTTCCTGCCATTCTGTAAATTTCATGAGGGCAAGAACCTTGTCTATTTTTGTCTACTACACAACATATACTTAATAAATGAATGAATTGATGTATTATTATCATTATTTACCTATAATTTCTTTTCATGTACCAAATATTGCACTGCTAGCTTAAAACTTGGGAGATATATTATCCAGTTAGGGTGACTTATACACATGATAAAATGGAGTGAAATATAAGAAAATCTGAATCAATAAGAAAGAACCATTTTTTAAACTACATTTTCTGATCTCTTATATGTGACAATCAAAATCATTTAAGATATCTTAAGAGTTGTCTGAAAATTATCGAAATTAACCCTATGAAGGAAAATAAGTTGGAAAAAAATTGTGCAGCTCTGTGTTTTAAGTGAATACATTTTTTCTTAGCCTCTAAAGGTTTTATGAATACTTTCCCTGACTCATGAAACAGATATAATCTTGACAGTGAGCTGTGCAATATGCTGCACTTTTTGGGTGAAGCATCATGAGATCAAGCACATAGGGTGTCACAACACCAACAATTGTGGAACTTCATAACTGAGCATATGTCCTATTCATATCCCAACAACTGTTTGAAGATTAAAGAGGCCAGAAAATGTGATTATGTCAATAAAACTGGATAACATGTTTTACTAAGTTTATTTCTTTAAATTGATTTTTATTTGTGCTCTCCAGTCAAAATGATCATGGCAGCCTTATGTTTGCACTTGAATATAGAAGCAGGCACAGGGGAATTAATTTTATTCTAGGTGATAATTTCCTAAAACCACAGAGTATTAGCAAAGAAAGGCCAAACTATTTTTTGAAAATATTTGGATTAAATGTTTTCTCAGTAAAACTTTTGTTTGTTTGTTTGTTTATGAGATGATAGCTCTTAGGAGTTTGTGATTCTGATTCTGCAAATGGCTACTTTATTAAAGGATGACAATATCAGCAAGTAACAAAATTTAACTTCCACAAGATCTTTAATTAACTGAATGGGTACAATGAGTAAATAAGGAATTACCTGATGTTGACATAACAGAATTATCTTGTCACAATCTTTATATCTTCAAAGTTCTTTGGAACTAGGATTGGTGACTAAAACTGGCTTAAGTCCTTTCAAAAACAAAGAAATGAACATGGTACTTCATATAAATGAATGCTATGCTGTCTTCTTAAAACAGCATACAGATTTTTACCAGTTCACATTTCACCTGTAGGTGCTCATTATACAGCAAGACTATCAGATGGCATATTGGACAGGGTTTACAAAGAGACTCTTGGTGAAAGCAAGGATATACAAAGATTTATAGGGGATGAGCAAGATGGCGGAGCAGTAGGAGATCTAAATTTCATCTGGTCCCTGGAATTCGGCTAGATAGGTATCAAACCATTCTGAACACCACAAACTCAACAGGCGATCGAAGAAAAGAATAGCAGCAACTCTATGAACAGAAAAGCAACCACTTTCTGGAAGGTAGGACGTGCGGAGAAGTGAATATGAGGTGATAACTGGGAAGATAGACTGCAGTGGTAAGGAGCTTCCATCAGCTGTTTACTGGCAAGTAATAGAGAAGCGAAGCACAAAATTGGAACTTTTAGAAGTCGGCTCCTCTGAGGGACATCACTCCAGTGGCTAAGCAGGGAGTGGAACCCTCGCAGGGACAGTGTGGTCTCAGGACCCTTGGGGTCACAAAAAGACTGGGGGTGCCTGAGTGCACCAAAACTCCCAGGTATCGGAGCTGGGAAGCTGGCCAGAAGTGGGCTCTCAGCTCGGGGTTGCCATAAACTGTGATCTGTGGCACAGTCGGGCCACTGCTCCTGGAGCAGGGACCCAACAAGGGGCAGATCCAGGGAGACTCCCCTTCCTCCCCAGGAGGAGCGGCGCAGGACCACACCACAGGAATCTAATGAGTTTGGAGACTCCAAAGGGGGTCATGTGCCAGAGATAGAAATGGTCAGTCACAGGCAGGGTGAGCACAGAATGTGGCCGGAGACCAGGGAGACAGGAGTGTTTGACTGCTTTTCTCTGGGGGCTCCCTGAGGAGTGGGGCCCCGAGTTCTCAGTTCCTCAGGGGTGGAGATTAGGAGGCCACCATTTTCATTATTGTCCTCCAAAGCTGTATGGAAAGCTTGCAGGGAACAAAAGCTCCCAAGAGCAAACCCAACCAGATTACCTTCCTGCCCCTGGCAAGGCCGGTGCAATTCCACCTCGGGCAAAGACATTTGAGAATCACTGCCACAGGCCCCTCCCCCAGAAGATCAGCAAGAACAGCCAGCCAAGACCAAGTTTACCAATCAATGAGAATGGCAGAACTCCAGCACTAGGGGAATACAGCACAAAGAATTCATGGCTTTTTTCCCCATGATTCTTTAGTCCTTCAAAGTTAATTTTTTAAATTTTCTTTATTTTTTCTTTATCTCTTTTTTTTTGAATTTTTCTTTTTCCCTTTTTCAACCAACATCTTATCAATTCATTTTTAAAAAATCTTTTTTAATTTTCATTTTTAGAGTCATATTCTAGCCTTTCATTGTAGGTAACCTTATTTTTTGAATATATATAAGTTTTTCTCTCTTTAAAATTTTGGGATGCAGTTTCTTCTAACAGACCAAAATGTACCCTAAATCTCTAAGGTATAGCTTTGTTCTATTCTCATGCCTGATCACATTCTCTCCCTTTTTAATTTTTATTTATTTTTTTAAAATTTTTCTTCTTTCTTCAACCAACTTCTTATCAATTCCTTTTATAAAATCTTTCATAATTTTCATCTTTACAGTCATATTGCATCCCTTCATCATATTTAACCTTACTTTTGTACATATATAAGTTTTCCTTTCTTTAAAATTTTGGGAGGCACTTTTTTCTAATTCACCAAAATAGGCCCAAAATCTAGTGTGTGGCTCTGATCTATTCACCAGCTTGATCACATTCTTTTTTTTCTTTTTTTTTCCCCTTTCTTTTCCCCCCAGTTTTGGGTCTCTTCTGATTTGTTTTGTGTATATTTTTCTGGGGTTGTTGTTACCCTGTTAGCATTTTGTTCTCTCATTCATCTATTCTTTGGACGAAATAACAAGAGGGAAAAAAATCACTTAAAAAAAAAAAAGAACAAGAGGCAGTACCGACTGCCAGGGATCTAATCAATATGTATATTAGTAAGATGTTGGAACTAGAGTTCAGAATGACGACTATAAATATACTAGCTGGGCTTGAAATAAAGCATGGAAGATACTGGAGAATCCCTTTCTGGAGAAATAAAAGAACTAAAATCTAACCAAGTCAAAATCAAAAAGGCTATTAATGAGATGCAATAAAAAATGGAGGCTCTAACTGCTAGGATAAATGAGGCAGAAGAGTAAATTAGTGATATAGAAGACCAAATGATGGAGAATAAAAAGCGGAGAAAAAGAGAGATAAACAGCTACCGGATCACGAGGGCAGAATTCGAGAGATAAGTGATACCATAAGATGAAACAATATTAGAAAAATTGTGATCCCAGAAGAAGAATAAAGAGAGAGAGGGGCAAAAGGCATATCAGAGCAAATATAGCAGAGAACTTCTCTAATTTGGGAAAGGAAATGGGCATCAAAATCCAAGAGGCACACAGAACGTCCCCTCAAAATCCATAAAAATAGGTCAACACTCCTACATCTAATAGTAAAACTTAGGAGTCTCAGAGACAAAGAGAAAATCCTGAAAGTGGCTCGGGATAAGAGGTCTATAACTTACAATGGTAGAAACATTTGATTGCCAGCAGACCTATCCACAGAGACCTGGCAGTCCAGAAAGGACTGGCTTGACATATTCAGAACACTAAACGAAAAAATAGGCAGCCAAGAATACTATATCAAGATAGACTGTCATTGAAAATAGAAGGAGAGATAAAAAGCTTCCAGGACAAAAAAAAAAGAATTTGCAATCACCAAACCAGCCCTATGAGAAATACTGAAAGGGGTCCTCTAAGCAAAGAGAGAGCCAAAAAGTAACATAGACCAGAAAGGAACAGAGACAATATACAGTAACATTCACCTTAAACGCAACACAATGGCACTAAATTCATATTTTTCAATAGTACACTGAATATAAATGAGCTAAATGTTCCAATCAAAAGATACAGAGTATCAGATTGGATAAAAAAAACAAAAACAAATAAGACCCAAAATATGCTGCCTGCAAGAGACTCATTTTAGACCCAAAGACACCTCCGGATTTAAAGTGAAGGGGTGGGCTGGGAAGAGCAAGATGGCAGAGGAGTAGGAGACCTAAATTTTGTCTGGTCCCAGGAATTCAGCTAGATAGGGATCAAACCATTCTGAAAACTTACGAACTCAATAGGAGATTGAAGAAAAGAATAGCAGCAACTCTGAACAGAAAAGCGACCACTTTCTGGAAGGTAGGACGTGTGGAGAAGTGAATCCGAGGCATTTTAGGGAAAATAGATGGCGGGGGAGGGGGCCTCCATCAGCCACTACTGGCAAGTGATAGAGCAGCAGAGCACAAAATCATAAATTTTAGAAATCGGCTCACTGCAGTGGCTAAGTGGGGGGTGGAACCCTCGCTGGGACAGTGTGGTCTCAGGAACCTTGGGGTCACAGAAAGACCAAGGGTGCCAAAGTGTGGCAGAGCTCCCAGGTGTTGGAACAGGAAGCCAGCTGCAGAAATGGAGACGAGGAGTGGGCTCTCAGCTTGGGGTTGCCATAAACCATGATTCGTGGCACAGTCGGGCCACTACTCTTTGAGCAGGGACACAACAAGCAGCAGATCCGAGGAGACCCCCCTTTCTCCCCCTGGGAAGAGTGGTGTGGGAATGCACCACAGGAATCTGCTGGGTTTGGAGACTCCAAACGGGGTCCTGTGCCAGAGATAGAAACACTCAGTCACAGACTGGGTGAGCACGGGGTGCGGCTGGAGACCAGGGAGGTGGAAGTGATTGACTGCTTTTCTCGGGGGGCTCACTGAGGAGTGGAGCCCTGGGTTCTTGGCTCCTACGGGGCAGATACTGGGAGGCTGCCATTTTCACTTTCATCCTCCAAAGCTATATGAAAATCTTGCAAGGAACAAAAGCTATGGAGACCAAACCCAACCAGATTACCTAGCCTGGCCCCCGGCAAGGGCAGGGCAATTCCACCTCCAGCAAAGACATTTGAGAACCACTGTGACAGGCCCCTCCCCCAGAAGATCAGCAAGAACAGCCAGCCAAGACCAAGTTTACCGACCATGAGAACGGCAGAACTCCAGCGCTAGGGGAATAGAGCACATAGAATGCATGGCTTTTTTCACCCTGATTCTTTAGTCTTTCAAAGTTAACTTTTTAAATTTTCTTTTTTTTTTTTTGAATTTTTCTTTTTCCCTTTTTCAACCACTATCTTATCAATCCATTTTTTAAAAATCTTTTTTATTTTTCATTTTTAGAGTCATATTCTATCCCTTCATAGTAGTTAACCTTATTTTTGGTATATATATATATACATATATATATATACATATATATGTTGTTCTCTCTTTAAAATTTTGGGATACAGTTTCTTCTAACAGACCAAAATATATCATAAATCTCTACCATATGGCTATGTTCTAGTCTCCTGCCTGATCACATTCTCTCCCTCTTTTTTTTAAAAATCCTCTTCTTTCTTTTTTCAACCAACTTCTTATCTTACCAATTCCTTTTATAAAATCTTTTATAATTTTCATCTTTACACTCAAATTCCATCCCTTCATCATATTTACCCTTATTTTTGTGCATATATAAGTTTTTCTTTCTTTAAAATTTTGAGAGGCACTTTCTTCTAACAGATCAAATTATGCCCAAAATCTAGTGTGTGGCACAGATCTATGCAACAGCAATATTTGATCATATTCTGTTTTTTTTTTATTTTTTTCTATTTTTTTCTTTTTTCTTTCTTTCCCTATCTTTTCCCCGGGTTTCAGGTGCTTTCTGATGTGCTTAGTGTATATTTCTCTGGGGTCGTTATTACCCTGTTACCATTTTGTTCTCACATTCATCTATTCTCCTCTGGACAAAGTGACAAGACGGAAAAAATCACCTCAAAAAAAAGAACAAGGGGTAGTACTGACTACCAGGGACCTAATCAATATGGACATTAGTAAGATGTCGGAACTAGAGTTCAGAATGACGATTTTAAAGATACTACCTGGGCTTGAAAAAAGCATGGAAGATATTAGAGAAACCCTTTCTGGAGAAATAAAAGAACAAAATTTAACCAAGTTGAAATCAAAAAGGCTATTAATGAGGTGCAATCGAAAATGGAGGGTCTCACTGCTAGGATAAATGAGGCAGAAGAGAGACTTTTTGATATAGAAGACCAAATGATGGAAAATAAAGAAGGTGAGAAAAAGAGAGATAAACAACTACTGGATCACGAGGGCAGAATTTGAGAGATAAGTGATATCATAAAACAAAACAATATTAGAATAATTGGGATCCCAGAAGAAGAAGAAAGAGAGAGAGGGGCAGATGGCATATTGGAGCAAATTATAGCAGAGAACTTCCCTAATTTGGGGAAGGAAACAGGCATCAAAATCCAGGAGGCACAGAGAACCCCCCCTCAAAAATCAATAAAAATAGGTCAACAGCCCAACATCTAATAGTAAAACTTAGGAGTCTCAGAGACAAAGAGAAAATCCTGAAAGCAGCTTGGGATAAGAGGTCTGTAACTAACAATGGTAGGAACATTAGAATGGCAACAGACCTATCCACAGAGACCTGGGTAGGCCAGAAAGGACTGGCATGATATATTCAGAGCACTAAATGAGAAAAATATGCAGCCAAGAATACTATATCCAACTAGGCAGTCATTGAAAATAGAAGGAGAGATAAAAAGCTCCCAGGACAAAAAAAAAAAACTAATGGAATTTGCAAACATGAAACCAGCCCTACAAGAAATATTGAAAGGGGTCCTCTAAGCAAAGAGAACCTAAAAGTAACATAGACCAGAAAGGAACAGAGACAGTATATAGTAACAGTATACAGTTATAGGCAATACAATGGCACTAAATTCATATCTTTCAACAGTTACCCTGAATTTAAATGGGCTAAATGCCCAAATCGAAAGACAAAGGGTATCAGATTGGATAAAAAAAAACAAGACCCAACAATACGCTGCCTGCAAGAGACTAATTTTAGACACAAAGACACCCCCAGATTGAAAGTGAGGAGGTGGAAAACTATGTACCATGCTAATGGACACCAAAAGAAAGCTGGGGTGGCAATCCTTATATCAGACAAATTAGATTTTAAACCAAAAACTATAATAAGAGATGAGGAAGGACACTATATCTTACTTAAAGGATCTATCCAACAAGAAGATCTAACAATTGTAAATATCTATGCCTCTAACATGAGGGCACCCAATTATATAAGCCAATTAATAACAAAAGCAAAGAAACACATTGAGAACAATTCAATAATAGTGGGGAATTTTAACACCCCCCTCACTGAAATGGACAGATCATCTCAGCAAAAGATCAACAAGGAAATAAAGACTTTAAATGACACACTGGACCAAATGGACTTCACAGATATATTCAGAACATTCCATCCCAAAGCAACAGAATACACATTCTTCTCTAGTGCCCATGGAACCTTCTCCAGAATAGATAACATCGTAGGTCAACAAATCAGGTCTCTACTGGTACCAAAAGATTGGGATCATTCCCTGCATGTTTTTGGACCACAGTGCTTTGAAACTAGAACTCAATCACAAGAGGAAAGTCGGAAAGAACTCAACTAATGGAGGCTAAAGAGCATCCTACTAAAGAATGAATGGGTCAACCACGAAATTAAAGAAGAATTAAAAAAAAATTCATTGAAACAAATGAAAATGAAAACACAACTGTTCAAAATCTTTGGGATGCAGCAAAGGCCATCCTAAGAGGAACGGATATAGCAATACAAGCAAGCCTTTCTCAAGAAACAAGAAAGGTCTCAAATACACAAGCTAACCCTTCACCTAAAGGAGCTGGAGAAAGAACAGAAAATAAAGCCTAAACCCAGCAGGAGAAGAGAAATAATAAAGATCAGAGTAGAAATCAATGAAATAGAAACTAAAAGAACATTAGAAAAGATCAATGAAACTAGGAGCTGGTTCTTGAAAGAATTAACAAGATTGATAAACGCCTGGCCAGACTTAATCAAAAAGAAAAGAGAAAAGACCCAAATAACTAAAATCATGAATGAAAGAGGAGAGATCACAACCATCACCAAAGAAATAAAAACAATTATAAGAACATATTAATAGCAACTATATGCCGGCAAATTAGATAATATGGAAGAAATGGATGCATTCCTAGAGATGTATAAACTACCAAACTGAACCAGGAAGAAATAGAAAACTGAACAGACCCATAACCAGTAAGGAAAATGAAGCAGTAATCAAAAATCTCCCAACAAACAAGAGCCCAAGTCCAGATGGCTTCCCAGGGGAATTCTACCAAATGTTTAGGAATGAAATAATACCCATTCTTCTGAAACTGTTCCAAAAAGTAGAAATGGAAAGAAACTTCCAAACTCGTTTTATAAGGCCACCATTGCCTTAATCCCCAAACCAGACAAAGACCCCATCAAAAAGAAAAAATACAGACCAATACTGTTGATGAACATGGATGCAAAATTCTCACCAAAATACTAGCCAATAGGATCCAACAGTACATTAATAGGATTATTCACCACAACTAAGTGGAATTGATCCCTGGGCTGCAGGTTGGTTCAACATCCACAAATCAATCAATGTGATACAATACATTAATAAAAGAAAGAACAAGAACCGTATGATCTTTTCAATAGATGCAGAAAAAGCATTTGACAAAGTACAGCATCCTTTTTAAATCAAAACTCTTCAGAATATAGGGGTGGGGGTATGTACCTCAATATCATAAAAGCCATCTATGAAAATCCCACAGTGAACATCATTCTCAATGGGGAAAAACTGAGAGCATTCCCCCTAAGGTCAGGAACATGGTAGGGATGTCCACTATCACCACTGCTATTCAACATAGTACTAGAAGTCCTAGCGAAAGGAATCAGACAACAAAAAGAAAAGGCATCTGAATCAGCAAAGAAGAAGTCAAACTCTCACTATTTGCAGATGATACGATACTTTATGTGGGAAACCCAAAAGACTGCACACCAATACTACTAGAACTCATACCGGAATTCAGTAAAGTGGAAGGATATAAAATCAATGCACAGAAATCAGTGGCATTTCTATACACCAACAACAAGACAGAAGAAAGAGAAATTAAGGAGTCGATCCCATTTACAATTGCACCCCACCCCATAAGACACCTAGGAATAAATCTAACCAAAGAGACAAAGAATCTGTACTCAGAAACCTATAGAATACTCATGAAAAAAGTTGAGGAAGACAAAGAAATGGAAAAGTGTTCCATGCTCATGGATTGGAAGAAAAAATATTGTGAAGATGTCAATGCTACCTAGAGCAATCTACACATTCAATGCAATCCTTATCAATATACCATCAACTTTTATCAAAGAAATGGAACAAAGAAGCCTAAAATTTGTATGGAACCAGAAAAGACCCCGAAGAGCCAGAGGAATGTTGAAAAGGAAAAGCAAAGCTGGTGGCATCACAATTCCGGACTTCAAGTTCTATTACAAAGCTGTCATCAGCAAGACAGTATGGTACTGGCACAAAAACAGACAGATCAATGGAACAGAATAGAGAGCCCTGAAATGGACCCTCAACTCTATGGTCAACTAATCTTTGACAAAGCAGGAAAGAACATCCAATGGAAAAAAGACAGTCTCTTCAACAAATGGTGTTGGGAAAATTGGACAACCACATGCAGAAGAATGAAACTGGACCATTTTCTTATACCACACACAAAAATAGACTCAAAATGGTTGAAAGACCTAAATGTGAGACAGGATTCTATCAAAATTCTAGAGGAGAGAACAGGCAGCAACCTCTTCAACCTCAGCCGCAGCAACTTCTTCCTCGAACTTTGCCAAAGGCAAGGGAAGCAAGGGCAAAAATGAACTATTGGGACTTCATCAATATAAAAAGCTTTTGCACAGCAAAAGAAACAGTCAACAAAACCAAAAGACAACCGACAGAATGAGAGAAAATATTTGCAAATGACATATCAGATAAAGGGCTAGTATCCAAAATCTATAAAGAACTTATCAAAATCAACACCCAAAGAACAAATGATCCAATCAAGAAATGGGCAGAAGACATGAACAGACATTTTTCCAAAGAAGACATCCAAATGGCCAACAGACACATGAAAAAGTGCTCAACATCGCTCGGCATCAGGGAAATCCAAATCAAAACCTCAATGAGATACCACCTCACACCAGTCAGAATGGCTAAAGTTAACAAGTCAGGAAATGACAGATGTTGGTGGGGGTACGGAGAAAGGGGAACTGTCCTACAGTGTTGGTGGGAATGCAAGCTGGTGCAGCCACTCTGGAAAACAGTATGGAGGTTCCTCAAAAAGTTGAAAATAGAGCTACCATATGACCTAGCAATTGCACTACTGTGTATTTACCCTAAAGATACAAATGTAGGGATCCGAAGGGGTACATGCACCCCGATGTTTATAGCAGAAATGTCCGCAATAGCCAAACTATGGAAAGAGCCAAGATGTCCATTGACAGATGAATGGATAAAGAAGATTTGGTATATATATACAATGGAATATTATGCAGCCATCAAAGGAATGAAATCTTGCCATTTGCAATGACGTGGTTGGAACTGGAGGGTACTATGCTGAGTGAAATATGTCAATCAGAGAAAGACATGTATAATACGATCTCACTAATATGAGGAATTCTTAACCCAGGAAACAAACTGAGGGTTGCTGGAGTGGTGGGGAGTGGGAGGGATGGGGTGGCTGGGTGATAGACATTGGGGAGGGTAGGTGCTATGGTGAGTGCTTTGAATTGTGTAAGACTGTTGAATCACAGACCTGTACCTCTGAAACATAATACATTATATGTTAAAAAAAAGTGAGGAAGATAGCAGGAAGGGAAAAATGAAGGGGGGAAATCAGAGGGGTTGATGAACCATAAGAGACTATGGACTCTGAGAAACAAACTGAGCGTTCTAGAGGGGAGGGTGGTGGGTGATGGGTTAGTCTGGTGTTGGGTATTAAAGAGGGCACGTACTGCATGGCGCACTGGGTGTTATACACAAACAATGAATCACGGAACCCTACATCAAAACTAATGATATAATGTATGGTGATTAACATAACATAATAAAAAAAAATAAATAAAAATAATGTGAAAGGGTGGAAAACAATTTACCATGCTAATGGACATCAAAAGAAAGCTGGGGTTGCAATCCTTATATCATAAAATTAGATTTTAAACCAAAGACTATAATAAGAGATGAGGAAGGACAGTATATGCTACTTAAATGATCTATCCAGCAAGAAGATCTAACAATTGTAAATATCTATGCCCCTAACAGGGGAGCATCCAATTGTATAAGCCAATTAATAAGAAATCAAAGAAACACATCAACAACAATTCAATAATAGTAGGGGATTTTAACACCCCCCTCACTGAAATGGACAGATCATCTCAGCAAAAGATCAACAAGGAAATAAAGGCTTTAAAGGACACACTGGACCAAATGGTCTTCACAGAATATTCAGAACATTCCATCCCAAAGCACAGAGTACACATTCTTCTCTAGTGCCCATGGAACCTTCTCCAGAATAGATAACATCCTAGGTCACAAATCAGGTCTCAACTGGTACCAAAAAATTAGGATCATTCCCTGCATATTTGCAGACCACAATGCTTTGAAACTAGAACGCAATCACAAGTGGAAAGTCGGAAAGAACTCAAATACATGAAGGCTAAAGAGCATCCTACTAAAGAATGAATGGGTCAAACAGGAAATTAAAGAAGAATTGAAACAATTCATGGAAACAAATGAAAATGAAATCACAACTGTTCAAAATCTTTGGGATGCAGCAAAGGCCATCCTAAGAGGAACGGATATAGCAATACAAACCTTTCTAAAGAAACAAGAAAGGTCTCAAATACACAAGCTAACCCACACCTAAAGGAGCTGGAGAAAGAACAGAAAATAAAGCCTAAACCCAGCAGGAGAAGAGAAATAATAAAGATCAGAGTAGAAATCAATGAAATAGAAACCAAAAGAACAGTAGAACAGATCAATGAAACAAGGAGTTTGTTCTTTGAAAGAATTAATAAGATTGATAAACCCCTGGCTAGACGTATCAAAAGGAAAAGAGAAATGACCCAAATAACTAAAATCATGAATGAAAGAGGAGAGATCACAACCAACACCAAAGAAATACAAACAATTATAAGAACATATTATGAGCAACTATATGCCATCAAATTAGACAATCTGGAAGAAATGGATGCATTCCTAGAGAAGTATAAGCTACCAAAACTGTACCAGGAAGAAATAGAAAACTGAACAGACCCATAACCAGTAAGAAAATTGAAGCAGTCATCAAAAATCTCCCAACAAACAAGAGCCTAGGTCCAGAAGGCTTCTCAGGGGAATTCTACCAAACATTTATTGAAGAATTAATACGTATTCTTCTGAAACTGTTCCAAAAAATAGAAATGGAAGGAAAAATTCCAAACTCATTTTATGAGGCCAGTGTTACCTTAATCCCAAAGCCAGAGAAAAACCCCATCAAAAAGGAAAATTATAGACCGGTATCCCTGATGAACATGGATGCAAAAATTCTCACCAAAATACTAGCCAATAGGATCCAACAGTATATTAAAAGGATTAGTCAACACGACCAAGTGGAATTTATTCCTGGGCTGCAAGGGTGGTTCAACATCCGCAAATCAATCAATGTGAGGCAATACATTATTAAAGGGAAGAACAAGAACTATATGATCCTCTCAATAGATGCAGAAAAAGCATTTGACAAAGTACAGCATTCTTTCTTGATTAAAACTATTCAGAGTGTGAGAATAGAGGGTACATACCTCAATATCATAAAAGCCATATGTGAAAAATTAACAGCGAATATCATTCTCAATGAAGTAAACCTAAGGCTTTCCCCCTAAGGTCAGGAACACTGCAGGTATGTCCACTATCACCACTGCTATTCAACATAGTACTAGAAGTCTTAGCCTCAGCAACCAGATAACAAAAAGAAATAAAAGGCATCTGAATTGGCAAAGAAGAAGTCAAACTCTCACTCTTTACAGATGACATGATACTTTATGTGGAAAACCTAAAAGACTCCACCCCAAAAATGCTAGAACTCATACAGGAATTCAGTAAAGTCACAGGATATAATATCAATCCATAGAAAGAAGTGGCATTTCTGTACACCAACAACAAGACAGAAGAAAGAGAAATTAAGGAGTCAATCCCATTTACAATTGCACCCAAAACCATAAGATACCTAGGAATAAATCTAACCAAAGAGGCAAAGAATCTGTACTCAGAAAACTATAAAACACTCATGAAAGAAATTGAGGAAGACACAAGGAAATGGAAAAACGTTCCATGCTCATGGATTGGAAGAACAAATATTGTGAAAATGTCTATGCTACCTAGAGCAATCTACACATTTAATGTAATCCCTATCAAAAACCATCAACTTTTTTCAAAGAAATGGAACAAATAATCCTAAAATTTTTATGGAACCAGAAAAGACCCCGAATATCTAGAGGACTGTTGAAAAAGAAAAGCAAAGCTGGTGGCATCACAATTCCAGACTTCAAGCTCTATTACAAAGCTGTAATCATCAAGACAGTATGGTACCAGCACAGAAACAGATACATAGATCAATGGAACAGAATAGAGAGCCCAGAAATGGACCCTCAACTCTATGGTCAGCTAATCTTCGACAAAGCAGGAAAGAATATCCAATGGAAAAAAAACAGTCTTTTCAACAAATGGGGCTGGGAAAATTGGACAGCCACATGCAGAAGAATGAAACTGGACCATTTCCTTATACCACACACAAAAATAGACTCCAAATGGATTACAGACCTAAATGTGAGACAGGAATCCATCAAAATCCTTTAGGAGAACATAGGCAGCACCTCTTCGACCTCAACTGTAGCAACTTCTTCCTAGACACATCACCAAAGGTAAGGGAAGCCCAGGCAGAAATGAACTACTGGGACTTCATCAATATAAAAAGCTTTTGCACAGCAAAGGAAACAATCAAGAAAATGAAAAGACAACTGACAGAATGGGAGAAGATATTTGTAAATGATATATCAGATAAAGGGCTAGTATCCAAAATGTATAAAGACTTATGATACTCAACACCCAAAGAACAAATAATCCAATCAGGAAATGGGCAGAAGACATGAACAGACTTCTCTGCAAAGAAGACATATAAATGGCCAACAGACACATGAAAAAGTGTTCAACATCACTCGGCATCAGGGAAATACAAATCAAAGCCTCAGTGAGCTACCACTTCACACCAGTCAGAATGGCTAAAATTAACACATCAGGAAACTCAGATGTTGGCGAGGATGTGGAGAAATGGGACTCCTCCTACACTTTTGGTGGGAATGCAAACTGGTGCAGCCTATTCTGGAAAACAGTATGGAGGTTCCTCAAAAAGTTGAAAATAGAGCTACCCTATGACCCAGCAGTTGCACTACTGGGTATTTACCCCAAAGATACAAATGTAGTGATCTGAAGGGGCACGTGCACTCCAATGTTTATAGCAGCAATGTCCACAGTAGCAAATTTATGGAAAGAGCCAAGATGTCCATCTACTGATGAATGGATAAAGAAGAAGTGGTATTTATATACAATGGAATATTATGCAGCCATCAAAAAACACGAAATCTTCCCATTTGCAATGACATGGATTGAACTACAGAGTATTATGCTAAGCGAAATAAGTCAATCAGAGAAAGACAAGTATCATTTTATCTCACTGATATGAAGAAGTTGAGAAACAAGATAGAGGATCATAGGGGAAGGGAGGAAGAAATGAAACAAGATGAAACCAGAGAGGGAGACAAACCATAAGAAACTCTTAATCTCAGGAAACAAACTGAGGGTTGCTGGAGTGGTGGGGGTTGGAAGGGATGGGGAGGCTGGGTGATGGACATTAGGGAGGGTATGTGCTATGGTGAGCACTGTGAATTGTGTAAGACTGATGAATCACAGACCTGTACCTCTGAAACAAATAATACATTATATGTTAAAAAAAAGATTTATAGAGATAATGGCACAAGAAAGGATGGATGGCTGATAGATCTTGCAATTCAGACATTGACAAATGGAAATAACTATGAAACATCAGTCATTTGCATTCTGTTGTGTTTACTGGATAGAATTGTGATTATGAAAAGAAAATCATTGGATGAGGTGGGCAAGCAACTCAAAAGCCAGGGTCAAACATATGAATATTAAGTCATCCAGGATAATGTTCAAGCTTCTAAGACTTAGAGATGTACTAAAGCCTTCAATAGGTGATAGTGTGGGAAAAGCCTGGGATGACTGGGTGGCATACAGCATTTTATTACTGATGGAGGATATGAACAAGATGTTCAACACATTTGAAGAATTTTGAATTTTATAATGAGGCATGCCTTCTTAGACATCTTGCTACATACAGTTTGAGTATAATTTTTATTTTGATACCTCTATCCTACAGTAATTTTCATCTCTGAGGATATTTGTGTATTATTTCAATCCTTATGTTCCTTTCATAAAGAGATGTCTAAAGTTAGAGCACAGAACCATTTTAATGGAAGATGGTAAGAGCTCAACTTAATCTTTAAAAAATGCTATTGATTTTTTTTATATGTCAGTTTCCTTGCCAATCTCAAATTGGTTATTGCTAAAGACATTAAAGGGCCCTGGCAGAAAAAGCACAGCAGTGTGAGAAATAGGAAGAGACAAAGAAAGTGACAGCAATTCTTAAAAACCACACGGTTCTTTGATAGAATAAATTCAATGTGAGAAGCAAAATGATAATATCTCGCCCACCCCTTATTTTTTTTTTTAAAGATTTTATTTATTTGACAGAGAGAGACACAGCGAGAGAGGGAACACAAGCAGGGGGAGTGGGAGAGGGAGAAGCAGCCTTCCCGCTGAGCAGGGAGCCCGATGCGGGGCTCGATCCCAGGACACTGGGATCATGACCTGAGCTGAAGGCAGACGCTTAATGACTGAGCCACCCAGGCGCCCCTCGCCCACCCCTTATTTTTAACAAGTCCCTTGATAAGTAACAGAAACCTTTGATATGTCAATCTATGGCAAATAAAACATTTTAAAATCTATTCTTTTATTTTGCAACAAAAAATAGTCCTGCTTTAGTCAAAAGGAAACTATGAAAAAATTGTCCTCTGACAATATTCCCCTTTAGAGAGGAAAAACTAAAGTGACAGAGAGAGAGAAACTCTGTGTGTGTGTGTGTGTGTGTGTGCAGGTGCGCACGTGTGCGATAGACTGGTGAGAATGACTTGATAGGGCACAAGAAGAGCGATGATTACAAAAAGTAAAGTTTGATTAGAACAGAAAAAAATTAAGAGAAAAAAAAAACAATGCTCAATACCTCGTGGTAAAATTTTTAGAATATTCCATGTCCTAGAGACAGACTAAAAATACAAGTTAAAAAAAAAAAAAAAAGAAAGGAGAGAGGCTGAATTTGAGTTACTAAAATGACCCCAGGCTTTGACTTAAAAGGTAGATTTATCTAGTTTGTTGAGAATTTATATGTTCCACTTTCACCACTTCTTTCCAGAATGCTATATTTTGAAAGGAAACATACAAATATGGATTTCCTTGTCTTTGATGAGGACAGGTCTTTGTTAGCATCTTTACTTTATGTGTGTATTTCAGAAAAGTTTTCATTGTCAATCAATATGTAAATCCCATGTTTTACATCTGGGAAAGGATGATTTGGAAATGACAGGTTAGTAATAATGCCTGAAAACAAAGGACAGAAGTAAGCTTCTTAGATAAAATATAGGATACCAAGTTAAATCTGAATTTCAGATAAACAACAAATACCATTGCATACAACATACTAATACTAAAATATTATTCACTGTTTATCCGAAATTCAAGTTTAACTGGGTGTCTTCTATTTTTATCTGTTAGGTCTGGCAAACCTAGCTATAAGATAAGATAAATGAGAGGATTGAATTGATTAGAAATATGAGAGGACAGCAATGATTTATAGCATGGAATGACCCCAAATGAAGAGAAGTAGCATGTGCTAACTAATTTTTATCCACTTAAACATCAGTTACAGTGAACAGAGACACATATTTAATAGTATAAGTTTACATTTACTCATGTCATTACATGATACATTTACTCTGGCAATGATACAGTTCATACAATCATATGGTTTGTTAATGACCTTAATGGCTATTTTTATAAAAAAATAATTCTATAATAAAGTTTAGTTTTGAGAGCCAAGATACTATGCCAGACCAAATAGAAGTTGGCAGCCTCTAATTACATCATATAATTTGGATGTTATTACAAAATTTTTTTTAACAATATCTGTTCTCTTTGCTAAATTTGATGCTATTGATTGCCTCCAGTACTTTGCTGAAATACCTTGTATCTACAGCCAAGCTTACTCTCTTCCCAGGTTGCTTTACTTAGGTAGTGCATCCTAAGATTGACAAATATGTAACTTACCAAAAAATGTTATTTTACCTTTATTTCAGTCTTCATATTTACTAATTTATTTTTTTAAAGATTTTATTTATTTATTTGACAGAGAGAGACACAGTGAGAGAGGGAACACAAGCAGGGGGAGTGGGAGAGGGAGAAGCAGGCTTCCCGTGGAGCAGGGAGCCCGATGTGGGGCTCAATCCCAGGACCCTGGGATCATGATCTGAGCTGAAGGCAGACACTTGACGACTGAGCCATCTAGGTGCCCCATTTTTTTCATATTTACTAATTAAACACTCACTGTAATAAAAAAAAATCCCCATATACCATTCTTCTTAAAATGTTGATGTTGGATATATACCCAGACTTTCATTCTCTATTTTGAATTTATATTATTGAATTTCCCTGTTTTTTCTGATTGTATTTCTCAAACTTACAATTATGAAGCAAAGTTCTTATTTCATTAGGCATCTTTTTATTATTTTTTTGATTATTTCAAATCAACATAGGCTGTTAGTGTCCCTCCTATGGAGGAATCTGTAATCAGATGTTTTACATTGATTTTACATGAGAAGAAAACATATTAGATTTTTTAAGTGTAATTTTTCTGTCTATAGGAAGTCAAATGCCTTAGCCATTTTCTCTCATAACAATAGGTGGCTATAATAATTTGTGTTTTTATCCTAGTGCCAGAAGGCCAGATCTCCTGAAATATCCCCCATCTCAAGATACCCCAGGCCCCTCACCTCACTAAAAAAGCCCTCTTAGATAAATAGTGGAAGACTGTTATTGAACACCCATCCAGCTTCTGCTCTCAAGTATGGAAAAATCATAAATTATAACCAATGAAAAAACATTTAAAAACCAAAATTCAGGAAACCTTATTTTTAGTTGGGTCATCCTATAAAATACAAGCATTAGTCATTAAGTCATCTTGTAGGTTTCTGGGACTAGGACCTAAAATGTTATGCTGGTAAGTGTTTTCAGGCCAATGAATGCAGCACTTAACTGTAATGTTCTTAGGAATTACCTGAAAATCTTGTTAGATGGCAAAAAGTAATTTAGTGATCTGGGACAAAGCTTGAGATTCTAAATTTCTAACAATCTCCTGGGTGATGTTGCTGATTCACAGATCACACTCGGAGTAGCAATGGTCTAAAACTGCTGTCCAACAGAAATACAATTCAAGCCCATGTATAATTTTATAATTTTAAATTTTCTAGTGGTTATAATATAAAAGTAAAAACAAAACAGTTGTGATTAATATAATTAATATATTTCATTTAAACCAGTTAAATGGGTTAAATATTGTCAAAAATATCATTTCATCATATAATCTATATAAAATATTAATAAGATATTTAAACTTTCTTTTACATTCTTATTAAATCTTCAAACTCTAGTGTGTATTTTACACTTACAGTATAGTTCAATTCTGATTAGCCACATTTCCAGTGCATAATAACCACTGTGGTTAGTAGCTACTGTATTGGATAGCATAGATCTAAACTATGCACAATAGGTGGCAATGTGTTATCTTCTTTAACAATAAAAGAGGCTTCCCACTTTCTAATGTTTTGTTACACTGTTAGAAAGAAAGTCTTCCTTATGTACCAATTTGAAACACAGTCACTTTTACCTTATTTTTAAAACATTTACTATTTTTTTCAATTCTGCATGGAACTAGGATGCAACTTTTTAGTATCTTTCTCATTAAAAAAATCACTTCATGTACTTAGATAATAGTAATGCTAATTCTTAGTATATGTCAAAAACTTTTGTAAATGTCCCATATACATTAGCTAATTTAATCATCTCAGTAACCCTTTGAGGTAAATACTACTTTTATCATCTTTACTTTAGAGCTGAAGAAAGTGAGGAAAGGAGAAATAAATGATTTACTTGAAATCACATTCATATCAAGTGGCAGGACCAGTTTTTAAAACTTGATGATCTGTTTTCCGGGTTCTTGATTTTTACTACTACATTTTTCTTACTTATCTGGAGAGAATATTCAACTCATTTATTGAGGTACAATACTATTTGATAGGTAAATTCACATGTTGGGAAAATGATCCACCAAATAGACTTGAGGATTTTAATGCAACAGGTTGGACATTACATAGGTAACGTGTTTATTTACTATTCTTTATGTGGAGCCTGATTATATTTTTCTTTCATTTTCTTCCCGAAAGTTGACCATTGAAATTAAAATAAATTCCTGCCCAAGAACTTTGATTGATTAAATATTTTCTACCTTTTCTTTTGCTTTTATTCACATTATAGCACACACAGTCCAGTTAATTAACTAGTGGTTAAAAATAAATCTATCTGGATCAAGATGGCAACATAGAATGTTTCTGGATTCAGTCCTCCTCACAAGAAGACAAACTAGCAACTAATTAACAAGACATCATTGTGAAAATCCCACAACTCATGGGTGAGGCTGAAGTAACCCCCTGGACCACAGAGAATGAGAAGGAATGCATTGAAAGGGTAAGAGGAATGGATACATTCTGACCACATCATTGCTACCATAGTCAGAGACTGTGCAATAGTGAGAGGGACATTGGGGTTTATGGCTCCTCCAGTAGGAGAAAAAGAAAGAGAGCACAAGGTAAACATCTAGTTCCCCCAGCATTGTGGTTCACTTCATGGGAGGACCATTCAAATCTCACCTCATGGGGACTGTGGGGAAAATCTGAGGGCTTGACCACAGGAAATCAAGTTGTGATGGAGAACAGGGGCAGGGCTTATACAATCAATGCTTGGATCTTGGCAGATTAAGTTCCTCCTTGCAGTGGTGCTCAAGTAGAAATCAATAATTATTTTGTATGTAAATGGACTAAATATCCCAATGAAAAGACATAAGGGGACAGAGTGGATAAAAAACCAAGACCCATCTGTATGCTGCCTACAAGAGACCCATATCAGAACTAAAGACACCTGCAGTTTGAAAGTGAGGGGATGGAGAAATATTTGTCAAGCAAAGGGATGTCAAAATAAATCCAGAGTACAAATAATTGTATCAGACAAAATAGACTTTATTTTTTTACTTAAATTCAATTAATTAACATAGAGTATATTATTAGTTTCAGAGGTAGAGTTCAGTGATTCATCAACTGTATATAACACCCAGTGCTCATTCCACCACATGCCCTACTTAATGCCTGTCACCCTGTTACTCCATCTCCCCACCCCTCTCCCCTCTTGCAACCCTCAGTTTGTTTCCAATGATTAAGAGTCTCTTATAGTTTGTCTTCCTCTCTGATTTTGTCTTGTTATATTTTTCGATCCCTTCCCCTATGCTCTTCTGTTTTGTGTATTAAATTCCACATATGAGTGAAATCATATTAACAATTGTCTTTCTCTGATTGACTTACTTCATGTAGCATAATACTCTCTAGTTCCATCTACATCATTGCAAATAGCAAGATTTTATTTTCTGATGGCTGAGTAATATTCCATTTTATGTATATATGACATCTCCTTTACCCATTTACCTGTTGATGGACATCTGGGCTCTTTTCATAGTTCGGCTATTGTGGACATTGCTGCTATAAACATTGGGCTGCAGGTGCCCCTTCGGATCACTACGTTTGTATCTTTGTGGTATATACCTAGTAGTGCAATTGCTGTGTCATACGGTAGCTCTATTTTTAACTTTTTGAGGAGCCTCCATACTGTTTTCCATACCAACTTGCATTCCCACCAGCAGTGAGTGGGTTCCCCTTTCTCTGCATCCTCTCCAACATCTGTCATTTCCTGACTTATTAATTTTAGCCATTCTGACAAGTGTGAGGTGTTTTCTCATTGTGGTTTTGATTTGTATTTCCCTGATACCAAGTAATGTTGAACATTTTTTCATGTGTCTGTTGGCCATGTGCATGTCTTCTTTGGAGAAATGTCTGTTCATGTCCTCTGCCCATTTCATGATTGGATTATTTGTTCTTTGATTGTTGAGTTTGATAAGTCCTTTATAGATCTTGGATACTAGCCCTTTATCTGATAAGACATTTGCAAATATCTTCTCCCATTCCATAGGGTGTCTTTTGGTTTTGTTGACTGTTTCTTTTGCTGTGCAAAAGCTTTTTATCTTGACACAGGCCCAATAGTTCATTTTTGCTTTTGTTTCCCTTGCCTTTGGAGATGTGTCTAACAAGAAGTTGCTGTGGCTGAGTTCAAAGAGTTTGTTGCCTGTGTTCTCCTCTAGAATTTTGATGGATTCTTTTCTCGCATTTAGGTCTTTCATCCTTTTGGAGTTTATTTTTGTGTATGGTGTAAGAAAATGGTCCAGTTTCATTCTTCTGCATGTGGCTGTCCAATTTTCCCAGCACCATTTGTTGAAGAGACTATCTTTTTTCCATTGGATATTCTTTCCTGTTTTATCAAAGATTAGTTGACGATAGAGTTCAGGGTCCATTTTGGGGTTCTCTATTCTGTCCCATTGATCTAGGTGTCTGTGTTTGTGCCAGTACCATGCTGTCTTGATGATTACAGCTTTGTAATATGGCTTGAAGCCAGGCATTGTGATGCCATCAGTTTTGCTTTACTTTTTCAACATTCCTTTGGCTATTCAGGGTCTTTTCTGGGTCCATACAAATTTTAGGATGATTTGTTCCAGCTCTGTGAAAAATATTGATGGTGTTTTGATAGGAATTGCATTGAATGTACAGAGTGCTCTGGGTACCATAGACATTTTAACAATATTTAATCTTCCAATCCATGAGCATGGCATGTTTTTCCATTTCTTTGTGTCTTCCTCAATTTCTTTCACGAGTGTTCTATAGTTTTCAGGGTAGAGATCCTTTGCCTCTTTGGTTAGGTTTATTCCTAGGTATCTTATGGTTTTTGGTGCAATTGTAAATGGGATTGGTTCCTTAATTTCCCTTTCTTCTGTCTCATTGTGAGTGTAGAGACACACAAGTGATTTCTGTGTGTTGATTTTATATCCTGCCACTTTGCTGAATTCCTGTATGAGATCTAGCAATTTTGGGGTGGAGTCTTTTGGGTTTTCCACATAGACTATCATGTCATCTGCAAAGAGTGAGAGTTTGACTTCTTTGTTGATTTGGATGCCTTTTATTTCTGTTTGTTGTCTGATTGCTGAGGCTAGGACTTCTAGTAATATGTTGAACAACAGTGGTGAGACTGGACATCCCTGTCATGTTCCTGACCTTATAGGGAGAACTCTCAGTTTTTCCCCATTGAGAATGATATTTGCTGTGGGCTTTTATGATATTGAGGTATGTCCCCTCTATCCCTTCACTGTGGAGAGTTTTAATCAAAAAAGGATGTTGTTTTAAAGAGGGCACATTCTGCATGGAGCACTGGGTGTTATGCACAAACAATGAATCATGGAACACTACATCTAAAACTAATGATGTAATGTATGGTGATTAACATAACAATAAAAACATTTAAAAAAAGGGATGTTGTACTTTGTCAAATGCTTTTTCTGCATCCATCGAAAGGATCATATGGTCCTTGTTCTTTCTTTTATTAGTGTAGTGTATCACATTGATTGATCTGTGGATGTTGAGCCACCCTTGCAGCCCAAGAATAAATCCCATTTGGTCGTGGTGAATAATCCTTTTAATGTACTGTTGGATCCCACTGGCTAGTATCTTGGTGAGAATTTTTGCATCCATGTTCATTAGAGATATTGGTCTGTAATTCTCCTTTTTAGTGGGGTCTTTGTCTGGTGTTGGGAATCGAGGTAATGCTGGCTTCATAGAGTGAGTTTGGAAGTTATCCTTTCATTTCTACTTTTTTTTGAACCAGCTTCAGAGGAATAGGTATTAGTTCTTCTTTAAATGTTTTGCAGAATTTCCCTGGGAAGCCATCTGGCCCTGGACTCTTGCTTGTTGGGAGATTTTTGATTACTGCTTCAATTTCCTTGCTGGTTATGGGTCTGTTCAGGTTTTCTATTTCTTCCCGTTTCAGTTTTGGTAGTTTATAAATTTCTAGGAATGCATCCATTTCTTCCAGATTGCCTAATTTGATGGCATATAGTTGCTCAGAGTATATTCTTATAATTGTTTGTATTTCTTCAGTGTTGATTGTGATCTCTCCTCTTTCATTTATGACTTTATTTATTTGGGTCCTTTCTCTTTCCTTTTTGATAAGTCTGGCTAAGGGGTTATTGATCTTATGAATTCTTTCAAAGAACCAGCTCCTAGTTTCATTGATCTGCTCTGCTGTTCTTTTGGTTCTATTTCATTGATTTCTGCTTTAATCTTTATTATTCTCTTCTCCTGCTGGGTTTAGCTTTATTTGCTGTTCTTTCTCCAGCTCCTTCAGGTGTAAGGTTACATTATGAATTTGAGACTTTTCTTGTTTCTTGAGAAAGGCTTGTATTGCTATATACTTCCCTCTTAGGACTGCCTTTGCTGCATCCCAACGTTCTGAACTGTTGTGTTTTCATTTTCCTTTGTTTCCATGATTTTTTAATTCTTTAATTTCCAGTTTGATTCATTCATTCTTTAGTAGGATGCTCTTTAATCTCCATGCATTTGTGTTCCTTCCAAATTTCCTCTTGTGATTGAGTTCAAGTTTCAAAGCGCTGTGGTTTGAAAATATGCAGGGAATAATCCCACTCTTTTGGTACTGCTTGAGACCTGATTAGTGACCCAGTGTGTGGTCTGTTCTGGAGACTCTTCCATGTACATTAGAGAAGAATGTGTATTCTGTCGCTTTAGGATGGGGTACTCTGAATAGATCTGTGAAGTCCAACTGGTCCAGTGTGTCATTCAAAGCCCTTGTTTCCTTTTTGATCTTCTGCTTTATAATCTGTCCATTGTTGTGAGCACCCTACAATTATTGTATTGCTATCAACGTGTTTCTTTAATTTTGTTACTAATTGATTTATGTAATTGGCTGCTCCCATGTTAGTGGCATAAATATTTTCAATTGTTAGATCTTCTTTTTGGATAGACCCTTTAATTATGATATAGTGTCCCTCTTCATCTCTTATTACAGTCTTTCATTTAAAATCTAGTTTGTCTGATAATAAGGATTGCTACCCCAGCTTGTTGTCCATTAGCATGGTAAGTGGTTCTCCACCCCCTCACTTTCAATCTGGAGGTGTCTTTGGGTCTAAAATGAGTCTCTTGTAGACAGCGTATTGATGAGTCTTTTTTTTTTTTTTATCCAATCTGCTGCTCTGTGTCTTTTGATCGGAACATTTAGTCCATTTACATTCAGAGTAGCTATTGAAAGATATGAATTTAGTACCATTGTATTACCTGTAATGTCACTGTTTTTGTATATTATCTCTGTTCCATTCTGGTCTATGTTACTTTTGACCTCTCTCTTTGCTTAAAGGATCCCCTTTAATATTTACTGCAGAGTTTACTTAGTGATTAGACAAACAGCAAAGGCAAATAAAACTACAATGCAGAAGGACAGAAATTTATGCTATTACTTTATGATTTGTGCATACGGTTTTACTTTTTGGTCTGTTACTTCATTTGTACAATATGTATTAGGCTAACTGATTACCCTTCCACTCTAAGATCTTATGGTTATGATTATCATCTATATCCTGGTTAACAGAAATTTTAAGTGTCTCTCAGTATCATGCAAATATAGTGTAATAAATATTTGAGAGTGCAGGACTGAAGTCAATCATCCGGTTACTTAATTGCACAGTTCTTTCAAAGTCTACTAGGATTTTTCTAATTTTATTTTCTTTAATCTGTGATGCAAGAAGAGGTAGACTAATATAAGCCAAAATTTTACTGAGATCTTTCTGTCTCTGTTCCAAGTCATGATGGACCCAAGTAAGAAGTTTATTCAGTATTATCTCATTAGGTATGTTCCCATGTCATCACTCACCAAGAGCTTTGAAATTTCACTGGCTGGTAATAATATCAATTCCTGGTTTCAAATTACTTCCATGAATTCTTCCATAGTATAATTGTGAGCCACTTTATGCAAATCTGTACAACCTTGGGCATCAGCAAAAGAACGGATTCTAAGACGGTTGTTGTATGGGTAAAGCGGTTTCATGAAAAACTTACAGCAAGCTTCCACAAACTGTGAAAGTGAAGGAGGCAAGCTGTAGATAGTAGGCATTCAATATTATTTTCTTTTAATTCAAGACAGCCTGTATATGCATACTGAATCAAGAACCGTAGTGAATTTAGTTCAACACATTCTATTTTTATTTCTTCTTGTTTTTCTTCCCTGACATCTTTAGTAAACATGGCAGCAAAGTAATCTGAGACAGACAAGAGCACCAATTTATGAGCTGGATTTCTGCAATCACCACAACTAGAATTACATCACATAACTCTTTATGTCTCAAATAGTTTTCCATCTTTTTAGATGTTTGCTCAGCATGATTAAGGGCTTGAAAAAATTCATCTGATGAACGTGGTTCTATAGTATGGCAGGATGATAATGTCTGACTACTATTGGAAGTCCACCTGGGGCTCCAGAAGCAGCCGGGGGTCAGGGCAGTGCAGAGCGGCCAGGCATGGAGTGGGTGGGGCAGGTAGGGGATGGAGGCCAGTGGGCCCAGGAGAGGGATGCTTGGCCCCAGTGGTGCCCCAACCCCTTCCCAGCATCCTCATCCTGACACCAGCTGGCCCAGAACCAGCCACTTCCCCTCTGTCAGGCTGCACCAGCCCAAGGGGGCATGAAGTGGTTGGGCAGTTCAGGAGGGGGCAGCCAAAATGGACTTTAAAACAAAGTCTGTAAAAAGAGACAAAGAACAACTATATAATGACAAAGGAATATCCAACAAAAAATACAACAATTGCAAATATATATGCAGCCAACATGGAAGCACCCAAATACATAAAACAGTCAATAACAAATATAAAGGAACTAACCAGTCATAATACAATAATAGTAGGGGACTTTAACACCACACTTACATCGATTCACAGATTATCTAGGAAACATTGGCTTTGAATGACATACTGAACTAGATGGATTTAACAGATACATTCAGAACATTTCATCCTAAAAGAGCAGAATACTCATTTTTTTCAAATGCATACAGAACATTCCTCAGAATAGATCGTATATTAAGCCACAAAGGCAGCCCCAACAAATTCAAGAAGATATAAGTCATACCATGTACCTTTTCTGGCCATAATGCTATGAAACTAGAAATCAACCACAAGAAAAAAATCTGGAAAGACCACAAATATATGGAAGTTAAATAATATGCTACTAAACAATGAATGTGTCAAGCAAGAAATCAAGGAAGAAATCAAAATTATATCTCAAATAAACAGCCTAACCTTATACTTAAAGTAGCTAGAAAAAGGACAAACAAAACCCAAATCCAGAAGAAGGAAGGAAATAATGATTAGCACAGAAATAAATGATATAGAAACTAAAACAAAACAAAACTAACAAACAAAAACAAATAGAACAGATCAATTAAATCGGGAGCTGGTTCTTTGAAAAAAACAAAATTGATAAACCTCCAGCCAGACTCACCCAAAGAGAGAGAGAGAGAGAGAAAGAGAGAGAGAGAGAGACCTCAAATAAATAAAATCACAAATAAAAGAGAAAAAAATAACAACCAACACCACAGAAATATAAAAAATCATAACAGAATATTATGAAATACTATATGCCAACAAATTAGACTCCTTAGAAGAAATGGAAAAATTCCTAGAAACATATAACCTACCAAAACTGAACGAGAAAGAAATAGAAAATTTGAAAGACTAACTACCAGCAAAGAGTTTGAATCAGTAATCAAAAAACTCCCAACAAACAAAAGTCCAGGACCAGATGACTTCACAGGTGAATTCTACCAAGCATTTGAAGAAGAGTTATTACTTAATTCTTCTCAAACTATACTAACAACATACAAAAAGAAGGAAAAAATTCTGAATTCATTGTATGAGGCCACTATCACTCTGATACCAAAACCAAATAAAAATACCACAAAAAAAGAGAACTACTGACCAATATCTCTGATGAACATAAGTACAAAAATCTTAAACAAATACTACGAAACTGAATCCAGCAATACATTAGAAAAGTCATTCACCACAATCAAATGGGATTTATTCATGGAATGCAGGTGTTGCTCAGTATTTACAAATCAATCAATGTGATACATCACCTCAATAAGAGAAAGGACAAAAACCATATAATAATTTCAAAAATGCAGAAAAACCATTTGACAAAGTACCACATCCATTCATGGTAAAAGCCCTCAACATTAGGTTTTGAGGGAACATACCTCAACATAATAAAAGCCATATGTCAAAAACCCACACTAAATATCATACTCAATGGGTAAAATCTGAAATCTTTCCCCCTAAAAACAGGAACAAGACAAGGATGTCCACCTTTACCACTTTTATTCAACATAGTATTGGAAGTCCTAGCCATAGCAATTAGACAACAAAAAGAAATAAAAGACATCCAAATTGGTAAGGAAGAAGTAAAACTTTCTCTATTTGCAGATGACAGGATACTCTATAAAGAAAATCCAAAAGACTCCACCAAAAAACTGCTAAAACTGATAAATTAATTCGGTAAAGTCACAGGATACAAAATCAGTGTAAAGAAATCTATTTCATTCCTATGCATCAATAATGAAGCAGCAGAAAGAGAAATTTTAAAAAATCCCATTTACAATTGCACTAAAAATAGTAAAATACCTAGGAATAAACCTAACCAAAAAGGTAAAACATCTGTACTCTGATAACTATAAAGCACTGATGAAAGAAATGAAGATAACATAAGGAATTGGAAAGACATTCCATGTTCATGGATTTGAAGAACAAGTATTGTTAAAATGTCTATACTACCTAGAGCAATCTACTGATTTAATGCAATCCTTATCAAAATACCAAGAGAATTTTTCACAGAACTAGAATAAACAATTCTGAAATTTATATGGAACCACAAAAGCCTCCAAATAGCCAAAACAGTTTTGAAAAAGAAAAGCTAACCTGAAAGTAACAATTCCAGACCTCAAGTTGTATTGCAAAGATATAGTAATCAAAACAGGATGGTACTGGCACAAAAATAGACACATAGATCAATGGGACATAATAGAAATCCCAGAAATAAACCCATGATTATGTGGTCAATTAAACTTCAACAGAGGAGGAAACAATAGTCAATGGGAAAAAGTTTTTTCAACAAATTGTGTTGGGAAAACTGGTCAGCTACATGTGGAAGAATGGAACTGGACCACTTTCTTACAGCATACACAAAAATAAACTCAAAAAGGATTAAAGATCTAAATGTGAAACCTGAAACATAAAAATCCTAGAAGAGAGCTAAGACAGTAATATCTCTGATATTGGTCATAGCAACATTTTCTAGATATGTCTCCTGAGGCAAGGGAAATGGAAGCAAAAATAAACTATTGGGACTACATCAAAATAAAAAACATCTGCACAATGAAGGAAATTGTCAACAATACTGAAAGGCAACCTACTAAATGGGAGAAGATATTTGCAAATGACATATCTATAAAGAGTTAGTACCCCAAATATATTTTAAAAATTTATGAAATTCAACACCCCCCCAAAATCCAATTAAAAATAGGCTGAACACATAAACAGACATTTCTCCAAAGAATACATCTAGATGACCAACAGAAACATTAAAAGATGCTCAAAGTCATTCATCATCAGGGAAAGAGAAATCAAAACTATAATATCACCTCACACCTATCAAAATGGCTCAAGTCAAAAACACAAGAAACAACAGGTGTTGGTGAGGATGTGGAAAAAAAGGAGCCCTCTTGCACTGTTGGTGGGAATGTAAACTGGTGCAGCCATTCTTAAAAACAGTGTGGAGGTTCCTCAAAAAGTTAAAAATCAAACTGCCCTCTTATTCAGTAATCACACTACTGGATATTTACCCAAAATATACAAAAACACCAATTTAAAGGGATACATGTCCCCTATGTTTATAGCTGCATTATTTACAATAAACAAATTATGGAATCAGCTCAAGTGTCTATTGATAGGTGAGTGGATAAAGAAGATGTGGCATGTATGTGTGTGTATATATATATATATATATATATATTACCTAGGCATAAAAAAGAATGAGATCTTGCCATTGCAATGACATGGATGGAGCTAGAGAGTATAATGCTAAGTTAAATAAGTCAGTCGGAACAGCACAAATACCATATGATTTCACTCATATGTGGAATTTAAGAAACAAAGCAAATGAGCAAAGGAAGAAAAAGAGAGAGAGACAAACCAAGATACAAAATCTTAACTATAGAGAACAATCTTTTGGTTATCAGAGGGGAGGTAGGTGAATGGATAGGTGAAATAGGTGATGGGGATTAATTAGTGAGCTTGTGATGAGCACTGGGTGATGTATTGAATTGTTGAATTACTATGTTCTACACCTGAATCTAATATAACATTATACACAACTATACTGGAATTAAAATAAAATAATAAAATAATAAAATAAAATAAAATAAAATAAGAAGGAGCATACCAAACTTATTTTATGAGGCTAGCATTACCCTGATTCCAAAGCTAAATAAAAGCCCTATAAGATTAAATTTACTGGCCAATATCCTTGATTAGTATGGATGCAAATATTCTCAAAAACTACTAGCAAACTGAATTCAACAGTACATTAAAAAGATTGTACACCATGATCAAGTGGGATTCCTCCCTGGGATTCAAGAACGGTTCAATATATGCAATGAAAAAAATGTGATACATCACATTAATAGAACAAAAGAAAAGAAAAATCAGAGAATCACTTCCAGAGATGTAGAAAAAGTGCTTGACAAATTCAATATCCATTCATGATTAAAAAGTCATAACAAATTGGGCATAGAAGAAACATTCCTCAACATAATGAAGACTCAGTGATGAAAGGTTAAAAGCTTTTCCTCTAAGATCAGCAACAAGACAAGGGTGTGCACTCTCACTTTTCCTATTCAACATAGTACTAGAAGTTTTACCAGGGCAATCAGGCAAGAAAAAAATAAAAGGCATCATAATCAGGAAAAAAAAAAGTACAATTGTGTTTGAGTGCAGATGACACTATTTTGTATATAAAAAATTCTGAAGACTCCACCAAAACACTGTGAAAACTAATAAACAAACTCAGTAAATATTCACAATGCAACATCAACATACAAATATCAGTAGTCTTTCTATATACTAAAAATGGATGATCTGTAAAAGAAATTTTTAAAAATTCCATTTACAATAACACACACACAAAAATAATGAAATAATTAGTAGCACATTTAGCCAAGGAGGTGAAAGATCTCTACACTGAAAACTACAAGATACCTATAAAAGAAATTGAAAAAAGACACAAATAATTGGAAAGATATCCCATATTCATGAATTAGAAGAAATAATATTGTTAATATATCCCTACTACTCAAAGCCATCTATAGATTCATTACAATTCTTATAAACATTCTACTGTCATATTTTACAGAAATAGAAAACACACTTCTAAAATTCATACAGAAATATATGCAAACAATGAATCATGGAACACTACATCAAAAACTAATGATGTACTGTATGGTGACTAACATAACATAAATAAAATAAAATAAAATAAAATTCATACAGAAATAGAGAAGACCCTAAATAGCAAAAGCAAAACTGAGAAAGAACAAATTGAAAGCATTATACTTCTTGATAGCAATCATATTATAAAACTATAGTAATTAAAATGGTATGGTCTGGCATAAAAAACAGACACATAGACCAATAGAACAGAATTGAAAACCCAGAAATATACATATATATACAGTCAACTAATATTTTACATAGAGCCAAGAATACTCAATGGAGAAAAGACAATAAATGGTGCTGTGAAAATTGGATACTGACATGCAAAACAATGAAACTAGACCATTTTCTTTTTTTTTTTTAAAGATTTTATTTATTTATTTGACAGAGAAAGAGACAGTGAGAGAGGGAACACAAGCAGGGGGAGTGGGAGAGGGAGAAGCAGGCCTCCCGCTGAGCAGGGAGCCCGATGCAGGGCTCGATTCCAGGACCCTGGGATCATGACCTGAGCCGAAGGCAGATGCTTAACAACTGAGCCACCCAGGTGCCCCAAAACTAGACCCTTTTCTTACACCACTCAAATATCTTTTATTTAAATTCATTAGTTTCAGATGTAGTGTTCAATAATTCATCAGTTGCGTATAATACCCAGTCCTTATCACATCACGTGCCCTCCTTAATGACCATCACCCCGTTACCCCATCCCCCCACCCAGGTCCCCTTCAGCAACCCTGTTTGTTTCCCATAGTTAAGAGTTGTTTCCCATAGTTAAGAGTTTCTCATGGTTTGTCTCCCTCTCTGATTTCTTCCCATTCAGTTTTCCCTCCCTTCCCTTATGATCCTCTGCACTATTTCTTATATTCCACATATGGGTCAAGCCATATGATAATTGTCTTTCTCTGATTGACTTATTTCACTGAGCATAATACCCTCCAGTTCCATCCACGGCAATGTAAATGGTAGGTATCCATCCTTTCTGATGGCTGAGTAATATTCCATTGTATATATAAACCACATATTCTTTATCCATTCATCTGTCAAAGGACATCTTGGCTCCTTCCAGGATTGGCTACTGTGGACATTGCTGTCATGAACATTGGACACCACTCAAATATTAACTCAAATTGGTTAAAGACTTAAGTATAATACCTGAAACCATAAAAATCCCAGAAGAAAACAGGAAAAAGGCTCTTTGACATAGGTCTTGGCCATGATTTTTTGGGTATAACACCTAACACATAAACAACAAAATAAAAAAAAAATAAACAGTTGGGGCTTAATCAAACTAAGAAGCTTCTTCACAGCAATAGAAATGATCAACAAAATGAAAAGGCAACCCACAGAATGAGGATATTTGCAAACCAGGTATCTGATAAGGTGTTAATATCCAAAATATAGAAGAAACCCATAGAACTCAAAAGCAAAAAAAAAAAAAAAAAATCCATTTGTAAAAAGTAAGCAAAGGATCTGAATAGACATTTTTTTTTCCCAAGAAGATAGAGAAATAGACAACAGGTACATGAAAAGGTGCTCAACATCACTAATCATCAGGTAAATGCAAATCAAAACCAAAATGAGCTATCACCTCAGTAGGTGGTTCTTAAGACAGCTATTACCTAAAAAAAGCAATAAATATTGGCACAGGTGTGGAGAAAAGGGAAGTCTTGCACACTGTTGGTGGGAATATAAACTAGTACAGACACTATGAAAAACAGTATCGAGGTTCCTCAAAAAATTAAAAATCGAACTACCATTTTATCTAGCAGTTTCACTTCTGGGTATATATCTGGAAGAAATTAAAACCCTGTGTTAAACAGATACCTCAATTCCCATGTTCATTGCAGCATTATTTACAATAGCCAACACAGTAACATGACCTACATGTCCATTGATGGATGAATGGATTAAAAAATGTGGTGTGTGTATACAAACACACATATATTAGAATACTATTCAGCCATAAAATGGAAGGAAATCCTGTCATTTATGATGGCATGGATGGACCTTGAGGGCATTATGCTAAGAGAAATAGGCATAAAGTGGAAGACACATACTGTACAATCTCATTTATATGTAGAAGCTAAAAACATAAAACCTCATAAAAACAGAGATGAGCTTTGTAGCTGCTGGAAATGGGGGAAAGGTTTTGGGAAATCGAGTGAAGGTGATCAAAAGGTACAAACTTCTAGTTATAGAATAAATAATTTCTGGAGATGTAATGTACAACATGATTACTATAGTTAACAATACTGTACTGTATATTTGTGAGTTGCTGAGAGAGTAGATTTTAGTTTTCATCACAAGAAAAACAATTTGTAACTATGTGAGGTGATGGATGTTTAAAGCTTATTGTGGTAATCATTTTTAAATATATACATATATCAAGTCATTATGTTGTGCCCCTTAAGCATATACAATTTACATGTCAATTATATCTCAGTAGAACTGGGAAAAAATATCTATCTGTATCTCTGTGTCTTTGTGTTTCTTTCTGTATGTGTGTATGTATTTTAAACATTTATGCTTAAGGAGATAAGCAGATCGATTCAGTTGCTGGTTACTGAAGTTTATGGAAATTGTTAACTAAAATCTAACAATCTCCCCTGTAATTCATTTGCAAATCCAAATGAAAACCAAATACTGTAGTATTACTAGAAAAATGAATCAATAAAACCAATCCAAACAATCTATTTCAGTGTTCATTGTTGACAGAAAATACTATTCTAAATGCCTATGCATTTATGATCAAAACAGACTTTCTCCCCTCCAAAAAATCTGGAGTAGTGTGTCACAATAGTCCATTTCAGCTCAACTTTACATACCATCATATTGAACACCTCAGATTTTTAGTAATTACAAATCAGAGTAAGAAATCATGTACTATTTACATTCCTGCCATTATTATAGGGGTGGTGATCTTACATGATCCTTAATCTTTAAGAGACTTGTATCCCCCTGATGCTGTGCCTATTTCCTGTCAGAATCCTCCAAATTCCTGATAATAAAAGGTACAATGAAACCAAAGAGATGTGCTGATTACAGGCAGAGTATTTGAATATGTTGGACTGAGAATCTGGCCTATGTTTTTTTTTTTTTTAATTTTTTATTGTTATGTTAATCCCCATACATTACATCATTAGTTTTAGATATAGTGTTCCATGATTCATTGTTTGTGCATAACACCCAGTGCTCCATGCAGAACGTGCCCTCCTCAATACCCATCACCAGGCTAACCCATCCTCCCACCCCCCTCCCCTCTAGAACCCTCAGTTTGTTTTTCAGAGTCCATCGTCTCTCATGGTTCTTCTCCCCCTCCGATTTCCCCCCCTTCATTCTTCCCCTCCTGCTACATTCTTCTTCTTCTTCTTTTCTTTCTTAACATATATTGCATTATTTGTTTCAGAGGTACAGATCTGAGATTCAACAGTCTTGCACAATTCACAGCGCTTACCAGAGCACATACCCTCCCCAGTGTCCATCACCCAGTCACCCCATCCCTCCCACCCCACCCCCCACTCCAGCAACCCTCAGTTTTAATTCCAACTCTGCTGTGTCCTGACTGTGATCTTAAATGAGTCTTTCTTCCATCTTTTAGCCTCCATTTATTCATATGTAGAATAAAGCTTTTGGAATTAAGTCTAATATTTTTTTCAAGCTGAAATTCTTAGACTGCTACCAACTTAACATTATAGCAATGAAAAAATATGATGGATAATTTGAGTTATCCTCTCAATAGTATAAGTTTCCTAAAGACTAGGGTTTGTTTGTCCTATTGGCTGTTATATTCCTGATGCCTGGAACACACTCTGAAGCAAAATAACTGTTCAGTTTATTGGATAAGTAAATGGTTTTCCTGGTAATGTCTTTCAAACTATTAAAACAATAAAGCATTTTTCCAAATGAAATCCTACATTGAATTGCAAAATATGAATGTGATATGACCTAATCACTTCAGTTAAATCTGAGAGCCCTATATTTTTCCCTCAATCCACAACAGCAACTTTGAGAGAGCCTAGGGCTCATCTAAACACTGTTTTGGAAACTGATGATTTAGAATATGAGTAACTAGTAAATATGTCCTGAGTTCTGACCATGAGATAGGCTCTAGGAAAGCAGCTGTGGAATTAACCAAGTCTTAGGAACCAGGGAGGCTTCCCTATGGGAAGGACACCTAGCTCAAGTCCTAAATGATGAGTAGAGCTAATTAAACCAAGAAGGAAGGGTGCAATTTAAATGTAAAACAGTGTTCTAGTGGAGGAAACTGCATACTGAACTCATTTGTTGTTTCTGCTGACTTACACTCATAGTCGTTTATTGTTTGATTTTAGCCTACAGCCAAAAACCGGCAGTAAAAAACACAAGTGATTGTGACTTTTGATTTGAATCAATGAAAGCCACAATGTTACTTGAGAGGGATTACAAATTGAAATTTATAAAATAAGTTAGTTTAATTTTTTAAAGCTTAAGAATTAGCTCATTGTTTATTGTCTAGCATTATATCATGTTGCAAAAGTCTAATCTATAGTTGATTTCACAGTAGACACTGACAGAAATTTAATGCCCATTTCATTGGAATTCTTGAGTTACTATGACATAAAATTGATGATGTGTATTTCTGAAATAGTTTTGGGTTTTTAAAATAGATTTGGGCTTTTTATTGTGGATTTTTAATTTTTTTGGATTATTTCATTTGTGCATGTATATAAAACAGCTAGCATTACATATTTATATACTATTTAGTGTGCTAAGTGTTCTCTAGGATTATGCTGATTATTCTTCATAATTTTATGATGTAAGAGGTATCATCATATCCATTTCACAGGTGACAAAACTGAGTTTTAGAAAGATTAATTAATTTGCTCAAGGTCACAGAGCAGGTAAGAATTAGAACCAAGATTTAAACTTAGTCATGTGAATTGAGTCAAACTATATTAAATTGTGTATGTCATACACATTTTACATATATATGTATATATTACACAAATATGTATATATGTACAAGCATAATAATAGACACATATGCTCTGTGTATGTCTGTGTGTATATATACAGTATAACAATAAATTGTATATTGATAGATTAATAGGAGACAGAAAGAATACATGAATCATTAACTCTCTTGCTTTGGATACCATAAGTAATTGAAGGAGGACCAAAAAGACACTAGCATCTTTGGTAACCATGTAATATCATCAATGCACATAGAACATGACCCAGTGTAATGGCAAGTTTCCCAAATCTTGGTCTTATGGTAGTAGAGTTGGTAGAGTTGAATGTTGAACTCACACTTCTTGATGGCTAACCAAGGTTGTTTCTCTGTACTTCTTGGCTTTTAAGGGTTTCTTCTTTCTTAATTACATTTCTATCCATCAGATCATCAGCCTCAATTTTGAGAGGAATACACTCAAAAGGAGTGATGGGGTACAGTATTTTAAATACTAATATTTTACTTAAGTAAATTCTGATTCAACTGACAGATTTAAAACAACTTGCATAAATTATATTCAAGCTAAATAATTTATTCATTAATCTGTGAAACATTTTATAAAGACCACAGAGATTTAATAACTGATAGATAAAAGAGAGTAATTATGGAACTTAATACCAATAAATGGATTAGATTTAAAAAAAAAAACTTGTTTTCAGAGTTGTCAAACTAAATTTAAATTAAAACAATTTTAAATTGGAATTAGGTAATGATATTTGTTTGAATGTGTGCTTCATTTGAATATTTAAAAAGAACTGGCATAAAATCAAAGAGCATACCACATGCCAAATCAGAAGTTGAGAAAGTCTACTTGAGAGCTGGTTTGGAACATTTATTATTAATGGGAAACTGACACTAAAAAATTTAATCTAAAGGTCAGCTATATCTTACAGTCAAATATAAAAATAATCCAAACTTAAATCCACTTTTCTCACATAAATTATAAATGATTTTATCCAGTACTTTTCTTTTTTTACTAATATTTCTTGAATTTCATGGATAATTTTTTACCAGTCTTTCTTTACAAAGGTCTTCTTCAGTATATCAATATGGTTTTACTATCTCATTTTCATTAAGATAGCTTTTCTTAGCATTGTGTTGGTGATTCTTACCACTATTATAGAAGTATTAATGAGTGTCCTCAATTAACATTTTCATTTTATCCTTTATACTTTTAAGAAATAATTTTTAAAGTTTAGTTTGTATTGTGATTACTGGTACATCCTCACAGATAGAAAGTGCTAAGTTAACAGTAGGTAAACACTAACTTAATTTCCTTCATTTTTTTTTTTTTGAAAGAATAGACTTTATGCACATGGTTCTGAAGCAGAGGAGAGAACTAAGAAGCTACAGAATTGAAAAGCTATAGAAATTCTCTTTAAGGACTTTTCTCACTTCTGTATTATCCTCTGACTCAGCCTGTATTATTTATACAATGAAAATAAACCATGGCAACACATTCTTCTCACATACCAAACACTGGTATATGCCCATAGGTACTCTCAATCCAAATTTCTTGTATTATAAAACCCAGCAGTCTCAGAAGGTTAAACAAAGATGTGAAGAAAGTGTTTTTACCCTTCTCTACTTAAAATACACTTTTAGTTGTAATCCTTTTTCCATCATGGGTCACATATGTCACTATTCACTTTAATAGCAAATTTGTTCTAGAGTGCTGAAGACAGAATTTTGTACAACTTAACTCCTCTGGGGCATAGAATGAGGTAAGAGCCTCATTAGTCTAATGTTAACAGAATTCTTGTGGTGACTGGGGTGAACCTTTTTGACAGAAGACCAGGTTTAACAGTTCTTACCAACCTAGGTTTTCAGCAGTCATCAAATTCACCATGTTTCCCATACTTGTGTCTTCTTCTGCCTTTCCTGTTTTTGCTAATTATATGTTTTTCTTACCAAATATCCTGTTTTTTTCTTTATTATTATTCAACATCCAAACACTGTTAGGACCTGCTTCTTTTAACTTTATGATGCCTTGTTTTTTTTTTTTTCTTTCTGTAATCTAGTTTTATTTTTTTAATTTAAATTCAATTAGCCAACATATAGTACATCATTAGTTTTTGATGTAATGTTCAATGATTCATTGGTGATTTTATTTTTTTATTTGAGAGAGAGAGAGAGAGGAAGGGAGAGTATGGAGGGAGAGGGAGAAGTAGACTACCCCCTGAGCAGAGAGCCCAATGTGGGACTTGATCTCAGGACCCCAAGATAATGACCTGAGCTGAAGGCAGATGCTTAACTGAGTGAGCCATCCAGGTGCCCTGTGATCTAGTTTTCATCTGCACAGCTACCATTCAGTCTAAAATTCCTCTCATGGTGGGGTGCCTGGGTGGCTCAGTCAGTTAAGTGTCTGTCTTCAGCTCAGGTCATGGTCCCAGGGTCCTGGGATCAAGCCCCACCTTGGGATCCCTGCTCAGTGGGGAGCCTGCTTCTCCCTCTTCCTCTGTCCCTACCCCCACTCATGTTCCTTCTCTCTCAAATACATAAATAAAATATTTTTAAAACTAAAAAAATAAAATTCTTCTCATATAAACCATCATTATAGAGCCTCCTGTTTAGTCTCCTTGTTTCCAAGCACTTCATTCTCCAAACTACCTTATATTGATCAGTTAGAGCTTCATCAAGTATAGCTGACAGAACAGCATTCTCCTGCTCCCTAATCTTCTGCATTCTCTTTGAGTAATAAATTATCTGCCCCTCTTCTGAACTGAAATATTTAACCTCTTATACCACCACAACACTACATTGTTGTGTTTTCTGTACATGCTTAATCTTCCTGCTGCAGTGGTTGGAATATTGTCTTATATACTGTAGGAATTTATTAAATATTATTGAATAGATGAACCTATGCATAAAGGCACAAGCATCATTATATAGAGATACGATTGTTCTTCCTTTTATTTAGATAATTTGTTTTGTGAACGTACATTACTAAATGAGAAATCCAGATGGTCTGGTAATGATTCAAATTTAAGTCCTACATGTAAGCAAAGCAGATAGTTTCTTATGTAAAGAGTTATTAGGATCCCTGAAAAGTACTTTATCCAATCCTCACTTCACCTCCTCAAAACAAAACAAAACAAAACAAAACAATGACAACAAAAAGAACAAAACAAAAAACAAAAAGAAAACTGACAAAAAAACACAGAAACTCACATTGTTGTGGAAGTCAGTTCTGGAGATTTATTTTTGTACATAAGGGATTTCCTATGGACTCAGAAGTAAATGTAACACATTTCATTTTTGTTTTTTGTTTTGTTTTGTTTCCCTTATCTCCACATTGAGAATATTCACCATTACGTTTGCTGTGCAGTCAATTTTATTGTGGGAGACAAATCTTCATTTCTTGTCTCCTAAGTAATTGTATTTTCTATATTTAATGTTTTAAGTACAACAATAATTAGATTTATGATCATAATACCAATGTAAATAACTTAAATGTTACTTAAAAATCATATTTTTTTGAGTAGTGTCTGATGGTTTTTCTGAGATAATTCATTTCCTAAAGAGACTAGCTCACTACAGGCATACCTCATTTAATTGTGGTTCACTTTATTGTGCTTCATAGATATTGCATTTTTACAAGTTGAAGATTTGTGGTGATCCTGCATTAAGCAAGTCTATCAGCATCATTTTAATGCAGGTGATCCTGCATTAAGCAAGTCTATCAGCATTTCTCACTTTGTGTCACTGTGTCACATTTTCAGAATTCTTACAATATTTCAAAATTGTCCATTATTATAATATTTGTTATGGTGATCTATGATCAGCAATCTTTGATGTTACTGCTATAATTGCATTAGGATACCATGAACAGTGCCCATATAACATGGCAAACAATTTAAAAATGATGTGTGTGGGGCGCCTGGGTGGCTCAGATGGTTAAGCATCTGCCTTCGGCTCAGGTCATGATCCCAGGGTCCTGGGATCAAGTCCTGCATCGGGCTCCCTGCTCCTTGGGAGCCTGCTTCTCCCTCTGCTTCTCTCTCTCTCTCTGTGTCTCTCATGAATAAATAAATAAAAATCTTTTAAAAAAATGATGTGTGTTCTAAATACTCTACCAACCATTCCTCTATGTCTATCTTTCTGTCCATGGGCATCCCTATTCCTTAAGACACAATAATATTGAGAATGTAAACCAGTTCATAACCCATGGCCTCTAAATGTTTCAGTGAAAAGAAGAGTAGCATGTCTCTTACTTTAAATCAAAACCTACAAATGATTAAGCTTAGTGATGAAGGCATGTCAAAAGCTGAGATAGGCCTAAAGATAGACCTCTTGAATCAGTTACCCAAGTTGCAAATACAAAAGAAAAGTTCTTGAAGGAAATTAAAAGTGCTCCTCCAGTGAGCACACAAATGATAAGAAGGTGAAACAGCTTTATTGATTATAGGGAGAATATTTTAGTGGTCTGGATAGAAGATCAAACCAGACACAACATTCCCTTAAGCCAAAGCCTAATCCAGGGCAAGGCTCTAACTCTCTTCAACTCTGTGAAGGCTGAGAGAGGTGAAAAAGCTGCAGAAGAAAAGTTTTAAGCTATTAGAGGTTGGCTCATGAGGTTTAAGGAAAAAAAGCCATCTCCATAACATAAAAGTGAAAGGTTAAGCAGCAAGTGCTGATGTAGAAGCTGCATTAAGTTATCCAGAAGATCTTTAAGCTATCTTACAAAGCTGTAGTAATCAAGACAGTATGGTACTAGCACAAAAACAAACACATAGATCAATGGAACAGAAAAGAAAACCCGGAAATGTACCCACAACTATAGGGTCAACTAATCTTTGACAAAGCAAGAAAGAATATCCAATGGAAAAATAAAAGACAGTCTCTTCAACAAATGGTGTTAGGAAAACTGGACAGCAACATGCAGTAGAATGAAACTGGACAACTTTCATATACTATACATAAAAAATAAATTCCAAATGGATGAAAGACCTAAACATGAGACAGGAAACCATCAAAATCCTAGAGGAGAACACAGGCAGAAACCTCTTTGGCATCAGCCATAACAACTTCTAACTAGACACGTCTCCAGATGCAAGGGAAACAAAAGCAAAAGTAAACTATTGGGAAATCATCAAAACAAAAAGTTTCTGCACAGTGAAGGGAACAATTAATAAAACTAAAAGCAGCCTATGGAATGGGAGAAGATATTTGCAAGTGACATATCTGATAAAGGATTAGTATCCAAAATATATAATAACTTATCAAACTTAACACCCAAAAAGCAAAAAATCAGTTAGGAAATGGGCAGAAGACATGAACAGACACTTTTTTTTTTCCAAAGAAGACATCCAGATGGCTAACAGACACATGAAAAGATGATCAACATCACTCATCATCAGGGAAATAAAAATCAAAACCATGATGAGCTACCATCTCACACCTGTCAGAATGGCTAAAATTAACAACACAGGAAACAACAGACATTGGCAAGGATGCAGAGAAAGGGGAACCCTCTTGCACTACTGGTGGGAATGCAAGCTGGTGCAGCCGCTCTGGGAAACAGTATGGAAGTTCCTCAAAAAGTTAAAAATAGAACTACTCTATGATCCAGCAATTGCACTACTAGGTATTTACCTGAAGGATACAAAAAAATACTGATTCAAGGGTACATGAACCCCAATGTTTATAGCAGCGTTATCCACAATAGCCAAACTATGGGAAGAGCCCAAGTGTCCATTGACCGATGAATGGATAAAGGAGATGTGATATATATATCATGGAATTTTACACAACCATCAAAAAAAAATGAAATCTTGCCATGTGCACTATGTGGATGGAGCTAACGTGTATTATGCTAAACAAAATAAGTCAGTCAGAGAAAAAAAATACCACATGATTTCACTCTTATATGGAATCTAAAAAAAAAACCACACACAAAACCACAAAAAAACAAAACAAAACAAAAACAAATGAACAAATAAAAAACAGACTCTTATATACAGAGAACCTACTGGTGGTTGCCAGCAGGGAGATGGGTGGGGGGATTGTGAAATAGATAAAGGGGATTAAGAGGTACAAAATTCCAGTTATAAAATAAATAAGTCATGGAAATGAAAAGTTCAGCATAGAAAATGTAGTCAATAATATTGTAGGGGTGCCTGGGTGGCTCAGTCAGCTAAGCATCTAACTCTTGATTTTGGCTCAGGTCATGATCTCGGGGTTGTGAGATTGTGTCTTGCACTGGGCTCTGTGTTCAGCAGGGAGACTGCTTGAGATTCTCTCTCTCCCTCTGCCTCTCCTCTTTGTGCATGTGCGCGCTCTCTCTCTCTCTCAAACAAACAAATAAATCTTTTAAAAAATATTGTAATAATATTGTATGGTAACAAATGGTGACTACACTTATGGTGGTGAGCATTGAGTAATGTATAGAATTGTCAAATCAATATGTTGTACACCTGAAACTAATACAACATTGTATGTTAATTATACTTCAATAAAGAAATACTATCAAATTGAATTTACCCATACATAAAAATAATTACATACCATGGCCACGTGGAATTTATCATAGCAATGCAAAGTTGGTTTAACATATAAGAATAAATCAATATAATGCACTATATTAGTAATAGAACAATAACCACATGACCATTTCAATTGATGCAGAAAAAGCGTTTGACAATGTACTATACTCTTTAATAATAAAAACACTAAACAAATTAGGAATAGAAGGGAACTTCCTCAACCTGAAAATGGACGTCTCAAAAAAAAATCCACAGTTATCATCCTACTGGATGATGATAAGTTTAAAAATCCCTCCAGAGATCAGGAACAAGATAAGGGTGTTCACTCTTGCTACATCTATTCAATTGTGTCAAACATTCAATAGTGGAAGAAAAAAAAAATAAAATAAAAGGCATCTAGGTTGGAAAAGAAGAAAGAAAAGTATCTTTATTCACAGATAACATACTGTAAATAGAAAATACTAGGAAATCCACACACAAAAAAGCTTAGAAATAATGAGTTCATGAAGGATCCAGGATACACAATGAATATATACAATTTTATTTTTATACATTAGTGATAAATAATATGAATATAAAATTAAGAAAACACAACTTTATTCACAATTGCAGAAAAAAATAAAATGCTTTGGAATAAATTTAACCAAATAAATGCAAGAGTCGTACAGACAAAACAAATAAAACATTTTACAGAAATTAAAGAAGACCTAAATGAATGGAAAGACATTCCATGATCATAGATTTGAAGACTTAATATTGTTAAGATGACAATTGTCCTGGGGTACCTGGGTGGCCCAGTCATTAAGCATCTGCCTTCAGCTCTGGTCATGATCTCAGGGTCCTGGAATCAAGCCCCGCATCGGGCTCCCTGCTCACTGGGGAGCCTGCTTCTCCCTCTCCCACTCCCCCTGCTTGTGTTCCATCTCTCTCTGTCAAATAAATAAATAAAATCTTTTTAAAAAATTAAAAAATGACAATTGTTCCAAATTGATCAATTGATTCAAAGTAATCCCTTTCAAAATCCCCTTTTGCTTTTATTTTTGGCAGAAATTAACAAGCTTATTCTAAAATTCATATGGAATTAAAAAATGCAAAACTCCATAATAGCTCAAACAATCTTGAAAAGAAAGAACCACGTTTGGGGATTCACACTTCCTGATTTCAAAATTTACCACAAAGCTACAGTAATCAAGGCAGTGTGGTACTGGCAACAGATAGACATATAGATCAATGGAATAGAACCAGGCATCCAGACATGAACACTTTCATTAATGGCCAATTGATTTTTATTTGCAGTGTAGAACTGTAGAATGAATAGCCTTTTCAATAAGTGGTACTGGGACAACTGGATATCCCATGCAAAATAATGAAGTTAGATCCCTACCTGACACAGTATATAAATATTAACTCAAAATGGTTTAGAGACCTAAACGTAAGAACTAAAACTATAAAACTCTTCAAAGGAAACTCATTAAGTTTCATGACCTTGAGTTAGGCAGTGATTTCTTTAGTATGCCATCAAAATGATAGGCAGCAAAAGAACAGATAAATTTGGCTTCTTCAAAATTAAAAATCTTTGTGCTTTGAATGACACCACTAACAAAGTGAAATGAAAACCCATGGAATGGAAGTAAATCTTTGTAAATCATATATCTGATAAGGAACTTGTGTCTAGGATATATGAAAAAAATACTTAGAATTCAATAAATCACATCTCAATTTAAAAAAAGTCTGAGTAGGGGCACCTGGGTGGCTCAGTCAGTTAAACATCTGACTTGGCTTAGGTTGTGATCTCAGGGTCCTGGGATGGAGCCCCACATCTGGCTTCACACTCAGCAGAGAGTCTGCTTGAGGATTCTCTTTCTTTCTCTCCCTCTGCCCCTGCCCCCACTCATGCACTCTCTTTCTCTCTATAAATAAATAAATATCCTTAAAAAATGTCTGAGTAGAAATTTCTCTGAAGAAAATACACAAATGGCCAATAAACACATAAAAATGCTGAATACCATTAGTAATTAATAAAATAAAAATCAAAACCACAATGAGATACAGCTTCACATCTACTAGAATGGCTAAAATAAACAAGACAGAAAATAATAAGTCTTGTTGGGATATGAAAAATTTGGAATCCCATATACATTACTGATGTGAGTGGAAAATAGTAAAGCCACCTTGAAAGACAATTTTTTAGTTCCTCAAAATGTTATGCATAGATTTATTATATGACACAGCAATTCTACTCCTAGTTTATACCCAAAAGAATTGAAATATGTCCACATAAAGGTATATGTATGAATGTTCATAGCAGCTTATTCATAATAGCAAAAAGTAAAAACAAGCCCAAATGTATGTCAACTGATGAATGAATAAACAGAATATGGTACATCTATCTATACAATGCAATTTTGATAATAAAAACAATGAGCTACTTACACATGCTGCAACATGTACTAACATTGGAAATATGCTGTATAAAAGATGGTATTCACAAAAGGACCCATACTGTATGTTTTCATTTACATTAAACAGCCAGAATAGACAAATCCATAGAAATATAAAATGGATTGTGGTTGCCAAGGACTGTGATGAGTGAGAGACTAGGAAATGACTACTAATGAGTAAGAAGTATCTTTTTCAGATGATGAAAACTTTTCAAAGTTAGATAATGGTGATGTTTACACATCTTTGAGGATATACTGAAAAACACTGAAGTGTAAACATTAAATTCTATGGTATGTGAATTAAAGCAAAATTGTAATAAAGTGAGAGAACATAAGGAAAGGACAGAGAGATTAATTTCATGAAACCCTTTTGCAGGTGTTTTGTTATAAAGAGGATCAGTGATGTGGGCTTTCATTGGATGGATGTGTCTGGTCAATAGAGTGTTTTTTTAAGTTAAGAATATCTTAGCATGTTTGTTACTAAAGAGAATCATCTGGTAAAGGAACAACCACTTGATGCAGAAAATGAGAATAGTTTTAAACTCCTGATCATCAGTGTTTGTGTGATCTTATACCTGACATTGCACTCAGAGCTGGAAATGCCAAATATGGATGATTATTAATATTTTTATTTAACTTAATATTTTTATTTAACACCTAATATGACAAATCATACTAAGTCTGTACTTAGTGCTACCTATGCTACTATTAGTTTACTAGATGTAGAAGTATTTGCTAATTATTAGATTAGCACCAACCATCTGAGAGATCAAAATCTCCTACTAATCTATGTCTTATGCATTCACCTATTGTGCCAACATACTGTGCTTCTTGAGATTTCTGAAATGAAGGACCTACATATTGAACTATTTGACATTAGCTCTGACTAGGCCATGCAATTTCAACCCTCTTTTCTTTTAAGAGTCAAATGGAAACCCTAGGTCCATCTTGCAGTGAGTCATTAAAAGTAAAGCCAGGCTTTATTCCTTGAAATTTAGAGTTCTTTAATAAAGATTGTAGATGACTTGAAGATTTTTACTGAGTTGCAACATACCACACTGTGGACAAATTGTACTGATGCCTCAGCTACAAAAGAGAATGATTTTCCTCCTAGGCAACTGTGCACTATCTCTCTTGTCAGCTGGATGCAGTGAAAGTGAGACATATTTTCCTACTTCCACTAGCTCTTACATTCAGAAGAGGAATATATGGGATCAGACAAAGAGCCTGAGTTGTTCCTACAGCATAGTGTTCCCAGAGAACAAATTGTAGCCCACCTAGACACATTGCTTCTGCCAGCTGGGTGTTCCATTTCAAGACAGACTGGAAAACAGATCTCTACAGATTCCCTCCAGGAAAAAGTGGAAGAAAGTTGCAACAGGCAGGAACACTTAAGAAGAAGTAGGTAGCGACCTGATCTATTAGATTCCTGAATACCAGTGAACACTGACATTTTAGCATCCTAATTCCCCTTTTTATTCCTTCCCACTACACTATATCCACATATTCACACCAATGTCTTCTGAAGAATAAGACCATTTCTACTGCAAAAAAGTAACATTTGCCTTTAAACATTGTGTGTGTTTTATTTTAAAGATTTTATTTATTTATTTGAGAGAGAGAGAGCAAGCGAGCAAGGAAGGAGCAGAGGGAGAGGGACAAGCAGATTCCATGCTGAGCATGCAGCCTGACATGGGGTTTAATCTCATGACCCTGAGATCATTACATAAATTAATTTGAGGGGCAAAGAACATGGTTCCCTATAGTGAACGAACACATTACACATTGAAACTGGATCAGCGACTCAAAAAAAAAATCTCCAAATATGCATAGTGCCACAAGCTATTTCATTATTTGCATCTGAGTCTCAGATGATTGTCACCTTTGGCCAAGAATTAAAGAAAAATTTCATCTAAGTACTTGAAAGCAATGCCAATTATTAATAGTTATATTTTCCTATGCTAAGAATATTGTATTAGGAGATACCAATTAAAAGGAAATAAATGGAAAGTGAATTGTGGAACCATAAACTAAGTTAGTTCCACAATTTTAAAGAACAGTTAATGCTATTTTATTTATTTATTTATTTGTTTGTTTGTTTTTAATTTTTTTAGAATGAGCGTGAGCAGGGGGGAGGGGTCAGAGGGATATGGAGAGAGAAGATCTTAATCAGGCTCCACACCCAGCATGGAGCCAGATATGGGGCCCCATCTCATTACCCTGAAATTATGACCTAAGTTGAATTCAAGAGTCAGATACTTCACTGACTGAGACATCAAGCACCTCTAGTTAATGCTATTTCAAAATTAAATACGCATTTAATTTTTTTAGCTTGAGTTCTTGACTCCTTATACATTTAATTTGCAAATAAGCTACCTGCATTCAGGTGAAAAGATTTATTTTTCACATAGGTCATGTATAGATTTCATAGAAAATACTTTCTTGTTTGTTTTAAAACATGAGTCAGATGAATTGACATTTTAAAAAGAAACAACCAGGAAGAATGTGAAATTATACATATATATAATTTTTTAAATTTAAAAATATATACAGACACACACATTACATATATAATATATATTATATAATAATGTAATATATAATATTGTAATATGCATATATGTAATGTATGTAATGAATGTAATATTATATATTACACACATGCATATACGTAAAATCTTTATGTTTTATTCATTTAGGAGCTCTCTCTATATTTTATAAAAATTAAAGGTGTTCCTTTATATTTTCTAAAGAAAGAAAGAAATCAACTTTAAAGTCTCAATCTATTCATGGCTTTTGCCCATTTTTTAAACTGCATTATTTGTTTTCTGGGTGTTGAATTTGTTAAGTTCTTTATAGATTTTGGATACTAACCCTTTATCAGATATGGCACTTGCAAATATCTTCTCAATTCCAAAGGTTGCCTTTTAGTTTTGTTGTTTCCTTTGTTGTGCAGAAGCTTTTTATCTTAATGAAGTCCCAACAGTTTATTTTTGCTTTTGTTTCTCTTGCCTCAGGAGACATATCTAGTAAGAATTTGCTATGGCCAATGTCAAAGAGGCTACTGCCTGAGTTCTCGTCTAGGGTTTTGATGGTTTCCTGTCTCACATTTACACCTTTCATCCATTTGGAATTTATTTTTATGTATTGTGTAAAAAGGTGGTCCAGTTTCATTCTTCTGCATGTTGCTGTCCAGTTTTCCCAACACTATTTGTTGAAGAGACTGTTTTCCATTGGATATTCTTTCTTGCTTTGTTGAAGATTAGTTGACTATATAGTTGTGGGTCCATTTCTGGGTTTTCTTTTCTGTTCCATTGATCTATGTGTTTATTTTTGTGCCAGTACCATACTGTCTTGATCACTACAGCTTTGTAATAGAACTTGAAGTCCCAGAATTGTGATGCCTCCAGCTTTGCTTTTCTTTTTCAGGATTGCTTTGGCTATTCAGGGTCTTTTGTGGTTCCATATAAATTTTAGGATTGTTTGTTCTAGCTCTGTGAAAATTGTTGTTGATATTTTGATAGAGGCTGCATAAAATGTGTGGATTGCTTTGGGTAATATAGACATTTTAATGATATTTTCTCTTTGAATCCATAAGCATGGACTGTTTTTTTCCATTTCTTTGTGTCATCTTTAGTTTCTTTCATCAGTATTTTATAGTTTTCAGAGTACAGATATTTTACCTCTTTGGTTAGGTTTATTCCTAGGTATCTCATTTTACTTGATTTTTAGATTGTTTAATTCAAATAGTTATTTTCAAAAAATGAATATAAATCCCAGGTGATCAGTTTAATCTATGGAACATTAATTCTAGACTACACTGGCTCTAATAATCTGAGAAGATATTGTTTAACTTCATTAGAATGGTTTCTTTTCATGAAACTTATTTCAAATTTGAAAAATGAATATTTTCTTAAGTGACCATAAATTATATTAAAATATTTGTTCAACTTTACTATATCAGTTGGTTCATTTAAAATATCATTTCATTCATTCCTTAAATTCAAAATGGATGAAAGACCTAATTGTGAGACAGGAAACCATCAAATCCTGGAGGAGAACACAGGCAGCAACCTCTTTGACCTCCATGATAAGAACTTTTTACTAGACACGTCACTGGAGGCAAAGAAACAAAAGCAAAAATGAACTATTGGGACTTTATCAAAATAAAAAGCTTCTGCACAGTGAAGGAAACAATTAACAAAATCAAAAGGCAGTCTATGGAATGAAAGAAGATATTTGCAAATGACATATCTAATAAAGGTTTAGTATCCAAAATCTATGAAGAACTTATCAAACTCAACACCGCCCCCCAAAAAAAACCCCACAAATAATCCAGTTAAGAAATGGGCAGAGGACATAAACAGACATTTTTTTTTTCCCAATGAAGACATCCAGATGGCTAACAGACACATGAAAAGACGCTCAACATCACTCATCATCAGGGAAATACAAGTCAAAACCAAAATGAGATGCCACCTCACACCTGTCAGAATGGTTAAAATTAACAACACAAAAAACAAGTGTTAGTAATGATGGGAAGAAAGGGGAACCCTCTTGCACTGTTGTTGGGAATACAAACTGGTGCAGCCACTCTGGAAAACAGTATAGAGGTTCCTCAAAAAGTTAAAAAATAGAATTACCTTATGATCCAGGAATTCCACTACTAGGTATTTACCCAAAGGATACAAAAGTACAGATTGGAAGGTGTACATGCACCCTGATGTTTATAGCAGCATTGTTAACAATAGCCAAACTATGAAGAGAGCCCAAATGTCCATTGACTGATGAATGGATAAAGAAAATATGGTGTATATATATATATATATATACACACACACACACAATGAAATATTACTCAGCCATCAAAAAGAATGAAATCTTACCATTTGCAAAGATGTGGATGGAGCTAGAGTGTGTTATGCTAAGTGAAATAAGTTATTCAGAGAAAGACAAATACCATATGATCTCACTCATATGTGGAATTTAAGAAAGAAAACAGATGAATATATGGGAAGGGGAAAAAAAAGAGAGGGGGAAACAAACCATAAGAGACTCTTAACAATAAAGAACAAACTGAGGGTTGATGGACAGAGGTGGTTGGAGATGGGCTAGATGGGTGATGAGTATTGAAGAGGGCACTTGTTGTGATGAGTACTGGGTGTTGTATGTAAGTGATGAATCAATGAATTCTAATCCAGAAACCAATATTGCACTGTATATTAACTTAAATTTAAATAAAAATTATTTTATTCATTTTTTAAGCTTTATTTATTTTTTTGTTATGTTAATCACCATACATTACATCATTAGTTTTTGATGTAGTGTTCCATGATTCATTGTTTGCGTATAACACCCAGTGCTCCATGCAGAACGTGACCTCTTTAATACCCATCACCAGGCTAACCCATCCTCCCACACCCCTCAGTTTGTTTTTCAAAGTCCATCGTCTCTCATGGTTCATCTCCCCCTCCGATTCCCCCCCTTCATTCTTCCCCACCGGCTATCTTCTTCTTTTTTTTTTTTTTGACATATATTATATTATTTGTTTCAGAGGTACAGAAATGTGATTCAAGAGTTTTGCACAATTCACAGTGCTCACCATAGCACATACCCTCCCCAATGCCTATCACCCAGCCACCCCATCTGTCCCATCACCCACCACTCCAGCAACCCTCAGTTTGTTTCCTGAGATTAAGAATTCCTCACATCAGCGAGGTCATATGATACATGTCTTTCTCTGATTGACTTATTTCGCTCAGCATAACACCCTCCAGTTCCATCCACGTCATTGCAAATGGCAAGATTTCATTCCTTTTGATGGCTGCATAATATTCCATTGTATATATATACCACTTCTTCTTTATCCATTCATCTGTCAATGGACATCTTGGCTCTTTCCATAGTTTGGTTATTGTGGACACTGTTGCTATAAACATTGGGGTGCACATACCCCTTCGGATGCCTACATTTGTATCTTTGGGGTAAATACCCAGTAGTGCAATTGCTAGGTCGTATGGTAGCTCTATTTTCAACTTTTTGAGGAACCTCCATACTGTTTTCCAGTGTGGCTGCACCAGCTTGCATTCCCACCAAAAGTGTAGGAGGGTTCCCCTTTCTCCACATCCCCACCAACAGAGAAAGACATGTATCAATAACCAAACTGTCCATTTCAGTGAGGGGGGTGTTTAAGTCCCCCACTATTATCATCTGAGTCTGAGTCTGAAAATGACTTGTTAATTTTAGCCATTCTGACTGGTGTGAGGTGATATCTCATTGAGGTTTTGATTTGGATTTCCCTGATGCCGAACGATGTTGAGCACTCTTTCATGTGTCTGTTGGCCATTTGGATGTCTGCTTTGGAAAAATGTCTGTTCATGTCTTCTGCCCATTTCTTCATTGGATCATTTGTTCTTTGGGTGTTGAGTTTGATAAGTTCTTTATAGATTTTGGATACTAGCCCTTTATCTCATATGTCATTTGCAAATATCTTCTCCCATTCTGTCGGTTGTCTTTTAGTTTTGTTGACTGTTTCTTTTGCTGTGCAAAAGCTTTTTATCTTGATGAAGTCCCAATAGTTCATTTTTGCCCTTGCTTCCCTTGACTTTGGTGATGTTTCTAAGAAGAAGTTGCTGCGGCTGAGGTCAAAGAGGTTGCTGCCTGTGTTCTGCTCAAGGATTTTGATGGATTCTTGTCTCACATTTAGGTCTTTCATCCATTTTGAGTCTATTTTTGTGTGTGGTGTAAGGAAATGGTCCAGTTTCATTCTTCTGCAAGTGGCTGTCCAATTTTCCCACACCATTTGTTAAAGAGACTGTCTTTTTTCCATTGGACATTCTTTCCTGCTTTGTCAAAGATTTGTTGACCACAGAGTTGAGGGTCCATTTCTGGGCTCTCTATTCTGTTCCATTGATCTATGTGTCTGTTTTTGTGCAAGTACTATACTGTCTTGATGATGACAGCTTTGTAATAGAGCTGGAAGTCCGGAATTGTGATGCCACCAGCTTTGCTTTTCTTTTTCAACCTTCCTCTGGCTATACGGGGTCTTTTATGGTTCCATACAAATTTTAGGACTATTTGTTCCATTTCTTTGAAAAAAGTGGATGGTATTTTGATGGGGATTGCATTGAATGTGTAGATTGCTCTAGGTAGCATTGACCTCTTCACAGTATTTGTTCTTCCAATCCATGAGCATGGAATGTTTTTCCATTTCTTTGTGTCTTCTTCAATTTCTTTCATAAGTATTTTATAGTTTTCTGAGTACAGATCCTTTGCCTCTTTGGTTAGATTTTTTCCTAGGTACCTCATGGTTTTGGGTGCAATTGTAAATGGGATCGACTCCTTAATTTCTCTTTCTTCGGTCTTGTTGTTGGTGTATAGGAATGCCACTGATTTCTGTGCATTGATTTTATATCCTGCCACTTTACTGAATTCCTGTATGAGTTCTAGCAGTGTTGGGGTGGAGTCTTTGGGTTTTCCACATAAAGTATCATATCATCAGCAAAGAGTGAGAGTTTGACTCCTTCTTTGCCGATTTGGATGCCTTTTATCTCTTTTTGTCGTCTGATTGCTGTGGCTAGGACTTCTAATACTATGTTGAAGAACAGTGGTGATAGTGGACATCCCTGCCGTGTTCCTGACCTTAGGGGGAAAGCTCTCAGTTTTTCCCCATTGAGAATGATATTCGCTGTAGGTTTTTCATAGATGGCTTTTATGATATTGAGGTATGTACCCTCTATCCCTATACTCTGAAGAGTTTTGATCAAGAAAGGATGCTATACTTTGTCAAATGCTTTTCTGCATCTATTGAGAGGATCATATGGTTCTTGTTCTTTCTTTTATTAATGTACTGTAACACGTTGATTGATTTGCAGATGTTGAACCAACCCTGCAGCCCAGGAATAAATCCCACTTGGTGGGTGGTGAATCCCACTCTGGTGGGATTTTAGTAGTTGATACATCTCTAGGAATGCATCCATTTCTTCCAGGTTATCTAATTTGCTGGCATATAGTTGCTCATAATATGTTCTTATAATTGTTTGTATTTCTTTGGTGTTGGTTGTGAGCTCTCCTCTTTCATTCATGATTTTGTTTATTTGGGTCCTTTTTCTTTTCTTTTTGATAAGTCTGGCCATGGGTTTATCAATTTTGTTAATTTTTTCAAAGAACTAGCTCCTAGTTTCGTTGATCTGTTCTACTGTTCTTTTGATTTCTATTTCATTGATTTCTGCTCTGATCTTTATTATTTCTCTTCTCCTGCTGGGTTTAGGCTTTATTTGCTGTTCTTTCTCCAGCTCCTTTAGGTGTAGGGTTAGGTTGTGTATTTTAGATCTTTCTTGTTTCTTGAGAGGCTTGTATTGCTATATTCTTTCCTCTTAGAACTGCCTTTGCTGCATCCCAAAGATTTTGAAAAGTTGTGTTTTCATTTTCATTGGTTTCCATGAATTTTTTTAATTTTTCTTTAATTTCCTGGTTGACCCATTCATTCTTTAGTAGGATGCTCTTTAGCCTCCATGTATTTGAGTTCTTTCTGACTTTCCTCTTGTGATTGAGTTCTAGTTTCAAAGCACTGTGGTCTGAAAATAGGCAGGGGATGATCCCAATCTTTTGGTACCTGTTGAGACCTGATTTGTGACCTAGGATGTGATCTATTCTGGAGAATGTTCTGTGGGCACTAGAGAAGAATGTGTATTCTGTTGCTTTGGGATGGAATGTTCTGAATATATCTGTGAAGTCCATTTGGTCCAGTGTGTCATTTAAAGTCTTTATTTCCTTGTTCATCGTTTGCTTAGATGATCTGTCCATTTCAGTGAGGGGGTGTTTAAGTCCCCCACTATTATCGTATTGTTGTCAATGTGTTTCTTTGCTTTTGTTATTAATTGCCTTATATAATTGGCTGCTCCCATGTTAGGAGCATAGAGATTTACAATTGTTAGATCTTCTTGTTGGATAGACCCTCTAAGTATGATATAGTGTCCTTCATCATCTCTTATTATAGTCTTTGGTTTAAAATCTAGTTTGTCTGATATTAGGATTGCTACCCCAGCTTTCTTTTGGTGTCCATTAACATGGTAACTGGTTTTCCACCCCCTCACTTTCAATCTGGGGGTGTCTTTGGGTCTAAAATGAGTCTCTTGCAGACAGCATATCGATGGGTCTTGTTTTTTTATCCAATCTGATAGCCTGTGTCTTTTGATTAGGGCATTTAGCCCATTTACATTCAGGGTAACTATTGAAAGATAGGAATTTAGTGCCATTGTATTGCCTGTAAGGTGACTGTTACTGTGTATTGTCTATGTTCCTTTCTGGTCTGTGTTGCTTTTAGGCTCTCTCTTTGCTTAGAGGACCCCTTTCAATATTTCTTGTAGGGCTGGTTTTGTGTTTGCAAATTCCTTTATTTTTTGTTTGTCCTGGAAGTTTTTTATCTCTCCTTCTATTTTCAATGACAGCCTAGTTGGATATAGTATTCTTGGCTGCATATTTTTTTCATTTAGTGCTCTGAATATATCATGCCAGTCCTTTCTGGCCTGCCAGGTCTCTGTGGATAGGTCTGTTGCCAATCTTATGTTTCTACCATTTTAGGTTACAGATCTCTTCTCCCGAGCTGCTTTCAGGATTTTCTCTTTGTCTCTGAGACTCATAAGTTTTACTATTAGGTGTCGGGGTGTTGACCTATTTTTATTGATTTTGAGGGGTGTTCTCTGTGCCTCCTGGATTTTGATGCCTGTTTCCTTCCCCATATTAGGGAAGTTCTCTGTTATAATTTGCTTCAGTATACCTTTTGCCCCCCTCTTTCTTCTTCTTCTGGTATCCCAATTATTCTAATGTTCTTTCGTCTTATGGTATCGCTTATATCTCGAATTCCGCCCTCGTGGTCCAGTAGTTGTTTATCTCTCTTTTTCTCAGCTTCTTTATTTTCCATCATTTGGTCTTCTATATCACTAATTCACTCTTCTGCCTCATTTATCCTAGCAGTTAGAGCCCCCATTTTTTATTGCACCTCATTAATAGCCTTTATGATTTCTATTTGGTTAGATTTTAGTTCTTTTATTTCTCCAGAAAGGGTTTCTCTAATAACTTCCATGCTTTTTTCAAGCCAAGCTAGTATCTTTAAAACCATCATTCTGAACTCTAGTTCTGACATCGTATTGAGTAGGTCCCTGGCAGTTGGTACTGCCTCTTGTTCTTTTTGTTGAGGTGATTTTTTCTGTCTTGTCATTTTGTCCAGGGAGACTTCCAGAAAGTGGTTGCTTTTCTGTTCAGAGAGTTGTTGCTATTCTTTTCTTCGATCTCCTGTTGAGTTTGTAGGTGTTCAGAATGGCTTGATACCTATCCATCTGAATTCCTGGGACCAGACAAAATCCAGGTCTCCTACTCTTCTGCCATCTTGCTCCTCCCCCCATTTTATTCATTCTTAAGAATAATTGAAGGTCACTCCTTCTCAAAGTTTTTACTCTTTTATCCCTTTATATAATTTTCTGCTGCACAGATGACTCATCTAACAATTAAGTACCATTTTGACTCCTAATAATAATTAAGTTTCATCTCAACTATAAACTTCCACATATAGGTGATTGCTACTTGAGGTCTTACATTCAGAAGGGTTGTGAAGCCATTAATATTGAAAAATAGTGTTGTGATTAATTAACTCTGTCTTCTATGATCAAGTGGAGGAGTCACTTTGTATATACAGGTCTTAGCATGATTTATTCTCACCCACTAGATTGTAAGCATAGAGAAGATATCTCATACTTTAGTATCAACTCAAACTACCTTATATATAGTAGACAATAAATACTCAAATAACATTCTTCCACTCACAACTAAAGATTATCTGCAAAATCAGTCTCTTTGTTTTATTTTCTGTTTTTATACAATTTAGTAAAATATATAAGAAAAATCAATTTCTTCTGGGATGGCTAGGTGGCTCAGTTGGTTAAGTGTCTGCCTTCAGCTCAGGTCATGATCCCAGAGTCCTGGGATCAAGTCCTGCATTGGGCTCCTTGCTCAGTGGGGAGCCTACTTCTCACTCTGCCTGCTACTCCCTCTGCTTGTACTCTCTCTCACTCTGACAAATAAAATCTTTAAAGAAAAAAGAAAAATTAATTTCTTCAATTTTAAGCTTGAGTTAATTATGTCCAGAAACAGTGCAAATGTAAAAAATATCCTTGCAACCAAATTCCAAATTAATAAAGCCTTAGAATTGTACCCATTTTCAAAAAAGTAACAATCAAATCCCCAAAGAAATAATAATTACAATAATAATAATAATAATGATAGATAATAGATAACACATTGAGCTTATTATGTTCAGACATTATTTATAAGCAGTATTAAAAATCAACCCATTAACATAACATAATAAAATAAAATTTAAAGTATCAACCCATTAATTACTCACAATATCTCTATGAAGTTGATGCTATCAATATACTCACAAAGATGGTAAGTGAGTTTCTCAAGGTCACATAGCTAGCAAATGGCAGAGTAGTCAGAGTTTTCTGTCTATGATTTTAAGCACTTTGCTAATTTAATTAGAAAGGAAGAAACATAGGGAGGGAAAGAAGTGAAATATTAGGTGGGAGGGACCATGAGAGCAGCGAACCATGGCAGGAGGAGTATTTTATCACTGATAGTGTTTAGAAATGTTGGCATATGTTAATAATAAAAACAGACTGACATTTGATCTATTTGGTAGTTTAAAAATTCTTTTTAAGTAGAACACCCTCTTATTGGCTGCATCTGTGGCACACTATTCTCACCTCATCCCCTTCCCCATTCATCTGGAATTACTTTGTTGGGGAATGAAGTCATGTTTAACAAATTAACTTGCTCTCAATCAGGGCTATCCCAAGTTAACCATATCTCCACCTCCAGCTGTGTACATCATATATCCATTTAAGAAATTTTTGTTGGGGCACCTGGGTGGCTCAGTTAGTTAAGCATCTGACTCTTGATTTTGGCTCAGGTCATGATCTCAGGGTTGTGGGATCAAGCCCCGCATTGCGCTCAGTGTGGAGTCTGCTTGTCCCTCCTCTGCTCCTCCCCCAACTAACACTCTCTCTCTCTCTCTCTCTTGCAAATAAATAAATAAATAAATAATCTTAAAAAAGGAGAGAAATGTTTGTTTAGGGATATATGAATGCCAGATATATGTATAGGGATGAATGCCAGATATATGTATAGGGATACAAAGATGAATATGAAACATTATCTGGCCTTGGTTATGGAAAATATTCATTGAAGTATATCAAAACAATGACACCAAGTGTCCACAAATTCTGTAGCCTTTTGAGGCTGTCCTCTTTTTTACTTTTCAGCCAATCATAATCAAAAGTTCTATCCTGGGTGACTGCAGAAAGTCTAATTTCTCTTTTAAGAACTACTGAGTATTTTCAGGACATGCTTATAGTCTCCTTCTGATTGATATTACTCCTCATTTTAAATATATTTTCTGGGTTTTATGCCATTCATCTATGGCCATCTTATAACCGCTCCCCAAACTGCTAAAGTTGCTTGTTCCAACCTGTTTCTCCAAGTTGGCTTTATTACTAGGGAAATGTAGCCCAGACCACCTCTATTCACCAAAGCCCTGCTGACTCTAGGCTATAATGTCTAATAAAATTTACTGAAAACTTGAGGATAACAAAAGAAAATACAACACAAGGGGGAAAAAGACCAATAAATTATTTAATTTAAAATCTGTCTGTTTTGCCCTTTTACAGGGTTTCCTACTACCTATTGTCCATTTCCTTCATTAGTTCTCATCTTGTTGAGTCACTTTTTCTGGAGCTTACTGAACTATCTTCCACCTACCTTCACTGTTTCCATCGTCTCAAATGCATAGGCATTCTCTTGAGCCCTATTATAGCGCCAAAATCTCCCTATTTCTCTCAATCCAGGAGAAGCTGAAGGTCAATCAACGTAAGAAAAATCTCTTCATTGTCTCAACTTCACTGTTACAAGTAAAGGCTTTTACTTCACATTTTATGGTTTAAGGGGCAGTCAAATGTTATAATCTGACTCAAAAGTCCTTAAATATTATAAAACAACTTAATAAACAGGTCTGAAAACAAAAGGTCTTTATTGTACACTTCCTTTCAAAAATCTCTAATAACAAATCAGTTTGGCTCCCACCGCACAGGATGTCTGGCCCTGATACAGATGAATGAGTCACATAGTCCCTTCCTTCCTTCTTTCCTCCCTTCCTTCCTTCCTTCCCTCCCTTCCTTTCTTCTTTTGCTTCCTTTTTTCCTTCTTTTCAAGAGAATGCTCATTGATTTATAATCTATCCCTTTGGCCTAAACTGCCCCAATCATCTATATTGATGTCCTCAAACACTAAGTCAGGAAGCACAAATTTAAATGCTTATAAGAAACAAGAATATAGTGGAGTATAATGAACTGGGAGGGGTGTTTGGAAAATTAGAGTGCTTGCCTCATCTGAAGGGAATATCTATTCCTCACTTTTGACCGATTGATGACATTGGGAAATGTAAGGTCAGTGTTGCTAGATCTTTCAAATTTTCAAGGGAAGTTATAAATCCAAATTTGTACTCATTCCCTCAATTTTTTAAACATTGAAACTGTATTCAAAGTAATCATTAAAACACTAATCAAAATTAGTAGTTAATAATTAATAATTATTACCATTATTATTAATGGGCAAGGCAATACATGTCTATAAGCTGCCACTGTGTTCCTTTTACTGAGTCTATATATAGACCAGCTGTTTCTGCTTGGCATTTAGGCATAAGGAAAAGCTAGTTACCATAATTTTTAAAATACCTATTTTCTGAATCCTATACTAACCTTGTGTGTACTCTTTTCCTTTCAATAAGAAGAAAATATAAAAAGGAATGTGGTTCTGTGAGAGACATCAGAGATTGTGGAGTAGGAGGACCCTAGGCTCTTCTCATCCCAGGAACAAAACTAGATAACTACTAAATCATCCCAAATACCCCAGAAATTGGCCTGAAGACTGACAGAACAAATTCCATAACTAAAGGGAGAGAAGAGGCTACATCAAGGGAGATAGGAAGTGTGGAGACATGGTTTAGGGGAGAAACAGATCACGGATGCTGTGGGGGGGGGGGGCTGGTTGCAGAGAAGGGCAAGAGAGAGAAGAGCACACAGGAGAATGCACAAGGAGAACATTTCCCCAAAGCCATTGCCTTGGAATATGAGAGGGGCTGAATTTTGAGAGTTTGTGCAAGCAGAGGGGCTTAAAGCCTGAAGCTTTAAAGGTCAGTGGACTTGGCTGGGATACAGCCTGAAGGGCACTGCCCTACTCCTGGAGACAAGGCAGGAAAACAACAGAGGGGCAGATAGCACAGAAACAGTGATCTGAAAAACACCTGGAGCACACAGTGGGGAGAGCATCCTTGGAAAGCAGTGTTCATGGAGACACCTCTCCAAGAACAGGGGAGGTAGTAGGTTCCATTTTCCTCCCCTGTCCCTCAGCATAAACATAAAGCAACCTGCTGGAGGCGGCTCAGCTTCTACACTGGCTGCCTAACTTGCTTATATGAAGCCCCACCCCCTTGCACTATGGCAGGACATCTAGTTCTCAGTCAAGCTTGCCTCAGTCCCAATGGCAGGCCCTTCCCCCAAAAGACCAGTGTAGGCCCCTGTCTACACCATGTCTCTAAAGCCTGGAGTTTTAAAGGTCAGCAAGCTTGGCTGGGATAGCGCCAGGAGGACACTGCTCTGCTCCTGTAGAAAATGAAGGGAAACAACCAAGGGGCATGCAGCAGGGAGACAACATCTGGAAAATGCCTGGGGCACACAGAGGGGAGAATATTCACTATTCTAGGAGTGCTTCCTTGAGAAGCAGCATTCAGGAAGGTGTCTCTCCAGGAGAAAAGGAGCTTGCTGGCACCATTTCTCTCCCCCACCCCTAAACACAGAGCCACCTGAAGGAAACAGCTCAGCAAGGACACTAGCTGCCTAACTTGCTTACACCAAGACCCACCCCTCTATGCTCTGGTGGAACTGCCCTTCTCATTCAAGCTTGCCTCAGTCCTGGCATAGTGGGGCACCTCCCCAAAGAAGACCAGCACAAGCCCTTGCCCACACCACATCTCCCAACCAGAAAGTTCTGCAGGGCCCCAGATCTGGTGGAGCTGGTGTCAAGTCTCATTTCACAAGCAGACCAGAGCACACCTACTTAAGCCATTCAGGCCAGAGACCAAAGACTGCTCACACAAGACAAGGAGAGTCTATGCAGGTAGCTGGCCTGAAGGATGGAGCAGTCAAAACACAACAGCAGGGCACACACAGCACATACCAGAGATAATCCCTGAAGCACCAGGACAAAAGAAATGAATAGTGAATCACTGTATCAAAAACTAATGATGTATTGTATGGTGACTAACATAACATAATAAAATAAAATTTAAAAAAATAGTTAAGTAAAAAACAAAATCAAATTTCATTCTTGTTATTGGTCTAAGAAGATTTCTTATTTCTTGGATTCAATATTCATTCAGTCATGGTAAATTGTGCATTTTTAGGAATTAACTGGTTTTTTTTCTAAGTTATCTGATTTGTCAGTATATATTATTTATAGTAATCTGTTATCACACTATGTATTTCTGTGGTTATCTGTTGTATTGTTTTCTCTTCCATTTCACATTTTGATTTTTTGGGTCTTCTCTCTCTCTTTTTTCTTATTTAATGTAGTAAAAGCATTGCCAATTATGTTTATTTCTTTTTATAGACATTGTGTTTTTTTAAGATTTTATTTATTTATTTGACAGAGAGAGAAAGAGAGACAGGAGAGAGGGAACACAAGCAGGCGGAGTGGGAGAGGGAGAAGCAGGCTCCCCACTGAGCAGGGAACCCAATGTGGGGCTCGATCCCAGGACCCTGGGATCATGACCTAAGCTGAAGGCAGACGCTTAACGACTGAGCAACCCAGGTGCCCCCAATTATGTTTATTTTTTTGAAAAAATTAGTCATTACCTTTTTTTTTATTATGTTATGTTAGTCACCATACAGTATTTCATTAGTTTTTGATGTAGTGTTCCATGATTCATTGTTTGCATATAACACCCAGTGCTCATTGCAAAATGTGCCCTCTTTAATACCCATCACCAGGCTAACCCATCCCCTAGACCTCTCCCCTCTGAAACCCTCAGTTTGTTTCCCAGAGTCCATAGTCTCTCATGGTTCCTCTCCCCCTCTGATTTTACCCCCTTCATTTTTCCCTTCCTTTTCCTAATGTCTTCCATGCTATTCCTTATATTCCACATATAAGTGAAACCATATGATAATTGTCTTTCTCTGCTTGACTTATTTCACTTAATATAATCCCTCCAGTTCCATCCATGTCGATGCAAATGGTGGGTATTCATCCTTTCTGGCGGCTGAGTAATATTCCATTGTATATATGGACCACATCTTCTTTATCCATTCCTTTGTTGAAGGGCATCTCGGCTCTTTCCACAGTTTGGCTATTGCGGACATTGCTGCTATGAACATTGGGGTGCATATGGCCCTTCTTTTCATTACCTCTGTATCTTTGGGGTAAATACCCAGTAGTGCAATTGCTGGGTCATTTGCAAATATCTTCTTCCACTCTGTGCCTTTGTTTTGTTGACAGTTTCCTTTGCTGTGCAGAAGCTTTCTATCTTGACGAAGTCCCAAAAGTTCATTTTTTGCTTTTGTTTCCCTTGCCTTTGGAGACATGTCTTGAAAAAATTTGCTGTGGCCAGTGTCGAGGAGGTTACTGCCTATGTTCTCCTCTAGGATTTTGATGGATTCCTGTCTCACATTGAGGTCTTTCATCTATTTTGAGTTTTGTTTTTTTTTAAGATTTTCTTTATTTATTTGAGAGAGAGAGAATGAGAGAGAGCACATGAGAGGGGCTAGGGTCAGAGGGAGAAGCAGACACCCTGCCGAGCAGGAAGCCCAATGCGGGACTCAATCCAGGGACTCCAGGATCATGACCTGAGCCGAAGGCAGTCGCTTAACCAACTGAGCCACCCAGGCGCCCCTCCATTTTGAGTTTATCTTTGCATATGGTGTAAGAGAATGGTCGAGTTTCATTCTTGTGTATAGCTGTCCAATTTTCTCAGCACTATTTATTGAAGAGACTGTCTTTTGGGTATTTTTTCCTGCCTTGTTGAAGATTAGTTGACCTTAGAGTTGAGGGTTCAAATCTGGGCTCTCTATTCTGTTCCATTAATCTGTCTGTTTTTGTGCCACTACCATGTTGTCTTGGTGATCACAGCTTTGTAATACAGCTTGAAATCAGGCAACATGATGTCCCCAGCTTCATTTTTCTTTTCCAACATTTCCTTGGAGATTCAGGGTCTTTTATGATTCCATACAAATTTTAGGATTGTTTGTTCCAGCACTTTGAAAAATGCCATTGGTATTTTGATCAGGATAGCATTGAAATTATAGATTGCTCTGGGCAGCATAGACATTTTAACGATGTTTATTCTTCCAACCCATGAGCATGGTATGTTTTTCCATCTTTTTGTGTCTTCTTCAATTTCTTTCATAAGTGTTCTGTAGTTTTTAGATTATAGATCCTTTACCTCTTTGGTTAGGTTTATTCCAAGGTATCTTATGGGTTTTGGCACTATTGTAAATGGAATTGATTTCCTAATTTCTCTTTCTACATTGTTAGTGTATAGAAAAGCAACTGATTTCTGAGCACTGATTTTGTATCCTGCCACATTACTGAATTGCTGTATGAGTTCTAGTAATTTGGGGTGGAGTCTTTTGGGTTTTCTACATAAAGTATCATGTCATCTGTGAAGAGAGTTTGACTTCTTCTTTGCCAATTTGAATACCTTTTATTTCTTTTTGTTGTCTGATTGCTGATGCTAGGACTTCTAGTACTATGTTGAACCATAGTGGTGAGATTGGGCATCCTTGTCCTGTTCCTGATCTTAAGGGAAAAGCTCTCAGCTTTTCCCCATTGACAATGATATTTGCTGTAGGCTTTTCATAGATGGTTTTTACGAATTTGAGGCATTTTCCCTCTATCCCTTCACTCTGAAGAGTCTTAATCAGGAAAGGATGTTGTATTTTTTCAAATGCTTTTTCTGCTTCAATTGAGAGGATTATATGGTTCTTGTCTCTCTTTTTATTAATGTGTTCTCTCTCATTGATTGATTTGCAAATGTTGAACCACCTTTCCTTCCCAGGAATAGATCCCACCTCGTTGTGATAGATAATCTTCTTAATGTACTGTTGGATCCTATTGGCTAGGATCTTGTTGAGAATTTTGGCATCCATATGCATCAGGGATATTGGTCTGTAATTCTCCTTTTTGATGGGGTCTTTGCCTGGTTTTGGGATCAAGGTAATGTTGGCCTTATAGAATGAGTTTGGAAGTTTTCCTTCTGTTTCTATTTCTTAAAACAGCTTCAGGATAATAGGTATTATTTCTTCTTTAAATGTTTGGTAGAATTCCCCTGGGAATCCATCAGGCCTTAGACTCTTGTTTTTCTGGAGGTTTTTGATCACTGCTTCAATTTCATTACTGGTTATTGGTCTATTCAGATTGTCAATTTCTTTCTGTTTCAGTCTTGGTAGTTCATAGGTTTCCAGGAAGGTGTCCATTTCTTCCAGGTTGCTTAATTTATTGGCATACAGTTGTTGATAATAGTTTCTAATAATTGTTTCCGTTTCCTTAGTGATCTCTTTCCTCGTGAGCTCTCCCCTTTCATCCATAATTTTATTAATTTAGGTCCTTTCTCTTTTCTTTTGGATAAGTCTGGCCAGATGTTTATCAATCTTATTCTTTCAAAGAACCAGCTTCTAGTTTCATTGATCTTTTCTACTGTTTTTCTGGTTTCTATTGCATTGATCTCTGCTCTAATCTCTGTTATTTCTCTTATCCTGCTTGGTTTAGGTTTTATTTGCTGTTCTTTCTCCAGCTCCTTTAGGTATAAGTTTAGCTTATGCATTTGGGATTTTTTTAATTTTCTGAGAGTGGCTTGGATGGCTATTTATTTCCCTCTTAGGACTGCCTTTGCAGTATCCCATAGGTTTGGACTGATGTGTTTTCATTCTCATTGGTTTCCATGAATTATTTAAGTTCTTCTTTGGTTTCCTGGTTGACCCAACATTTTTAAGCAGGATGGTTTTTAGCTTCCAAGTGTTTGAATTCCTTCCAAATTTTTCCTTGTGTTTGAGTTCCAGTTTCAAAGGATTGTGGTCTGAGAATATGCAGAGAATAATCTCAGTCTTTTGGTATCAGTTGAGACCTGATTTGTGACCCAGTAGGTGGTCTATTCTGGAGAAAGTTCCATGTGCATTCAAGAAGAATGAGTATGTTGTTGTTTTAGGATGGAATGCTCTGTATATATCTATGAAGTCCATCTGGTCCAGTGTGTCTTTCAAAGCTCTTGTTTCTTTGTTGGTCATCTGTTTAGATGATCTGTCTATTGCTGAGAGTGGAGTGTTTGAGGTCTCCTACTATTAAAGTATTTTTATCAATATGTTTATTTTGGTTAACAGTTGGCTTATGTAGTTGGCTGCTCCCATGTTGGGGGCATAGATATTTACAATTGTTAGATCTTCTTGTTGGATAGACCCTTTAAGAATGATATAATGTCCTTCTGTATCTCTTACTATAGTCTTTAGCTTAAAATCTAATTTGTCTGATTTGAGAATTGCTACCCAAGCTTTCTTTTGAGGTCTGTTGGCATAAAAAAATTGTTCTCCATCCCCTCACTTTCAGTCTGGATGTATCTTCAGGTTCAAAATGAGTCTCTTGTAGACAGCATATGAATGGCTCCTGTGTTTTTTTTTTTTAATCCATTCTGCAACCCTGTGCTGTTTCATGGGAGCATTTAGGCTGTTCACATTGAGAGTGATTATTGAATGATATGATTTTATTGCCATTATGCTGCCTGTGAATTCCTCGTTTCTATGGATTGTCTCTGTAAATTTGTTCTATATCACTCTTGGGGTCTTTCTCCTTTTATAGAACCGCCTTTAATATTTCTTGCAGGACTGGCTTGGTTGTCACATATTCTTTCAATTTCTTCTGGTCTTGGAAGTTCCTTGTCTCCCCATCCATTCTGATTAACAGCCTTGCTGGATATAGTATCCTTGGCTGCATGTTCTTTTCATTTAATACACTGAACATGTCTCACCAGTCCTATCTGGTTTGCCAGGTCTCTGTGGACAAGTCTGATGTTATTCTCATGTTCCTCCCTCTTTACATAAGAAATCTCTTCCCCCTAGCCGCTTTCAAGATCGTTTCCTTGGATCTAAGATTTGCGAATTGTACTATTATATGTCGGGACATCGGTCTGTTCTCATTGATCTTGGGAGGCGTCCTCTCTGCCTCTTGGACACGAATGCTTGTTTCCTTCCCCAGATTAGAGAAGTGCTCCACTATGATTTGCTCAAATATATCTTCTAGACCTCTCTGTCCACCCCCTCAGGGATCCAAATAATTCTGACATTGGAACGTTTCATGGCATCATTAATCTCTCTCAGTCTGATCTCTTAGGCTTTAATCAGTTTTTCCCAGGCCTCCTCGGTCTCCTTCTTTCCTATCATCTTATCTTCTAGCTCACTAATTTGTTCTTCTGCCTCGTTTACCCTGGCAGTCAGAGTATCATTTCATTCATAGCATTTTTAAGTTCAGCCTGATTAGATCTCATTTCTGTCCCTAGAGATTCTATATTGTTGCTAATATTTTTCTCAAGCCTAGATATCAACTTCATAATTGTTACTCTGAAGTCTATTTCTGACGTCTTGCTTATATCCATATCCATTAGGTCTGTGGCAGAGGCAACAGTCTCTGATTCTTTGTTGGGGGTTCCTCCTCTTAATCATTCTGTTAGGGGGTGGTTGAGGGAATGTATGGAGGCCAAAGTATTAACCACACCCCAAGCAAGATGCACCTGTTTTATAGGGACTTTAGAGTTGTCATCCTCTTGTTCTTCCAGCCTGTGTTCTGGGGGAGGGCCCTGCCCTGCTGTTACTCAGGCAACCCTGTTCAGGCAGAATTGCCCTGCCCCTCGTCAGGGGGGAGGGGGTGGCTTCAGTGAGAACCATTTTTGGGGGTGCTTTTGTTCTCTGGCGGCTTTCCACATTTAACTTCTGAGAGTCAGGTGGAATTGACCTCATCCAAACCTCTGTCTCAGAACAGAGAATTTGCCGTCTGTTCTTCACTGAGCTCTCCAGGCCACACTATCTCCCTTTCTGTCTGGGCTGCTAAAAACCACAGCCTCCCTGGTTGTGCGCCTCACAGCAAGACTCCCAGAGGTGGAACTCAGGGCCTGGCAGGCCTCTGCCCTTTGTGCTTCTAAAACTACGAGCTGCCCCCGGTTCCCTCACACCCGTACTCTTGGAACCTGTCTGGGGACTGCACTAAAGTCCTTTCCCTGCCACTACTGGTCTGGAGTCTGTGCCCAGTCCCCAGCACAGGATGCTTTTGTGCTCCAGTTTTATATCACCTTCCCGGCACCAGCTTAAGGTGGCTCCCTGTCATTACTTTCAATGTTACATTATTGTTTATTTGGTCTATTTTATTTATTTCTGATTTTTCTTTGTTACTTCCTTCCTCTACTAAATTTCAGCTAAGTTTCTTCTTTTTTACTTCTTTTTGGTGTAATGTTAAGTTCTTTATTTGGACTTTTTTTTCTTAATACAAGAATGGTATTAATACAATTAATTAATTGTAATACCATATAAGAATGGTATTAATACAATTAATACAATTAATACCATAAATTTCTCTCTAGCATTTGCTTTTGCTGCATCCCGTAGGTGTTGAAATATTGTGTTTTCCTTTGTTTTGAGACATATTTTGATTTGCCATTTGATTTCTTATTTGGCCCATTGCTTGTGCTGTAGTGCGTTGTTTAATATTTACATATTAAATATTCAGTATTTTTTTTAAAGGAATGTGGTTTAGTATGATTACATAGACTTAGTTTCTACTCATTGAGGTCCCATATCAGATTGAGTATGTCTAGACATCTAGAGCATATATAAATTGGCATTTGTTTATCTGGATATTTCATCTATATGGTGCTTAGAAACATCAGCATGACTGGGTGTTCAATTTTTATCTGTTGTTTGCCATCATATAGCTATAAATACAAGGATACCTAATGTTACTTTCGTTATGCTTTTTGGTCCTTTTTCCTTGAGAATTCCAAACATCTTGTATAGCTAAGGTACTTATTATTATTATTATTATTATTATTATTACATTTTGGATCTTTTATTTACTTCATTTTTTTCTGTCTATCTTCCGCAGAGATTGCTACCTTATTGTTCATACTTTTCTTGATCAAAGCCTATACTATGGCCCATAAACAAGTCTGCTTCTGCTAAAAACTGATTATATTAGATTGAATGACACAAATTACTACTTTTGTAGATCAAAATGTCAAATATCAGCAATTTCATGTGGTTTATCATAACTAAAATATTATCACTTTGGACCATATTGATGCCAAAATCAATCTGAATTTAAATTCAATTGTTAAACTTTAAAATATTGCTACTCAAACTCTCAACACAATGCATCCTCATTCTTCATTTGCAATGACAATAAAAGAAATAGAAATAAAGCCTATTGATTTTTCCTTTATAATTCATATCCTAATATCCTATCTTTTTTCCATGTTTATTGTTTTATCTTAGTCTGATGGGTCCCAAAGGACCTAAAGTCTGAAATCTTAGAGTTGATGCTTAATTGATTAGCTGACTCCACATTGTAATAAACAAATGCATACACTTCTTTCTCCACAAAACAGCTAAACAAAGTTCTTTCTTTTTACACTATGGGCAATTGCAAAATGTATCACAAGTAATTCTTTACTAATATGAAAGTACCACTTACAAATAACTTAAACAATACATTTGGTTAGATTCACAATTATCCCTATAATTACATTCTCTTCCATTCAGAAACTCTTATGTGAAAAAAAAGGGGATGGAACTAGACTTCCTACTCTGGGAGTTGCACATATCTCTGGGTACACCCATGGGAATGCATTACTCAACTGAATGCCATCAATAAGATATGTTATCAAAGAAAAAATGTTGAGAACTAAAGTGGTACAAGATAACAATACAAATGTGTCAACATGCCTTTCATAGTTTTCCACAACTTGACCTATTTCAGCATATTCTTTATGTGAAACCTCTCCTCCAGCTCAGCAGGGCAACTTATCCTCCCAAGAATATGAACTATGCATTCCTGCCCTTACTCTAGCTATAGAAAAGGAGTTTCTTATTAGAAGTGCAAACTCATATTATTTGATAATGGTTGCCTAAAATACTATTAGGAAGTGGGATAGTCAGAAAAGAATTGTCATATGGGACCTCTTATATCCAAATCCAAGTCAGTGCTATTTCACCATCCTGAAATACCACTTCTTTTTTCTATCAAAAAGTAATGACATTTTGATCTTACATATCTTTCAAGTTCTGATTATATACCAATATCTGCTAGAAAAAATACATTCAATTATTATACTAAGCATTCACTTGTATTAGCCTAAGCAATGTTTGTCTGTAAATGTTACTTTTACATTAGGAGTTTTGTGGTCTTTAATTTGCAAAGCCCTTTCCTTATGTAAATTTAACTTCGCTAACAAAACAAAAACATTTCTTTCTTTCTTTCTTTCTTTCTTTCTTTCTTTCTTTCTTTCTTTCTTTCTTTCTTCTTTCTTTCTTCTTTCTTTCATAGAGAAGGAAGACAAATTTTAACCAGGTACACCCACATGATCATAAATTACAAATTACTGGGTGACTTCATTATGCCAATTTACTATGCATAATTGAGTCTTCCACAAATGAATGCATAAATAAAGTCTTTAATCTTCCATTTTGTATTAAATATATTCTCTCTGAAATGTACTCTCAAGATAGAAAACTTTAGTGCTAATTTCCTAAAAAAATAGTAAATATATTTCCACATGTAACTACTTTGAAAAGAGTATATGTTAGCTAACAGAATATAATAAAAAAAGTATTTTTATTATAAACCCTTAAATACCTGAATTGATTGTTATTAAAAGTTGTCCAAATGTTTCTTAAATGCCACATATGAATGAAATCATAGGGTCTTTTTCTATCTCTGACTGACTTATTTCGCCTAAAATTATACTCTTTAGCTCCATCCATGCTGTTCCAAAAGGCAAGATTTCATTCTTTTTTTTTTTTTTTATGGTGGAATGATATTCCATTGATATATATACCACCTTCTTTTTTTTTTTTAATTTTTTTATTGTTATGTTAATCCCCATACATTACATCATTAGTTTTAGATATAGTGTTCCATGATTCATTGTTTGTGCATAACACCCAGTGCTCCATGCAGAACGTGCCCTCCTCAATACCCATCACCAGGCTAAGCCATCCTCCCAACCCTCTCCCCTCTAGAACCCTCAGTTTGTTTTTCAGAGTCCATCTTCTCTCATGGTTCTTCTCCCCCTCCGACTTCCCCCCCTTCATTCTTCCCCTCCTGCTACATTCTTCTTCTTCTTTTCTTTCTTAACATATATTGCATTATTTGTTTCAGAGGTACAGATCTGAGATTCAACAGTCTTGCACAATTCACAGCGCTTACCAGAACACATACCCTCCCCGGTGTCCTCACCCAGTCACCCCATCCCTCCCACCCCACCCCCCACTCCAGCAACCCTCAGATTGTTTCCTGAGATTAAGAATTCCTCATATCAGTGAGGTCATATGATACATGTCTTTCTCTGTTTGACTTATTTCGCTCAGCATAATACCCTCCAGTTCCATCCACGTCGTTGCAAATGGCAAGATCTCATTCCTTTTGATGGCTGCATAATATTCCATTGTATATATATACCACATCTTCTTTATCCATTCATCTGTTGATGGACATCTTGGCTCTTTCCACAGTTTGGTTATTGTGGACATTGCTGCTATAAATATCGGGGTGCATGTAGCCTTTCAGGTCCCTACTTTTGTATCTTTGGGGTAAATACCCAGTAGTGCAATTGCTGGATCATATGGTAGCTCTATTTTCAACTTTTTGAGGAACCTCCATACTATTTTCCAGAGTGGCTGCACCAGCTTGCATTCCCACCAACAGTGTAGGAGGGTTCCCCTTTCTCCGCATCCCCGCCAACATCTGTCGTTTCCTGACTTGTTAATTTTAGCCATTCTCACTGGTGTGAGGTGGTATCTCATTGAGGTTTTGATTTGGATTTCCCTGATGCCGAGCAATGTTGAGTACTTTTTCATGTGTCTGTTGGCCATTTGGATGTCTTCTTTGGAAAAATGTCTGTTCATGTCTTCTGCCCATTTCTTGATTGGATTCTTTGTTCTTTTGGTGTTGAGTTTGATGAGTTCTTTATAGATTTTGGATATTAGCCCTTTATCTGATATATCATTTGCAAATATCTTCTCCCATTCTGTCGGTTGTCTTTTGGTTTTGTTGACTGTTTCCTTTGCTTTGCAAAAGCTTTTTATCTTGATGAAGTCCCAATAGTTCATTTTTGCCCTTGCTTCCCTTGCCTTTGGCGATGTTTCTAGGAAGAAGTTGCTGCGGCTGAGGTCGAAGAGGTTGCTGCCTGTGTTCTCCTTTAGGATTTTGATGGACTCCTGTCTCACATTGAGGTCTTTCAACCATTTGGAGTCTATTTTTGTGTGTGGTGTAAGGAAATGGTCCAGTTTCATTCTTCTGCATGTGGCTGTCCAATTTTCCCAACACCATTTGTTGAAGAGACTGTCTTTTTTCCATTGGACATTCTTTCCTGCTTTGTCAAAGATTAGTTGACCATAGAGTTGAGGGTCCATTTCTGGGCTCTCTATTCTGTTCCATTGATCTATGTGTCTGTTTTTGTGCCAGTACCATACTGTCTTGATGATGACAGCTTTGTAGTAGAGCTGGAAGTCTGGAATTGTGATGCCGCCAGCTTTGCTTTTCTTTTTCAACATTCCTCTGGCTATGCGGGGTCTTTTCTGGTTCCATACAAATTTTAGGATTATTTGTTCCATTTCTTTGAAGAAAGTGGATGGTATTTTGATGGGGATTGCATTGAATGTGTAGATTGCTCTAGGTAGGATTGACATCTTCACAATATTTGTTCTTCCAATCCATGAGCATGGAACGTTTTTCCATTTCTTTGTGTCTTCCTCAATTTCTTTCATGAGTATTTTATAGTTTTCTGAGTACAGATCCTTTGCCTCTTTGGTTAGATTTATTCCTAGGTATCTTATGGTTTTGGGTGCAATTGTAAATGGGATCGACTCCTTAATTTCTCTTTCTTCTGACTTGTTGTTGGTGTATAGGAATGCCACTGACTTCTGTGCATTGATTTTATATCCTGCCACTTGACTGAATTCCTGTATGAGTTCTAGCAGTTTTGGGGTGGAGTCTTTGGGATTTTCCACATAAAGTATCATATCATCTGCAAAGAGTGAGAGTTTGACTTCTTCTTTGCCAATTTGGATGCCTTTGATTTCTTTTTGTTGTCTGATTGCTGTGGCTAGGACTTCCAATACTATGTTGAATAGCAGTGGTGATAGTGGACAAACCTGCCGCGTTCCTGACCTTAGGGGGAAAGCTCTCAGTTTTTCCCCATTGAGAATGATATTCGCTGTAGGTTTTTCATAGATGGCTTTTATGATATTGAGGTATGTACCCTCTATCCCTATACTCTGAAGAGTTTTGATCAAGAAAGGATGCTGTACTTTGTGAAATGCTTTTTCTGCATCTATTGAGAGGATCATATGATTCTTGTTCTTTCTTTTGTTAATGTATTGTATCACGTTGATTGATTTGCGGATGTTGAACCAACCTTGCAGCCCAGGGATAAATCCGACTTGGTCGTGGTGAATAATCCTTTTAATGTACTGTTGGATCCTATTGGCTAGTATTTTGGTGAGAATTTTTGCATCCATGTTCATCAGGGATATTGGTCTGTAATTCTCCTTTTTGATGGGGTCTTTGTCTGGTTTTGGGATCAAGGTAATGCTGGCCTCATAAAATGAGTTTGGAAGTTTTCCTTCCATTTCTATTTTTTGGAACAGTTTCAGAAGGATAGGTATTAATTCTTCTTGAAATGTTTGGTAGAATTCCCCTGGGAAGCCATCTGGCCCTGGGCTTTTGTGTTTTGGGAGATTTTTGATGACTGCTTCTATTTCCTTAGTGGTTATAGGTCTGTTCAGGTGTTCTATTTCTTCCTGGTTCAGTTTTGGTAGTTGATACATCTCTAGGAATGCATCCATTACTTCCAGGTTATCTAATTTGCTGGCATAGAGTTGCTCATAATATGTTCTTATAATTGTTTGTATTTCTTTGGTGTTGGTTGTGATCTCTCCTCTTTCATTCATGATTTTATTTATTTGGGTCCTTTCTCTTTTCTTTTTGATAAGTCTGGCCAGGGGTTTATCAATCTTATTAATTCTTTCAAAGAACCAGCTCCTAGTTTCGTTGATCTGTTCTACTGTTCTTTTGGTTTCTATTTCATTGATTTCTGCTCTGATCTTTATTATTTCTCTTCTCCTGCTGGGTTTAGGCTTTATTTGCTGTTCTTTCTCCAGCTCCTTTAGGTGTAGGGTTAGGTTGTGTACTTGAGACCTTTCTTGTTTCTTGAGAGGCTTGTATTGCTATATACTTTCCTCTTAGGACTGCCTTTGCTGTATCCCAAAGATTTTGAATAGTTGTGTTTTCATTTTCATTGGTTTCCATGAATTTTTTAAATTCTTCTTTAATTTCCTGGTTGACCCATTCATTCTTCAGTAGGATGCTCTTTAGCCTCCATGTATTTGAGTTCTTTCCGACTTTCCTCTTGTGATTGAGTTCTAGTTTCAAAGCACTGTGGTCTGAAAATAGGCAGGGGATGATCCCAATCTTCTGGTACCGGTTGAGACCTGATTTATGACCTAGGATGTGATCTATTCTGGAGAATGTTCCATGGGCACTAGAGAAGAATGTGTATTCCGTTGCTTTGGGATGGAATGTTCTGAATATGTCTGTGAAGTCCATTTGGTCCAGTGTGTCATTTAAAGTCTTTATTTCCTTGTTGATCTTTTGCTTAGACGATCTGTCCATTTCAGTGAGGGGGGTGTTAAAGTCCCCCACTATTATTGTATTGTTGTCGATGTGTTTCTTTGCTTTTGTTATTAATTGCCTTATATAATTGGCTGCTCCCATGTTAGGGGCATAGATATTTACAATTGTTAGATCTTCTTGTTGGATAGACCCTTTAAGTA
>NW_022589742.1:17829892-17953304 GCF_004348235.1 Phoca vitulina
GTGCTCCATGCAGAACGTGCCCTCCTCAATACCCATCACCAGGCTAAGCCATCCTCCCAACCCTCTCCCCTCTAGAACCCTCAGTTTGTTTTTCAGAGTCCATCTTCTCTCATGGTTCTTCTCCCCCTCCGACTTCCCCCCCTTCATTCTTCCCCTCCTGCTACATTCTTCTTCTTCTTTTCTTTCTTAACATATATTGCATTATTTGTTTCAGAGGTACAGATCTGAGATTCAACAGTCTTGCACAATTCACAGCGCTTACCAGAACACATACCCTCCCCGGTGTCCTCACCCAGTCACCCCATCCCTCCCACCCCACCCCCCACTCCAGCAACCCTCAGATTGTTTCCTGAGATTAAGAATTCCTCATATCAGTGAGGTCATATGATACATGTCTTTCTCTGTTTGACTTATTTCGCTCAGCATAATACCCTCCAGTTCCATCCACGTCGTTGCAAATGGCAAGATCTCATTCCTTTTGATGGCTGCATAATATTCCATTGTATATATATACCACATCTTCTTTATCCATTCATCTGTTGATGGACATCTTGGCTCTTTCCACAGTTTGGTTATTGTGGACATTGCTGCTATAAATATCGGGGTGCATGTAGCCTTTCAGGTCCCTACTTTTGTATCTTTGGGGTAAATACCCAGTAGTGCAATTGCTGGATCATATGGTAGCTCTATTTTCAACTTTTTGAGGAACCTCCATACTATTTTCCAGAGTGGCTGCACCAGCTTGCATTCCCACCAACAGTGTAGGAGGGTTCCCCTTTCTCCGCATCCCCGCCAACATCTGTCGTTTCCTGACTTGTTAATTTTAGCCATTCTCACTGGTGTGAGGTGGTATCTCATTGAGGTTTTGATTTGGATTTCCCTGATGCCGAGCAATGTTGAGTACTTTTTCATGTGTCTGTTGGCCATTTGGATGTCTTCTTTGGAAAAATGTCTGTTCATGTCTTCTGCCCATTTCTTGATTGGATTCTTTGTTCTTTTGGTGTTGAGTTTGATGAGTTCTTTATAGATTTTGGATACTAGCCCTTTATCTGATATGTCATTTGCAAATATCTTCTCCCATTCTGTCAGTTGTCTTTTGGTTTTGTTGACTGTTTCCTTTGCTTTGCAAAAGCTTTTTATCTTGATGAAGTCCCAATAGTTCATTTTTGCCCTTGCTTCCCTTGCCTTTGGCGATGTTTCTAGGAAGAAGTTGCTGCGGCTGAGGTCGAAGAGGTTGCTGCCTGTGTTCTCCTTTAGGATTTTGATGGACTCCTGTCTCACATTGAGGTCTTTCAACCATTTGGAGTCTATTTTTGTGTGTGGTGTAAGGAAATGGTCCAGTTTCATTCTTCTGCATGTGGCTGTCCAATTTTCCCAACACCATTTGTTGAAGAGACTGTCTTTTTTCCATTGGACATTCTTTCCTGCTTTGTCAAAGATTAGTTGACCATAGAGTTGAGGGTCCATTTCTGGGCTCTCTATTCTGTTCCATTGATCTATGTGTCTGTTTTTGTGCCAGTACCATACTGTCTTGATGATGACAGCTTTGTAATAGAGCTTGAAGTCCGGAATTGTGATGCCGCCAGCTTTGCTTTTCTTTTTCAACATTCCTCTGGCTATGCGGGGTCTTTTCTGGTTCCATACAAATTTTAGGATGATTTGTTCCATTTCTTTGAAGAAAGTGGATGGTATTTTGATGGGGATTGTATTGAATGTGTGGATTGCTCTAGGTAGGATTGACATCTTCACAATATTTGTTCTTCCAATCCATGAGCATGGAACGTTTTTCCATTTCTTTGTGTCTTCCTCAATTTCTTTCATGAGTATTTTATAGTTTTCTGAGTACAGATCCTTTGCCTCTTTGGTTAGATTTATTCCTAGGTATCTTATGGTTTTGGGTGCAATTGTAAATGGGATCGACTCCTTAATTTCTCTTTCTTCTGACTTGTTGTTGGTGTATAGGAATGCCACTGACTTCTGTGCATTGATTTTATATCCTGCCACTTGACTGAATTCCTGTATGAGTTCTAGCAGTTTTGGGGTGGAGTCTTTGGGATTTTCCACATAAAGTATCATATCATCTGCAAAGAGTGAGAGTTTGACTTCTTCTTTGCCAATTTGGATGCCTTTGATTTCTTTTTGTTGTCTGATTGCTGTGGCTAGGACTTCCAATACTATGTTGAATAGCAGTGGTGATAGTGGACAAACCTGCCGCGTTCCTGACCTTAGGGGGAAAGCTCTCAGTTTTTCCCCATTGAGAATGATATTCGCTGTAGGTTTTTCATAGATGGCTTTTATGATATTGAGGTATGTACCCTCTATCCCTATACTCTGAAGAGTTTTGATCAAGAAAGGATGCTGTACTTTGTCAAATGCTTTTTCTGCATCTATTGAGAGGATCATGTGATTCTTGTTTTTTCTTTTGTTAATGTATTGTATCACGTTGATTGATTTGCGGATGTTGAACCAACCTTGCAGCCCAGGGATAAATCCGACTTGGTCGTGGTGAATAATCCTTTTAATGTACTGTTGGATCCTATTGGCTAGTATTTTGGTGAGAATTTTTGCATCCATGTTCATCAGGGATATTGGTCTGTAATTCTCCTTTTTGATGGGGTCTTTGTCTGGTTTTGGGATCAAGGTAATGCTGGCCTCATAAAATGAGTTTGGAAGTTTTCCTTCCATTTCTATTTTTTGGAACAGTTTCAGAAGAATAGGTATTAATTCTTCTTTAAATGTTTGGTAGAATTCCCCTGGGAAGCCACCTGGGCTTTTGTTTGCTGGGAGATTTTTGATGACTGCTTCAATATCCTTAGTGGTTATAGGTCTGTTCAGGTTTTCTATTTCTTCCTGGTTCAGTTTTGGTAGTTGATACATCTCTAGGAATGCATCCATTACTTCCAGGTTATCTAATTTGCTGGCATAGAGTTGCTCATAATATGTTCTTATAATTGTTTGTATTTCTTTGGTGTTGGTTGTGATTTCTCCTCTTTCATTCATGATTTTGTTGATTTGGGTCATTTCTCTTTTCTTTTTGATAAGTCTGGCCAGGGGCTTATCAATCTTGTTAATTCCTTCAAAGAACCAGCTCCTAGTTTCGTTGATCTGTTCTACTGTTCTTTTGGTTTCTATTTCATTGATTTCTGCTCTGATCTTTATTATTTCTCTTCTCCTGCTGGGTTTAGGCTTTATTTGCTGTTCTTTCTCCAGCTCCTTTAGGTGTAGGGTTAGGTTGTGTACTTGAGACCTTTCTTGTTTCTTGAGAAAGGCTTGTATTGCTATATACTTTCCTCTTAGGACTGCCTTTGCTGTATCCCAAAGATTTTGAATAGTTGTGTTTTCATTTTCATTGGTTTCCATTAATTTTTTTAATTCTTCTTTAATTTCCTGGTTGACCCATTCATTCTTCAGTAGGATGCTCTTTAGCCTCCATGTATTTGAGTTCTTTCCGACTTTCCTCTTGTGATTGAGTTCTAGTTTCAAAGCACTGTGGTCTGAAAATAGGCAGGGGATGATCCCAATCTTCTGGTACCGGTTGAGACCTGATTTATGACCTAGGATGTGATCTATTCTGGAGAATGTTCCATGGGCACTAGAGAAGAATGTGTATTCCGTTGCTTTGGGATGGAATGTTCTGAATATGTCTGTGAAGTCCATTTGGTCCAGTGTGTCATTTAAAGTCTTTATTTCCTTGTTGATTTTTGCTTAGATGATCTGTCCATTTGAGTGAGGGGGGTGTTAAAGTCCCCCACTATTATTGTATTGTCGATGTGTTTCTTTGCTTTTGTTATTAATCGCCTTATATAATTGGCTGCTCCCATGTTAGGGGCATAGATATTTACAATTGTTAGATCTTCTTGTTGGATAGACCCTTTAAGTATGATATAGTGTCCTTCCTCATCTCTTATTACAGTCTTTGCTTTAAAATCTAATTTGTCTGATATTAGGATTGCTACCCCAGCTTTCTTTTGGTGTCCATTAGCATGGTAAATTGTTTTCCACCCCCTCACTTTCAATCTGGGGGTGTCTTTGGGTCTAAAATGAGTCTCTTGCAGACAGCATATCGATGGGTCTTGTTTTTTAATCCAATCTGATTGCCTGTGTCTTTTGATTGGAGCATTTAGCCCATTTACATTCAGGGTAACTATTGAAAGATAGGAATTTAGTGCCATTGTATTGCCTGTAAAGTGACTGTTACTATATATTGTTTGTGTTCCTTTCTGGTCTATCTTGCTTTTAGGCTCTCTCTTTGCTTAGAGGACCCCTTTCAATATTTCTTGTAGGGCTGGTTTTGTGTTTGCAAATTCCTTTAGTTTTTGTTTGTCCTGGAAGCTTTTTATCTCTCCTTCAATTTTCAATGACAGCCTAGCTGGATATAGTATTCTTGGCTGCATCTTTTTCTCATTTAGTGCTCTGAATATGTCCTGCCAGTCCTTTCTGGCCTGCCAGGTCTCTGTGGATAAGTCTGTTGCCAATCTAATGTTTCTACCATTGTAGGTTACATATCTCTTCTCCCGAGCTGCTTTCAGGATTTTCTCTTTGTCTCTGAGACTCGTAAGTTTTACTATTAGATGTCGGGGTGTTGACCTATTTTTATTGATTTTGAGAGGGGTTCTCTGTGCTTCCTGGATTTTGATACCTGTTTCCTTCCCCAAATTAGGGAAGTTCTCTGCTATAATTTGCTCCATTATACCGTCTGCCCCTCTCTCTCTTTCTTCTTCTTCTGGGATCCCAATTATTCTAATGTTGTTTCGTCTTATGGTATCGTTTATCTCTCGAATTCTGCCCTCGTGATCCAGTAGTTGTTTATCTCTCTTTTTCTCAGCTTCTTTATTTTCCATCATTTGGTCTTCTATCTCACTGATTCTTTCTTCTGCCTCATTTATCCTAGCAGTTAGCGCCCCCATATTTGATGGCACCTCATTGATAGCCTTTTTGATTTCTACTTGGTTAGATTTTAGTTCTTTTACTTCTCCAGAAAGGGTTTCTCTAAGAACTTCCATGTTTTTTTCAAGCCCAGCTAGTATCTTTAAAGTGATGATTCTGAACTCTAGATCTGACATCGTACTAATGTCCGTATTGAGTAGGTCCCTGGCAGTCGGTACTACCTCTTGTTCTTTTTGTTGAGGTGATTTTTTCCGTCTTGTCATTTTGTGCAGAGGAGAATAGATTAATGAGAGAACAAAATGCTAGCAGGGTAACAACGTCCCCAGAAAATATACTCTAAACAAATCAGAAAAGACCTGAAGCAGTGGGAAAAGAAAGGGAAAGAGAGAAAAAAGAAAAGGAAAGAAAAAAAAGAAAAAAGAAAAAGATAAAGATAAAAACAAACAAAAGCAGAACAAAACAAAACAAAACAAAAACAGAATGTGATCAAATATGATCAGGCTGGATTATAGATCAGTGCCACACACTAGATTTTGGGTGTATTTTGGTCTGTTAAAAGAAAGTCCCTCCCAAAATTTTAAAGAAAGAAAAACTTATATATGTACAAAAATAAGGGTTGATATGATGAAGGGATGGAATATGACTGTAAAGATGGAAATTATAAAATTTTTAAAAAAGGATTTGATAAGTTGTTTGAAAAAAGAAAGAAGAGGATTAAAAAAAAAAAAGAAAGAAAAAAGGGAGAGAATGTGATCAGGCAGGGGAGTAGAAAAAAACCATACACTAGAGATTTAGAGTATATTTTGATCTGTTAGAAGAAACTATCTCAAGATTTTAAAGAGAGAACAACTTATATATATATATGCCAAAAATACGTGTAACTACTATGAAGGGATAGAATATGACTTTAAAAATGAAAAATAAAAAGTTTTTTTTAAAAAAAGGGATTGATAAGATGTTGGTTGAAAAAGGGAAAAAGAAAAATTCAAAAAAAAAGAAAAAAGGAAAAAAGAAAAAAAGACAGTTAAAAAAAAATAATTAACTTTGAAAGACTAAAGAATCATGGTAAAAAAGCCATGAATTCTATGTGCAGTATTCCCCTAGCGCTGGAGTTCTGCCATTCTCATTGATCGGTAAACTTGGTCTTGGCTGGCTGTTCTCGCTGATCTTCTGGGGGAGGGGCCTGTTGCCGTGGTTCCCAAATGTCTTTGCCGGAGGCAAAATTGCCCCGCCCTTGCCGGTCCGGGCTAAGTAATCTGCTCAGGTTTGCTCTCCAGAGCTTTTGTTCCCTGCAAGCTTTCCGTACAGCTTTGGAGGCGGAGAGTGAAAATGGCGGCCTCCCAGTCTCCGCCCCAGCGGAGCCGAGAACTCGGGGTCCCGCTCCTCAGCGAGCCCCCAGAGAAAAGCAGTCAGTCACTCCCATCTCCCCGGTCTCCGGCCACACTCCGCGCTCACCCGGCCTGTGACCGTGCCTTTCTATCTGGCACCCGACCCCGGGTGGAGTCTCCAAACCCAGCAGATCCCCGCGGTGCGCTCCCGCACCTCTCCTCCCGGGGGAAGAAGGTGAGTCTCCCCGGATCTGCCGCTTGTTGGGTCCCTGCTAGAGGAGCAGTGGCCCGACTGTGCCGCGGATCACGGTTTATAGCAACCCCGAGCTGAGAGCCTGCGCCTGGGCTCCGTCTCTGCAGCCGGCTTCCCTGTTCCGATACCTGGGAGCTCTGCCGCACTCAGGCACCCCCGGTCTTTCTGTGACCCCGAGGGTCCTGAGACCACACTGTCCCGCGAGGGTTCCACCCCCCACTTCGCCACCAGAGTGACGTCCCTCAGCGGAGCAGACTTCTAAAAGTTCCGATTTTGTGCTCCGTGGCTCTATCACTTGCCAGAAGCGGCCGACGGAGGCCCCTCCCCCGCCGTCTATCCTCCCGAATAACGCCTCGGATTCACTTCTCCGCACGTCCTACCTTCCAGAAAGTGGTCGCTTTTCTGTTCAGAGAGTTGTTGCTATTCTTTTCTTCGATCTCCTGTTGAGTTTGTAGGTGTTCAGAATGGTTTGATCCCTATCCAGCTGAATTCCTGAGAGGAGACGAAATCCAGGTCTCCTACTCCTCCGCCATCTTGCTCCACCCCCCTATACCACCTTCTTTTTTTAAAAAGATTTTAATTCTTGGGGCACCTGGCTGGCTCAGTCAGTTAAGCATCTGCCTTCAGCTCAGGTCATGATCCCTGGGTCCTGGGATCAAGCCCAGATCAGTTTTCCTGCTCAGTGACGAGTCTGCTTCTCCCTCTTCCTCTGCCTCTCCCCCCAGCTTGTGCTCTCTCTCACTCACTCTCTCTCTCTCAAATACAAAAATCTTTTTTTAAAAAGAATTTATTTATTTATTTGAGAGAGACAGAACATATGATGGGGTGGGGGAGGGCCAGAAGGAGAGGGAGAAGCAAACTCCCTGCTGAGCAGGGAGCCTGACTTGGGTCTCGATCCCTGGAACCCCACTGAGATCATGACCTGAGTTGAAGGCAGATGCTTAACCGACTGAGCTACCCAGGTATCCCTATACCACCACTTCTTTATCCATTCATCAGTCAATGGATCTTGGGCTGCTTCCATAGTTTAGCTATTGTGAAAAATGCTGCAATTAATATAGGTGTGCACATATCCCTTTGAATTAATGCTTTTATGTTGTGTGTGTGTGTGTGTGTGTGTGTAAATACTCAGTAGTGCAATTGCTGGATCATAGGTAGTTCTATTTTTAATTTTTTGAGGAACCTCCATATTGTTTTCCACAGTGGCTGCACAAATTTGCATTCCCACCAACACTGCAAGAGGGATCCATTTTTCTCCACATTCTCACCAACAGCTGTTGTTTTTTGTGTTTTTGATTTTAGCCAGACAGGTGTGAGGTGGTATCTCATTATAGTTTTGATTTGCATTTCCCTGATAATGAGTGATGTTGATTATCTTTTCACATGTCTGTTGCCCATATGGATGTCTTCTTTGGAGCAGTGTCTGTTCAGGTCTTCTGCCTACTTTTTCATTGGATTATTTGTTTTTTGGGGTTTTGAGTTGTTTAAGTTCTTTATATATTTTGGATACTGACCCTTTATTGGCTATGTCATTTGAAAATATCTTCTCCCATTCAGTAGGTTGCCTTTTAGCTTTGTTGTTTGTTTCCTTCACTGTGCAGAAATTTTTTATGTTGATATAATACCAATAATTTATTTTTGCTTTTATTTCCCTTGCTTCAGGAGACATATCTAGAAAAATGTTGCTACAGCCAATGTCACAGAGATTACTACCTGTGTTCTCTTCAAGGATTTTTATGGTTTCAGATCTCACATTTAGGTTTTTAATCCATTTTGACTGTATTTTTTTAATATGGTGAAAGAATGTGGTCTAGTTTCGTTCTTTTGCATGTGGCTGTCCAGTTTTCTCAACACCATTTGTTGAAGAGACTGTCTTTTTCCCAGTGTATATTCATTCCTCCTTTGTCAAAGATTAATTAGCCATAATAATTGTGGGTTTATTTCTGGATTTTCTGTTCTATTCCATTGATCTATGTGTCTAACTTTATGTCAGTACCATATTGATTTATTTATTACTGCTTTATAATATAGCTTGGAATCTGAAATTGTGATACTTCCAGTTTTATTTTTCTTTTTCAAGTTTATTTTCACTATTTGGGGTCTTTTTGTGCTTCCATATATATTTTAAGGTTGTTTGTTCTCGTTCTGTAAAAATGCTGTTGATGTTTTGATAAGGATTGCATTAAATGTGTAGATTACTTTGGCAAGTATAAGCATTCTAACAATATTTGTTTTTCCAACAGATAAGCATGGAATGCCTTTCCATTACTTTGATAATCTTGAATTTTTTTTATCAGTGTTCAGAATACAGGTCTTTTACCTCTTTGGTTAAGTTTATTCCTCTATATTTTATTATTTTTTCTGCAGTTGTAAATAATATTTTTTTCCTTAATTTTGCTTTCTGCTGCTTCATTACTAGTGTATAGGAGTGCAACAGATTTCTGTACTTTGATTTTATATCTTATGACTTTACTAAATTCATTTATCAGTTCTAGTAGTTTTTTTGGTGGCATCTTTAGGGATTTCTATATATAATAACATGTCATCTGTATATATTGAGAGTTTTATTTCTTCCTTACCAGTTTGGATGTCTTTTGTTTCTTTATCTTGTCTAATTGCTTTGCTAAGACTTTCAGTACTATGTTGAATAAAAGTGGTGAGAATGGACATCCTTGTCTTATTCCTGACCTCAGGGGAAAAGCTCTCAGTTTTTCACCGTTGAGTATGATGTTGACTAAGTTTTTCATATAAGCAAAAGGGAAAAAATAAAACAGAGAGGCAAACCAAGAAACAGACTTAATAATAGAGAACAAACTGAGGGTTACTAGAGAGGAGGTGGGTCAGGGGATGGGGAAATAGTGAATGGGGATTAAGAAGTACACTTCTCATGATGAAGAAACAATTTAATAAAAACTGTCCAAATGCAAATGGTCAAATGCAAAGAATGGTACTTTTTAGAGTTGTCCTTTTTTATTGCAAAAGTAGTGAATACTGATGCTGACAAGCTCCAAAGCTGTGCTGTTAAAAGAGACCAATTATGTTTGGCTCAGTCTGTGTTTAAAGAAACAATACTCCAGTCCATCCTAGCTTTGCTGATTAAAAAAAAAGTGGTTTATATTTTCCTCTTAGAACCGAGTTTGATGGAGTTTCTTGCCTAGTGAATACTGTAATGATTTATGGGGATAAGATTTTAGTAATCATTTCTGGCAGGTACAGTATAACACTTGAGCAGTTTCCTCTTTTAAATTTGGCATTGCTTTTATGTTTGACCATTTCCATCTGGGGAGAAATGATGGAGTGGCAGAAGAGTTTTTTGAAGATGGTAGAAATAATACCTTTCCATAATGCCTCTTTATGGAGAGAATGTTCTAGTTATAGTCCTTGATATTTCCATATCTAGGAGAAACTTGAAAAACTGCTTTACATAATCCTGAGGTGTTTTAGTTAGAAATGGCTGCTATAACAAGATGTTTTGAATGCCCTGGGTTTTCTTGTTTTTAAATTTACCTGAGATGTCATCATCTTTACAACATTCTCTGCCACTAATTTTCTCTTTTTTTAGAAATAGTGTTTGCCGGGCGCCTGGGTGGCTCAGTTGGTTAAGCAACTGCCTTCGGCTCAGGTCATGATCCTGGAGTCCCTGGATCGAGTCCCGCATCGGGCTCCCTGCTCAGCGAGGAGCCTGCTTCTCCCTCTGACCCTCCCCCCTCTCATGTACTCTCTCTCATTCTCGCTCTCTCAAATAAATAAATAAATCTTTAAAAAAAAAAAAAAAAAAGAAATAGTGTTTGCCCCATATTTAGTGAATAATATATTAATAAGCATGTAATATTAATTATTAATTGTCTCTGCCTTTTTGGCTTTGTCTTTTTCAATGTCTCTGCAGTTGGCTACAAAACTATAATCATGGCATGATAATGAAAAATAATTTAAAGTCCTAATTTATGTTATACCACCTTTCTTTATTTCTTTTCTTTCCAAGTTTTTATTTAAATTCTAGTTAGTTAACATATAGGATAATGTTGGTTTCAGGAGTAGAATTTATTTATTTATTTTTATTTCAAGTTTTCATTTAAATTCTAGTTAACATATATGGCATATATTCAGTTGTAGAATTTAGTGAATCATCACTTACATATAACACCCAATGCTCATCACAAGAGGTGCCCTTCTTAATACCCATTATCCATTTAGCCTATCCCCCCACCTCCCTCCATCAACCCTCAGTTTGTTCTTTATTGTTCTTTATTGTTAAGAGTCTCTTATAGTTTGCTTCTTTCTCTTTTTATTTCCCTTCCTCTATGTTCATTGTTTTGTTTCTTAAATTTCACATATGGTGAAATCATATTGTATTTGTCTTTCTCTGACTGACTTATTTCACTTGGCATAGTACACTCTAGCTCCATCCACATAATTGCAAATGGCAAGATTTCGTTCTTTTTGATGGCTGAGTAATATTGCATTGTAAATATACCACCTCTTTATCCATTTATCAGTTAATGGACATTTGGGCTCTTTCCATAATTTGGCTATTGTTGATAATACTGCTATAAACATTGGGGTGCATGAGTCCCTTCAAATCAGTATTTTTGTATCCTTTGAGTAAATACCTAGTAGTGCAATTGCTGGGTTGTAGGGTAGTTCTATTTTTAACTTTTTGAGGAAACTCCATACTCCTTTCTGGAGTGGTTGCACAAGTTTGCATTCCCACCAATAGTGTAAAAGGGTTCCCTTTTCTCTGCATCCTTGCCAATATCTGTTGTTTCCTGTGTTGTTAATTTTAGCCATTCTGACGATCACCTTTCTTCTTCTTTTTTAATTTTAATTTAATTTTATTTAAAATCAATTAACATATAGTGTATCACTAGTTTCAGAGGTGGAGTTTAGTAATTCATCAGTTGCATGGAACACCTAGTGTTCATTACATTAAGTGCCTTCCTTAATGCCCACCACCCAGTTACCCCATTCTCCCATCCCCCTCCCCTCCAGCAAAACTCAGTTTGTTTCCTAGAGTTAAGAGTCTCTTATGGTTTGTTTCCCTCTCTGATTTTGTCTTATTTTATTTTTCCCTCCCTTCCCCTAAGTTCGTCTGTTTTTTCTCTCTCTTTTTTTTAATTTAAAGTCAATTAATTAACATAGAATATATTATTAGTTTCAGAGGTAGAGTTCAGCAATTCATCAGTCTTATATAACACCCAGTGTTCATTACATCCTGTGTCCTCCTTAATGTCTATCACACAGTTACCCCATCCCCTCATCCCCCTCCCCTCCAGAAACCCTCAGTTTGTTACCTATGATTACAAGTCTCTTATGGTTTGTCTCCCTCTCTGATTTCATCTTGTTTTATTTTTTTTTCCCTTCCCCTACGCTCCTCTGTTTTGTTTCTTAAATTCCACATATGAGTGAAATCATATAATAATTGTCTTTCTCTGACTGAGTTATTTCACTTAACATAATACCTTCTAGTTTAATCCGTATCATTGCAAACGGCAAGATTTCACTTTCTTGATGGCTCAGTAATATTCCATTGTATATATACACCACCTCTTCTTTATCCATTCATCTGTTGATGGACATCTGGGCTCTTTCCATAGTTTGGCTATTGTGGACATTGCTGGTACAAACATTGGGGGGCAGGTGCCCCTTGGGATCACTACATTGGTATCTTTGGTATAAATACCTAGTAGTGCAATTGCTGGGTCATAGGGTAGCTCTATTTTTAACTTTTTGAGGAACATCCATACTGTTTTCCAGAGTGGCTGCACCAGCTTGCACTCCCACCAACAATGTAAATGGGTTCCCCTTTCTCTGCATCCTTGCCAACATCTGTCATTTCCTGACATAAATTTTAGCCATCCTGACCAATATGAGGTTGTGTCTCACTGTGGTTTTGATTTGTATTTCCCTAATGCTGAGTGATGTTGAACATTTTTACATGAGTCTGTTGGCCATTTGCATGTCTTCTTTGGAGAAATGTCAGTTCATATCTTCTGCCCGTTTCATGATTGGATTATTTTTTCTTTGGGTGTTGAGTTTGATAAGTTCTTTAGAGATTTTGGATACTAACCCTTTATCTGATAAGACATTTGCAAATATCTTGTCCCATTCTGTAGGTTGTCTTTTGGTTTTGTCGACTGTTTCCTTTGCTCTGATACCATGTTCAAGTACACTTTGCTATCTGAATACATTTCTTTCTAGATGGGTAGACAAATTCTGATATGTAATGATAAAATTAAGCATAGAACTAATGTCTATGAAAAAGCTAATTTCTGTTCTTTTACTAAGGATTGTTTTTCTAATATATATATATATATATATATATATATATATATATATATATATACACATATATATACATATATATAATTATTATTTATTGACACCATGCCATATTATTTATGATTTTTACAACATAATTCACTTAAAGAAGTAGAAGTAGACCCAGAAATATGGTTATCACCTTTTGGTGTTTTTGTTTATTTATAAAAATATGCAAAAAAAATACTAAATTTAAACCTTTCGAGGAATAGTCATTGTTTATTCTTTGTGGACCATGATTTTGTTTTTATATCAAGGCAAAGGGGAGAAAAGATGAAGATATTTTATCATCATCAAAATATCTCAAACTCTAAAAATGACATCAGAGGATTTAGACTTTAAGCATTCCAATTAACTAGATTGTTGAGTCAATTAACACTTTTCTTACGTGTTGATATCCCAGCCTTACTTCCAGATTTGAGAGATCTAATTATATAATGTAGTATAAAAAATATTTAACCTTAAACACTCTGGGCTAGTCCCACAGATTTCAAAACATATCCAAGACATAAGACTGCCAAACCAAGTATGACTTGTTATGAAACTCTATGAGGGCAGAAGCCATTTATTGTTGTTAAACATTTTCTCTTCAATATTTAGCATAACACTATTATTCAATGATCAGCATACAGAAAATACTCAATAATAATAAATATCTGTTTTATTATTGAATACATAGATTGGCACAAATTGTTTCACTAATAAATAGATTTCTAAAAATGATCACCACTAATGATTCTGAGAGAACTTAAACTCCATCATAAATACTCTTCCAGAGACATTTCTTTTCTGGATGCTTCATTTTAGGACCAAAAAGATACTTAAATCTGGAACTAGCTTTAAATACATTTTAAAATATTCAAGTTGAATCATAGTAATTTCTTAAATATCTTTTAATCAAAACAAGTTCAATGATCATAGGTATTGTAAAACGTACACACACACACACACACAGTGAAACTATTTTAGAGAAAAATTAGTCAAAGTTGGATGAGTGGGGTATGCATTTGTGAACTGAGGAGCCTATCATTTTGTAGTTTTCTATTGTATTGTTATAGACTGTGAAAGTAAAACATTCAGTAATAAATGAAATGATGTACAATTAGTAATGTTCATTAACTTCTCTACATACTCAGTAAAATCATGGCTTTCTAAGGTTTATGTAAGAGATAATTTTTGATGACTAAAACTTTCTCAAACATTCCACAAGTATTCTACACTATCTTTATAATTTTTTGTTTGGCCAAGACCAACGATCCCTAGATTCAGGAAGAATGAACCTGCCTGGTTTTGTTGAACCATCAAAAGAACATGATAACATATTAGAAAAATTATGAGTTCATTTTAATTATTTTTGAGTATTTGTCTAATAAACATTATTGGTTAGAAAGTTGTCTGGTTTTAGAATTATTGTTTTCTTTTTAGCATTTTAATTTGTGTGATAAAGACTTTTAAAAAAAAGATGAATGGATAAAGATGTGGTGTATATATACAATGGAATATTATGCAGCCATCAAAAGGAATGAAATCTTGCCATTTGCAATGACATTGATGGAACTGGAGGGTATTATTATGAGCGAAATAAGCCAATCAGAGAAAGACATGTATCATATGATTTCACTGATATGAGGAATTCTTAACCTCAGGAAATAAACAGAGAGTTGCTGGAGTGGTGGGGGGGTGGGAGGCATGGGGTGGCTGGGTGATGGACTTTGGGGCGGGTATGTGCTATGGTGAGTGCTGTGAATTGTGTAAGACTGTTGAATCACAGACCTGTACCTCTGAAACAAATAATACATTATATGTTAAAAAAAAGAAGATAGTAGGAAGGGAAAAATGAAAGGGGGGAAATTGGACGGGGAGATGAACCATGAGAGACTATGGACTCTGAGAAACAAACTGAGGGTTCTAGAGGGGAGGGGTGTGAAGAGATGTGTTAGCCTGGTGATGGGTATTAAAGAGGGCATGTATTGAATGGAGCACTGGGTGTTATACACAACAATGAATCATGGAACACTAAACCAAAAACTAATGATGTAATGTATGGTGATTAACATAACATAATAAAATTTAAAAAATGCAAAAAAAAGTTTCCTTTGTTAGAAAATATAACAATAACTATTAATGTTTTCTGTGAAGCTTGGGAGAATGGCGGAGTAGGAGGACACTTAACTTGTTCAATGCTTACAGCTAGATATCCCTCACATCTGAGTAAATAAACAAGAGAGTGATCTGAAGACTGGCAGAACAAACTCCACAACATTAGGAAGGGCAGAAAGAGTGGTTGGGAACTGCATGCAGGTGGATGGGAGGTACGGTGTGGACAGGGGAAGCATCAGGGAGCCCACACAGGGAAAACAAATCCCCATAATGTCTGGCCTTGAAAACCAGAGGGTCTGAATTCCATGAGTTTGTATGATGACCAGTGGGACTTGGAACCTGGGACTTTGAGTCAGCTGACTCAGCACCAAGCCTGGAGGGCCAGTGATAACTAGGTATCTGCCCTTAAGGAGCCAGCAGCCTACAGAGAGGAAACAGCAGTGACAGTTTGAACAATGGGAGGGAAATCTGATTATACTGATTTTGGAGCATGTTGGGGGACTTCTCCAAGAACAGAGAAGCTGGCAGTTGCCATTTTCCTCCCCTGTGGCCCAGTATAAACACAGAGCCATCTGTGGGAGATGGCATTGCACAGATACTCACTACCTAACCCGCTAGCAGTGCATCCTGCCCATGAGTTCTCCTGAGAATTCACACACTCCAAGCCTGCTGGTCTTGGCTCTGGGCTCAGCATAAATTTTCCTAATGCTGTGCATACCTTGCCCAGCTGCCACATGCACAGACACCATGAGCCACGCCCAGCCAACCACATACAGAAATGCCATGAAACCCTAGCTGCCACTGTGCTTCAGAGGATCTGGTCTAAGATTAGCAGCTCAGTGCAAATTTTGCTAATACCTCTGGCCCACCTCCAAGCTCTTCTGCAGTTACACTCCCTCAGAGCCAGCCTGGCTTGGTCTCACTAACATCACAAAAAGTAAGCACAGTCCACAACAGGCAGAGAGTCAGTGCAGATGTCTGGACTGAAAGAAAAAGTAACAGACACAGCAACAGGAGACAAGCATCTCATATAAGAGACTCCCCTGAAGTGCCAGGTTCTGATGAACAAGGGACAATGTGCTACAGGACCTCTTTTCACAAAGTCACTATTTTCAGGAGTAGAAGATGTAGCTGACTTTTTTTTTTTTTTTCGGTGACTATAACTAACTTTATTAAAAATTTTCTTTTTTTTTAATTTTTTTATTGTTATGTTAATCCCCATACGTTACATCATTAGTTTTAGATATAGTGTTCCATGATTCATTGTTTGTGCATAACACCTGGTGCTCCATGCAGAACGTGCCCTCCTCAATACCCATCACCAGGCTAACCCATCCTCCCACCCCCCTCCCCTCTAGAACCCTCAGTTTGTTTTTCAGAGTCCATCGTCTCTCATGGTTCTTCTCCCCCTCCGATTTCCCCCCCTTCATTCTTCCCCTCCTGCTACATTCTTCTTCTTCTTTTTTTCTTTCTTAACATATATTGCATTATTTGTTTCAGAGGTACAGATCTGAGATTCAACAGTCTTGCACAATTCACAGTGCTTACCAGAGCACATACCCTCCCCAGTGTCCATCACCCAGTCACCCCATCCCTCCCACCCCACCCTCCACTCCAGCAACCCTCAGTTTGTTTCCTGAGATTAAGAATTCCTCATATCAGTGAGGTCATATGATACATGTCTTTCTCTATTTGACTTATTTCGCTCAGCATAATACCCTCCAGTTCCATCCACGTCGTTGCAAATGGCAAGAGCTCATTCCTTTTGATGGTTGCATAATATTCCATTGTATATATATACCACATCTTCTTTATCTATTCATCTGTTGATGGACATCTTGGTTCTTTCCACAGTTTGGCTATTGTGGACATTGCTGCTATAAACATCGGGGTGCACGTACCCTTTCGGGTCCCTACTTTTGTATCTTTGGGGTAAATACCCAGTTGTAGCTGACTTTCTTAACACACAGAAACAGACACAGAGAGGTAGACAAAATGAGAAGACAGAGAAACATGTCCCAAATGAAAGAACAGGAAAAAGTACAGCAGATCTAAGTGAAACAAAAATAATTGTAATATGCATGAGAGAGAATTTAAAGTAATGATCATAAAAATACTCACTGAACTATAGAGAAAAAGGGGAGGACATCACTGAGACTGTGGACAAAGATATAAAAAAAATATCAGAAATGAAGAACTCAGTAAATGAAATTAAAAATAAAATAGATGGAATAAATAGTGGGCTATAGGAAGCAGAGGAATGTATCTGTGACCTGGAAGACAGGGTAATAAAAAGCAATCAAGCTGAACAGGTGAGAGACAAATACTGCATAATAAGAATAGATTTAGAGAACTCAGTGACTCCATCAACAATAATGACATTTGCATTACAGGGATCTTGGAAGGAGAAGAGAGAGAAAGGGAGGCATAAATGTATTTGAAGAAATAATAGCTGAAAACTTCCTGAATCTGGGGAGGAAAACAGAGATCCAGATTCAGCAGGCAAAGGTATCTACCAAAAAACTCAACCCAAGGAGGTCCACATTAAGACAAATAATCATGAAAATGGCAAAAAAAAAAAAAAATAGTGATAAAGAATTTTAAAGGTTGCAAGAGAAGACAGTAACATACAAAAGAAACCACATAAAGCTATCAGCTTATTTGTCAGCAAACACTTTACAAGCCAGATGTACAGGTATGATGTATTCAAAGTGCTGAAAGGGAAAAATCTGCAGCCAAGAGTACTCTATCCAGGAAGGATATCATTCAGAATAGGAGAGATGAAGAGTTTCTCAGACAAACAAAAGGATTAATGACTACTAAACCAGCCCTATAAGAAATGTTAATGGGGACTTTGTGCATGATAAACAAAACCCAAAAGTAGGGATAAGAAACATAGGAAGCACAAAAGCAAAAAAAAAAAAAAAAAATCTGTAAAAATTAGTCAAGAGCACAAAATAAAAGGATATAAAATATAATACCAAATATCTGAAATGTGGAGGGGAGAAGAGTAAACAATGAGTTCAAATTTAAAAACCATTAGCTTAATATAGACTGTTATATGCAGAAGATGCTATATACAAACCTAATGGTAACCACAAATCAAAAAAAAAAATAGATATGCAAAAATATAGAGTAAGGAATCCAAATATATCACTGAACAAAACCAGTAAACCATGAAAGAGAGAAAGAAGAGAGAGATTCAGAGAAAAACTACAAAAACAACTGCAAAGCAAGGAACAAAAGGGCAATAAATACATATCTATCAATAATTACTTTGAATGTAAATAATGGAATAATGCTCAATTCAAACACATAGGGTGACAGAGTGGATAAAAAAAACAAGGCCCACCCATCTATCTGTTGCCTACAAGAGACTCATGTCATACCTCAAGACACCCACAGATTGAAAGTGAGGTGATGGAGAAATATTTGTCATACAAATGGATGTCAAAAGAAAGCCAGAGTAACAATACTTACATCAGTCAAAATAGACTTTAAAACAAACTCTGTAAAAAGAGACAACACTATATAACAATAAAGGAAACAATGCAACAAGAAGGCATAACAAATATATATATATATATATATCCCCAACATGGAAGCACTAAAATACATAAACCAGTTAAAAACAAACATAAAGAAACACATTGGTAGTAATACAATAGTAGGGAACTTTAACACACCACTTATATCAAAGGACAGATCATCCAAACAGAAAATCAACAAGAGTGGCTTTGAATAAGACCCTGGACCATATGGATTTAACAAATACATTCAGAACATTCCAGCCTAAAACAGCAGAATACACATTCTTTTTAAGAGCACATGGAACACTCTCAAGAATAGATCACATATTATACCACAAAACAAGCCTCAAAAATTCAAAAAGTCATACTGTGCATCTTTTCTGACCACATTATTAACCTAGAAATCACCCAAAAGGAAAAAAAATATGGAAAGACCACAAATACATGGACTTTAAATAACTTGCTACTAAACAATAAATGGGTCAACCAAGAAATCAAAGAAGAAAACAAAATGTACATGGATTAAAAAAAAATGAAAACAATGATCCTAAACCTTTGAAATGCAGCAAAACCTTTTCTAAGAGGGAAGTTTATAGCAATACAGCACTACTTCAAGAAGCAAGAAAAATCTCAAATAAGCAACCTAACCTTACAGCTAAAGGAGCTAGAAAAGTAACAAGCAAAACACAAAACCAGCAGAAGGAATGAAATAATAAAGATTAGAGCAGAAAGGTTAGCCTGGGTGGCTCAGTTGGTTGAGCGTCCTATTCTTGGTCTCAGCTTGGTTCTTGATCTCAGGGTTGTGAGTTCAAACCCTGTGTTGGGCACCACACTGGATGTGAGGCCTACTTAAAAAAAAAAAAAAAATAGAGTAGAAATAAATGAGATAGAAACTAAAAAATCAATAAGACAGATCAATAAAACCAGGAACTGCTTCTATGAAAAGATCAAGAAAAAGTATAAGCCTCTAGCCAGAGTCATCAAAGAGAGAGTGAGGATTCAAATAAACAAAATCACAAATGAAAGAGGAAAAATAACAGCCAACACCACAGAAATAAAAGCAATTATAAAAGAGTATTATGAAAAACTATATAACAACAAATTGGGCAACCTAGAAGAAATGGAGAAGTTCCTAGAAACATATAATCTACCAAAACTGAACCAGAAAGAAACAGAAAGCTTAAACAGACCGATTACCAGCAAGGAGATTTAATCAGTAATCAGAAACTCCCAACAAACAAAACTTCAGGACCAGATGCCTTCACAGGGAAATTTTACAAAATATTTAAAAAGAGTTAATACCTATTGTTCTCAAACTATCCCAAACCATAGAAGAAGAAGGAAAATGTCCAAAAACATTCTATGGGGCCAGTATCACCCTGATACTAAAACCAGATAAAGACACCACAAAAAAAGAGAGTTACAGGTCAATATCTCTGAAGAACATAGATGCAAAAATCCACAACAAAATACCAGCAAACCAAATCTAACAATACACTAGAAAAATCATTCACCATAATCAAATGGAATTTATTTATGGAATGAAAGTGTGATTCAATAGTCACAAATCAATCAACGTAACACATCACATCAATAAGAGAAAGGATAAAAAAATGATCATTTCAATAGATGCACAGAAAACATTTGACAAAGTACAACATCCATTCATGATAAAACCCTCAACAGATTAAGTTTCAAGGGAACATACCTCAACATACTAAATTTCATATACAAAAAGCCCACAGTGAACATCATACTTAATGGGGAAAAACTGAGAGCTTTTCCCTTAGGATCAGGAACAAGACAAGAATGTCCACTCTTACCACTTTTATTCAACATAGTAGTGGAAGTCCTAGCCACAGCAATCGGACAACACAGAGAAATAAAAAGCATCCAAATTGGCAAAGAAGAAGTAAAACTTTCACTATTTGCAGATGACATGATACAATATATAGAAAACTCTAAAGACTCCACCAAAAAACTGCTGATATATGAATTCAGTAAAGTCATGGGATACAAAATCAATGTGCAGAAATCTGCTGCATTTCTATACACTAAAAATGAAGCAGCAGAAAGAGAAATTAAGAAAACAATGTATCTACAATTGCACCAAAAATATATATCTTTGAATAAACTTAATCAAAGAGGTGAAAGATCTGTACTCTGAAAACTATAAAATATTCATGAAAGAAATTGCAGATGTCATAAAGAAATGGAGAGCCATTCCATGCTCATGGATTGGAAAAACAAATACTGTTAAAATATTTATACCACCCAAAGCAATCTACAGATATAATGAATCCCTATTAACATACCAACAGCATTTTTCACAGAACTAGAACAAACAATCCCAACATTTAATGGAACCACCAATGACACCAAATAGCCAAAGCAATCTTGAAAAAGAAAAGCAAAGCTTAAGGTATCACAATTTTAGACTTCAAGTTACATTACAAAGTTCTAGTATTCAAAACAGGATGGCACTGACACAAAAACAGACACATAGATCAATAAAACAGAATAGAAAAGGTTGAAATAAACCCACAGTTATATGGTGAATTACTCTTTGACAAAGCAGGAAGGAATATCCAATGGGAAAAAGATAGTCTTTTCAACAAATGGTGTTGGGAAAACTGGTCAGATACATGCAGAATTATGAAACTGGACTACTTTCTTACACCATACACAAAAATAAACTCAAAGTGGATGAAAGACCTAAAAGTGAGACCTGAAACTATAAAAATCCTAGAACAGAACGCAGGCAGTAATGTCTCTGACATCAGCCCTAGCAACAATTTTTCTAGATATGTCTCCTGAGACAAGGGAAATAAAAGCAAAAATAAACTATTGGTATTATATCAACATAAGAAATTTCTGCACAGTGAAGAAAATAATCAACAAAACTAAAATTCAACTTACCAAATGGGAGAAGATATTTGCAAATGATATAGCCAGTAAAGGGTTAGTATCCAAAATATATAAAGAACTTATACAAATCAGCACCCCAAAACAAATAATCGAATTTAAAAATGAGCAGAAGACATGAATAGACATTGCTCCAAAGAAGACATCCAGAGGGTCAACAAACACAGAAAAGACACTCAACATCACTCATCACCAGAAAAATGCAAATTAAAACTATAAGGAGATATCACCTCACACCTCTCAGAATGGCTAATCAACACCACAAGAAACAGCAAGTGTTGGAGAGAATGTGGAGAAAAAGGAACCCTCCTGTACTGTTGATGGGAATGCAAAGTGATGCAGCCACTCTGGAAAATAGTATGGAAGGTCCTCAAAAAGTTAAAAATAGAACTACTCTATGATCCAGTAATTGCACTAACTGGGTATTTACCCAGAGAATACAAAAGCACTAATTCAAATAGGTACATGCAGCTCTATGTTAACTGCAGCATTATTTACAATAACCAAATTATGAAAGCAACCCAAGTGTCCATTGGTAGATGAATGGATGAAGATGTGGTGGTTATACACACACACACACACACACACACACACACACACACACAATGGAATATTATTCTGCATAAAAATGAATGCGATCTTGCCATTTGCAATGTCATGGATGGAGCTAGAGAGTATAATGCAAAGTGAAGTAAGTCAATCACAGAAAGAAAAATATCATATTATTTCACTCATGATAGGGATTAAAAAATGCACTTGTGATGAGCACTGGGTGATGTACAGAATTGTTGAATAACTGTATTGTACACCTGAAATTAATACAGCACTGTATGTTAACTATGTTGGAATTAAAAGAAAAAAAAAAGAATATGGTCTGCTCTTTCTTTCTAGGCAAAAACCTTGAAATGGAAGACTCAGATTACCTGATTCTGATTCTTTGTTGTATCTGTTGTTTGACCTTGAAACATGGTATTTAACCTTTCAACCTTATTTATATTATCCAAATAAATAGATATAATAGAATCCAGAATAGAGTCTCCCTCATCGAATCTACCTCATTGAAAATAAAATTTACTGATGTTATACATTTTACCATTGTCTAAAATGTAATAATCTATAGTCTTCATATTAAAATAAGGACAACAAGACTTACAAGTTGTAAAGTACATAGTCCATGATTCTATGCTAAGTATTTGGGGGAGAAGGGATGTAACCCAAGCCAATACTCTTAACACCAGATTTCCTCCATTAATGTCACCAAAATCATTCCTTTGATTTCTATTTCCTATGCTTCTGTTACCTTATTTGAAGGCTTTATCATTTACTGGATTATACCAAAAGCATGGTAACACTTGTCACTCCTTTCTGATGCATTTCCTTTTTTTTTTTTTTTAAAGAACGGATTTTCCAAAACTCCATTCCTCTCATAGTACATTTATGCTTAAAACTTCTTATTATTGAATGATTTTCTGTTGTTTCAATGTCACATGTATTTTAAAACATATGCATTTTAAATATGTGTATTCTGAGGACCAACACAGATCTACTAAATCAAAATGAAGATTGTCATGACTTTGGGATTAAAGGACTACAGGATAAATTTTAATCACCTTAGAATATGATATAAGACTTTCTATGATCTGGTCCATTCCTACCTCTCTTTCATGATCCCTTGTTTCTTCTGTTCCCTGCCACTCTCTCCAGCAATATAAATATCATTGCACACACACACACACACAAGACCAACTCATCTCCAAATATGTGCATGCACACATGTCCAGTTACTAGCTTGGAACTCTGGGTATGTAACTAACTCACCCTAGGCCTCATTTTCTTGTCTGAACTATGTGAATGGCAAAATAATTTTTGTGAGGATGAAACAGGATAATGAAATTATATATTTAAGAGAGTACTTGACTCAAAATATGTTCTGTATTATTATCGTTAATATTATTACAAATTACCTTAAGACATACTTTTATTTAAGGAGACATCTATTCCATATTTGCCAATTCTAGTTCATAAATTAAAATTATAATTGATGGTGACCATCAAATAGTAAATTCTTCAAGCACTTTGATTTGGAAAAAACTTATAGTTACAAAATAAATAAGTCACAGGGATAAAAAGTACAACATGAGGAATATACTTGATAATATCATAATAACTTTGTACAGTAACAAGGTAACTACATTTATGTTGGTGAGCATTTCATAATGTATATAATTGTTAAATCACTATGTGGTACACCTGAAGCTGATATAACATATGTCAATTATACTTAATTAAAAATTTTTTAAAAATAAAACAATAAATTAAAAAGAATTGAAAACAAATCAAGGAGGAAGTGAGTCCTTGTTATTTCCTCAAGGCTGTAAACGGACATATTTTTTATAATGTTACTTTAGTATTAGCCACTATGGAAAATAATGTATATTATTCACCTCTCTTTTGTTTATAAGACAATGTTTAAGAAAGGATGAGTAATTTGTTTAAGTCACATAGGTAGTAAATTGTGGAATACAGTTTAAAAATCGGTCTACAGATCATGTTCTTAACCATTATAATTAGTTATTCTACTAACTCAGTCTTGTGGATAAATTACAAATGTCGTTATCAGATAACTTTTTTTTTGTTGTTTTACGACCATACCACCTTGAACATGCCCGATTTCATCAGATAACCTTTTGACATCTAACAAATTAATGGAGGTAGTTTCACTTTCCCTGATTTACTAAATATCCAGATTTCAAGCTAAATGAATTTATTATTTATGTCACTGGTCTAAAAAGAAGGAGGAGATTTCAACCGGCTTTTGAAAATGTAAAGGTAAGTGGGGTGCCTGGGTGGCTCAGTCCTTAAGCATCTGCCTTCAGCTCAGGTCATGATCCCAGGGTCCTGGGATTGAGCACCGCATTGAGCCTCTCATTGGGCTCCCTGCTCTGTGGGAAGACTGCTTCTCCCTCTTCCACTCCCCCTGCTTATGTTTCCTCTCTCAGTGTCTCTCTCTCTGTCAAATAAATAAATTAATTAATTAAAAAAAAGAAAATGTGAAGGTAAGCATAATTGTTCCTAAACTAAAAACATTCTATCATTCATTCAATAAAGATTTACTGATCTTGGCATTGTCCTAATTACTGATGACAATATCCTTATGGAAAGAGATTTTTAAAATAATCAGTAAGCTGTAAATCTCTGTAGATAACTTAGTTGTTTCTTGCAGAGTCAAAAGCAAATAAGATTGTAGGCATTTTTACGGTGTAAAGCAGGACTGAATTATCTCTGTATCCTCCAAAAGAGCTAGCTCAGTCACTAACAGGAGCTCTGTAAATATTAAATTTAATTGAAAGGCAGTTAAGGAAGAAGATTGATTTTTAGTGTATTTTTTTGTCTATATTTTTTGATTTGCCTAGAAAATTAAGAAAGTTGTATTTTTTTCTCTAAACAGCAGCAGTTATTTTTTTTTTTTGACTGAACCACCCAGGCGCCCCCCCTTTTTTTTTTTTTAAAGATTTTATTTATTTATTTGACAGAGAGACAGCGAGATCAGCAGTTATTTTTTAAATGATAAGTGGTGACAAATTATATCTGACATTTCTGTGAGTGACCATTTCACTTAACTGGCAAAATGTACCAAAAGAAAGAGTGTTATATAAGAATATCTAACACTATTCTGATATTTAACCCCTATATTTTCAATTCAGTACACTCCATTCCCAAGAATCATACTTTTTTTTTTTTTTCACAAAGGTTTATCTGTGTACATTTTCTTGGTTAATCTGGTTACTTTATTTTGCTCACTTCTAGATTGCTACTTACTGTTTGTAAGCTATTGACAGAATAAATGCAGTTGCTCTGATTGGTTGCAAGAATTAAATTTTGAAAAGGGTTAGGAATTAAGCTCAAAATGCATAGACTGGTTCTCAAGTGTGACTGCAGGCATTTATTAACTCAAAATTTGGCCCTTTTCCACAATATGGCTGGATTAAAAAGATTGAATGTTGAGTAGAAATGACTCCTTTCAGGATGGTATTTAAAATTTAGATATACTATTAAGTCCTTGAAGTAGAATGATTTTAGAATGAAGAACTAAATAAAATAATTATTTTTTGTGCTTGGATTATCACTCTATTTTTTAACAATGGATGCTAATTTGGTATTTAGTCAAAGTAAATGTTTAATAATAGCAAGTGATTAATGAAAACTAAATGTATAACATAGAGAAATACATCAATCCATAACTTGTCATTGTCTTCACAACATTTTAGAGTTTAAAAGGAGACATCTACTTCAAACTCCAATTTATATTCAATGTAACTAATGTCCAGAGATTAAGAGTTTTACCCTAAGTAACACTTAGCTAGTCAGGCCTTCTGATTTACAGTCCAGGATTTTTCCATTAATCTGTACTAAGTGTTTTCTTTGCCTTTAGCTACTTGTAAGATGTTAAAATCACCATGTCTTTCAGAAAATGCCTGTGTTTAACCTGCTGTGTTAGGGTGAGAAACAAGTTTCTCACACAGGACTTTACACCTTATTGACAGTTCCCGGTGGGAGTTCCAAGTAGAGTTGAGTGAAGAAAGGAAGCAGAAAGGATAAGGGATTGAAGAAAGTAGAACCAGAAATACTGTTAGAGAGAAAGAGCTACTTGAAATATACGGTAACTGGTTCAGATGGATTGATGAAGCAGGATAAAGCAGAATAATTCAGTCTGACAGAAAATGGTTTGAGGGTTTTTGATTAGAGCATGTTCTGATGAAGAAATAGAATTCCAATTAAATAAGTGAGATATATTCCAACTTATATTTTTATTACAGTCTGCTATTATTTATTTCCCATAATACTGTGACCCCATGAAAAGAGTTCTACATGAAATTCAGAGTTTGAAAACTCACATCTAATAATAATAAAAAAAATCATACAAACTAGCTTTCAGTGGATTTTTGTTTGTTTCTGTTTGCTTATTGTATTTCCTTTTTATTTTTGATTTAAATTATTCAGATTCATTGGACATATTGTTTAAAAAGACCCATTCAGTGTTTCCCAATGTTTTCTAAAGAACTGTTTCCCATAGTTCACACACCAAATAAGCACTGTATGTCTCTAATGTTCATTTCAGGTATTAGTAGGACCAAAAGAACATAAATCAGAAATCCTTGATTATGCTGAGCAAAATAAGTCAATCAGAGAAAGACATGTATCATATGACCTCACTGATATGAGGAATTCTTAATCTCAGGAAACAAACTGAGGATTGATGGAGTGGTGGGGGGTGGGAGGGATGGGATGGCTGGGTGACAGACATTGGGGAGGGTATGTGCTATGGTGACTGCTGTGAATTGTGTAAGACTGTTGAATCATAGACCTGTACCTCTGAAACAAATAATACATTATTAGAAAAAAAAGAAATCCTTGGTATAAAATGTATTGTCAAATACTGCTCCAAATTGTTCCCAAAACTTCAAAGAGACAAATGGACAGATTTTAAGATACAGAACACATTTACAAACCAGAAATCATTAAATAAATCCATCAAATAATTGAAATTCTAAATTCTTTCATTTTTATTTTTTTTATTTTTTTTTAAGATTTTATTTATTTATTTGAGTGAGAGAGAATGAGAGCATGAGAGGGAAGAGGGTCAGAGGGAGAAGCAGACTCCTTGCTGAGCAGGGAGCCCGATGTGGGGCTCGATCCCAGGACTCCAGGATCATGACCTGAGCCGAAGGCAGGCGCTTAACCATCTGAGCCACCCAGGCGCCCCCTAAATTCTTTCATTTTTAAAATTAAATACTTAGATAGAAAGGTATAGTTTAATAACCTCTTAGGAAAGTACTATTCTTTCTGGAATATTAAATTCTACTTTATGTCACATAAATGTAGAATGTTTACCTTACTTGGCTTCACTGAGGAAGGTGAATGACTAAATTTCAAGATAATGAAATTACAATTAAAAATAGTCATTTCTGATGGAAACCTTTCTAATATCTCTTCTACTCCCTGGTAGTCCAAGAATAACACTGAACGTAATATAACCATTTCTTGATAACTCAAATAAACACTAAGAGTACCTTTTATTGTACTTTGCAAGAGTAAAGTTCATGACTATCTCTTTTAGTTAATCTATTTCCTGTGTTTAAGTCACATTTTGAGCTGTTATTTCTCCTGCTGCCATTCTAAAGTGATTTTAACAGGTTTTTTTTTTTTTTTTTTTTTTTACCCCTGGTTTGTTACTTTTAATCCAGTCTGGGCCAGAAAAACAGGTAACCAATTGGTATATTAAAGCAAAGCCTGTGAGAAAAATGCATAGATCAAGACTAAGATTTATGGGTTTGCTATCTTAGGAACTAAAAACTTTACCCCTATTTCTTAGATTGTATCTACGTTTTTGAAGGTTGAAGTTTTATTTTAATTTTCTTTGAATATTTATATGTTATATTCTAATAAATGTGTATATTAGTTTTATTTAAAAGCAAATCTGGCACTTGGAAATGTGTTCATTTTAGAAGATTTACACTGTAAAAGCCAATAGTTAAACTTTGAGGAAAAAAAAAAGTGTAATGGTAATTTGTTCCCATCAGAAGATAGAATTATCCTTCAAGGTTGAGAGGATATAATTGGCCATCATATAACTCTTGACAAATTGTGCCTTCAGGCAGTGTGGCTGTAATAATTGTTCAATTACATACTTTTGGCTTTCAAATGACCAAAGCCATTATTATGCATCACATTAATAGATATACAGGCATATTTTAAGCACATGGGTAAAATATTTTTCTTTGGAGGATGAGTTTAGCTTTGAAATTAAGCTGTATTGTAATTACCTGTAATTTTTAGTAATTGTAATTTAATTCCTTCTAATCTAATAATGATAATTACTCTCAAATCAAATAATTTTACCAAATGCAATCTCTGTCATCCAACTGAATTTCAAGAAGACAGATCCCTATTGAATTGAATACAACTGGTAAAAAAGTACATTTTATGTTATAAAAAAAAAAAAGGAAGAAGATAGCAGGAGGGGAAGAATGAAGGGGGGGAAATTGGAGGGGGAGACGACCCATGAGAGGCTATGGACTCTGAAAAACAAACTGAGGGTTCTAGAGGGGAGGGAGGTGGGGGGATGGGTTAACCTGGTGATGGGAATTAAGGAGGGCATGTTCTGCATGGAGCACTGGGTGTTATATGCAAACAATGAATCATGGAACACTACATCAAAAACTAATGATGTAATGTATGGTGATTAACATAACATAATAATAAAAAAAGGAAAAAAATATTGTGTATTTCGACAATACATCTAGAACTTGAAATGTGTTGACTGCATGTTGGGTACTCAGTACAGAGAAGTTCAAAATACTTGAGGTATTGGTATTTTTATAAACTCATTTTATTGACCATATATGTTTTCCCTTTTAAAATTATATTCAAATTTATAAATATATCCTAAACAAGAAACATTAACTTTTTAACTTTTTGATTTATTATCATCCCTTATATATGGAAAAGGAAAGGAAGTCTATTTTCTATTTGTCATACTCTCACTAGAAATATTAAGGTGGTTTACACTACCTTTTTTTTTCCATTACAGAGGAATTCTTTCAAATATGACACTGTATTTCCATAGGAATAATGTCTACTATTCTTGAAAGGCTTTATCCTATGTAGCCCATCAGAAGAGTGAGATAAGAGGGGACATTTTGAATTAAAATGAAAAGTGATTTGCCATAGTTATCATTGCAAGCCTGGAATCTGTGACATATTTACTTTTATACATGTGACTTTTGGAATTCAAGTTTGTTATTTATGGAAATAATGAAATGACCTTTTTAAAAAAACTCACAGTGCATTACAGAATTGTAACACAGAATCACAAACAAGGTAAAACAAAATTGGAACTGACTGCAGGAAACTAAACAAAGATACAATCAGTGACTTCTTAATAAGGGAAAGGCTTTATATCTGAGGCTCTCAAGTCACTAAGGCCAATTTTATTCTTTTTTTAAAAGCAGAGTGAAATGTGAATGTTATCAGGAAAATCCTAATAGTTTTGTTTGACTCCTAGATTCTAAAAGAATTTTGGTTGGAATATCTAGAAAAAAGAACAAAAGATATATTGTCAAGTTTTATTTAGCTATTTGAACAAATATCTCTAAGTTTTCTACTTAGGAATGGATTTCTTCAGCTTTGTGTCACTTGAATGTGGAGTGCCTCAATTTATTTATTATATAATACATTATATATTAAATACATTTTAAAAGAATTTCCTATCACAGTCTTGTTTGAGATACATAATCATTCTTGCTCTCTAGGATTTAAAATTGTGAAATTCAACTGGGTTTATAAAGCTGGTTTGGTTCATTAGAAAGCTTTTTGTGAAATTTAGGTAACAGCCCTTCAATTTTATTTTATTTCTTTATTTTTTATTTTAAATAGAACACATTCATGACTTCTTTGGAAAGTGTTGAAATGGGTGTTATAAGATAGAGAAAGGAGCATTCCATTCTGAGAGAGACCTCCTTATATTTCCTATTGATCTAAATTTTATATGGAAATTTGCTTTTCTTAAAAACTATATAATTCCCATCTCACACTGATTTCTTAATGAATATTTCAATAAATATTTTTTTATAAATTATATTAATATATTTTTAGAGAATACAAAAATAGATACACACATGTTTTAGGATAAACCCAAAATTCATATGTTGAATTCCTAACCCCCAGTACCCCAGAATGTAATTATATTTGGAGATAGGGCCTTTAAAGAAGTAGTTAGTTAAATGAGGTCATATGGATAGGCCCTAATCCAATCTCACTGGTATCCTCATAAGAAGATAAAATTTGGACACATAAAGTCACACCAGGAATGCACAAACACAGAAGAAAAGCTATGTAAAGATGCAGTGAGAAGGTGGCCATCTGCAAGCCAATGAGAGAGGCCTCAGAAGAAACCAAACCTCCAGAACTGTGAGAAAATATTTCTGTTGTTTAAACCAATCAGTCTGTGTTATTTTGTTATGGCACTTGTAACCTTGAATATATATATTCATTCTACCATTGCACACTGTTCTGCATTTTCTTTTGCCAAGTGATAATATAATATTTTTAAAAATATATTTATTTATTTTTTTAATTTGAGTATAGTTGACACACAGTGTTACATTACTTTCAGGTATACAACATAGTTATTTGACAAGTCTATACATTATGTTATGCTCACCACAAGTGTAGCTACCATCTGTTACCATATAACACTATTACAATACCATTGACTATAGTCCTTATGTTGTATCTTCCATCCCAATGACTTATTCATTCTATAACTGGAAGCCTGTATCTCCCACTCCCCTTCACCCATTTTGCCCACTCCCCATTTCCCTTTCTTCTGGTAACCATCAGTTTATTCTCTGTATTTATAGGTCTGCTTTTTGTTTATTTGTTTTGTTTTTTTAAGATTCCACATATAAGTGAAATCACATGGCATTTGTCTATCTCAGTCTGGCTAATTTCACCTAGCATAATACCCTCTAGGTCCATCCATGTTGCCACATATGGCAAGATCTCTTTTTTGTGGCTGAGTAACAAAACAAGGGATTTAAACAATGTTCTCCATGTGAGTACGTATCATACATATATAATATGAATTTAAAAATATTTTCATTAATATAAAATAATTCTGTTAATTGTAAAAAGTAATTTCATGGTTGTTTATTGCAGTTTTACATATTTTTCCCAAAATTTTTAGTGAATATAAATAAACAACAACAAAAGAACCCTAACAGAATAATTATATTTAGAAGCACTGAAACTTCCCACAGTGACTGAAAACTAAGATCTAATTGGAGAAACTCCTCTAAGTCTTAAATGTTCAGGTTGTGTGACCCTAGGTTCTAGGCATTGTTATGCTATTTAAATGCAACTGATATGAATTAAAATAGCATTAATAAAAAATGATAAATGTAAGTGTGACATTACTTAAGACTGAATGACCATTACTCAGATCATCTTTTGAAAATATTTTGTTTGTTTGTTTCTGTCATTTCTTGAGAATAAGGAGGAGTTTTTTGGTTTTTGCTTTTTTTCATCTATTTCCATTCTAGTCTGATTGCTTTCTGAGTGTAAGATAAACTTGCTGAAATGGATAGACAGGTAGGAATTGTTGAGCAGAAGGATGAGCCCTACTGGGAATTTCACAGCTAGTTTCTACTAGGTAAGCACATGATCTTCTAAATTTCTCATGGATGAAAGTAATGTGTGTAATACACTAAGCCTTTCCTGAGGTTTAAAATTAGAGTTGATCTTGCTTAAAATGCAAGATTTGCAGTCTACCTTAAAGTAAGTTGGTATTGTAGTAATTTACCAACTTTTACAAAATCAATAGTCATTTCTACCCTATTCAGCTCTCCCAATTTTTGCATTTTTGACATTTTTGCAGAATTATCTCCTAGCATCTCTGTAGTAATTCGCATTGATTGCAATGTACTTGATCAGAGACAAAGCAATACACTGCAGGCCCCAATGCTGCTAAAGTCAGCAAATAAGCCAGTTATGGCTTCATTTTCTGTTTTTTCTTTTTGAGACTTTTTTTTTTTTTTTAAGTTTTGTGTCAGGGAATTTTTGTTCTCTTGAACTTAGAAACCATCTTCACACTAGGCTTGGCTAAACCATCTAAGCTAACTTCATTATCCCAAATGTTAATAATTGAATTTCAATAATGGCTTTCATTAAAGTACCTCCAGGCACTTAACACACATCAATTAAGGTACAGCACGCCCCTGTGAAGCAGGTCAGGATTATTATATCCTCTGAGATTCAATGCGGTTACTGACTGAAGGTCATGGAGCAAATTAACAACCAAGTAAGTAGAAGACCACAGTTTGAGCTAAATTCTTGTTTTCTCCCTTACTATTATATTTGGTTTCCTGAATGCTCTCTGCATTTCATTTGCCTTTAACTATAAATGAAGTAGAAAACCATAATTCAAATGCTATGAACTTAAAATATATTACTATAGGTAGCTTAACCAATTCAGATCTATGCAAGATTGATCAATTTATGTTATAATTTCTAAACATTGTTGGGGTTTTATACTTCCTGTACATGGCAAATCATTATTCAAGCCACTTGGATTTTAAATATTAATGCTCTTTAGCCTTATGTATAATTTGCTCATAAATTCCCTGAGTAAGATTATACCTATCTATGCGTAAGTAAGATTATACTTATCTATCATTCTACTTCGTATAGAAGCTGAGTCAGTACTTGTAATTCCACATAATGAATAGCTGATCACTGTCATACCCTGGAAGGAACTAAAATAGTTAACAGAGAAATAATTGCTTTTTGATGGAGTATTTGGTAGTAGTATTTGGAAAAGCATTTCCATTTGCCAGTTATTTTATTATGGAGCACTAGAGCAGAGTCCAGAGAAGCTCAGCTGGAAAAGGTTTGGTAAAGGGAAATTGAAATGATGGAAAGAGTGATGAGAGACTCACACATACTCAGGCAACAATATTAGGACTTGTGTGTCTAGGAAGATGAAAGTTTGGGAGATATGATAAAATTTTACAAAACCAAGAATTCTGTGGCAAAAGGTGTTCAGGGCTTTGAAATAGGACCATACCATTCCTTGAATTTTCAAAGAGTCATCTTAGAACCATGGGATATATATATTAAAACAGCAGGCAATATTCATATGATGTGTTAATCTCCCAAAAATGGCAGTAGCAGAAAGTGTAAAAGATTCAAAATTCTGTAGCAACAGTTTAAATGTATGCATAATTCACTGGATTACAGATGTTTTAGGAAAACAACTAGGTTGTAAAATGTATTGTTTATTTTAAAAAGATGTTATCTGGGTTATTTATGGAACTTATATCTTGAAAACTAGATATTGAGTATTCATTCCATTTATATAAGAGGACTGTCCATATAGACCATTTAACTAATTTGAATAAATCACTTGGTCACTGACTATGTTGAAGCAAAGATGCACCATTTTCCCTGAGAGCTAATAGTCTGTTTTATCACCTAACCTCTCAACTTCTATATCAAATTTCTGTTGTAGGACAGAATGTTTTATGTGTTTAGTGGCTAAATAGCAGAGCTATGCTTATGCGTAAATGGACTTCTAAACTTTTGTATGTTTAGTTTAAATCAATTAATTCAATTAAAATATTCTGCATAATTTATCTTCCTCTTTTTGGGGTTTTCTTATGCTATAGATATTTTGTTTTTGTTTTTGTCTTTTCATTAGTCCCCCCAAAAATCAGTGAAGAAAGGAGGAAAATACCTTTTTGAACAAAAACTTAAATGGGTAGAAAATCTTAATGCAGAATATGATACTTACATATAACACATGGATGACAATGTTAACGATGAAGTGATTTGGTTTATAAAATCTCATTTTACCCAAGATGGTTTCCTTAGCACTTAGTCATCTTAGGAGAACCTGGGCAAGGAGAACATGACAGGCTCTGGACTCAATGTTTCTCTCCTAATCTGCACCAGACATTTTGCAAATTACCTGTTCATTATTTTCCAGTTATAGACAAGGTTGGTAATGGTGGGTGGGTGACAATACCCACTAAATTTATATCCTTTTGAATTTCATATGGCAAGCTCTGGCTCACATTCGTGGGCCAGCAAATATGAAGAAAACTAAGGAATAACTCTAAAACTAATTCTAAAATTAAAAAAAATCAACATTATATTTGGAGCTTTATTTAAAACAGAACTGACTAAAAATTCAGTGATACTGTAACATTTAAAAAAATAGTCTGTGGAATAGGCTACATATAAATCAAGAAGACCTACTAAGTATTCCAGGAAGTGAGGGAGTACTCAATAGTAAACTTATAGCAAGCGCAGTTTTCCAAGTTTTACTGCATGTCAATTATGAACAAACTCCTGTGAGCTGAGTAAAGAATGTGGGGGAAGGGGTGACGGGAAACAGTGAAAACTGCTAACTTCAAATGGTTAATTTTGAACTGTATTTCTATACTAATATTGAGGTAGTTATTTTATAAAGGCCAAAGAATGCAAAGGAAAATATCAAAAATAGCTGCATACTAATGTAGATGAGTGTTAATTAGATTCCCTTATTCTTTGATAAGACTTAACAAAATAATGCATCCTATTCTGGCCATCAAATGAAGATAAAATGAGATAAGGGAAAGGCCACTGAAATCATAGAATGGAAAAATTAACTCAGCTTTGCATCTCTAACTCCATTTGAACATCCAGTAGGTTGAAAAGAAAGAAGAGGTATAATTAAAAAAAAAAAAAAAAAGTTCATTTCATTGACTGGAATTGTTGAGAAAATAGAAGCCAAAATTGCAATTTTCATTTTATTGCAGATAACTATAATACATAGAGTAGATTTTTTAAATAAACATACAAAATATAAGAACACAGAGATGTGAAATAACTGCTTGAGCTCCTGGGTGAAGTTGTAATAAATGAAGCAGTGATTCCCCAAAGCAGCAGGACACTTACTCTGTTATCTGTTGTAGGATATTCTGAGACTTCTATCAGATACCCTTTTAGAAGGACATATTAAATTTGATTGAATGATTTTACACTACAAACACACTTTAGGGAAGTCAGTGGCCAGGAGAGTGTAATGCTTAGAATTAATGTACTAAAATGCAAAGAGGAAATTTGTCATTGTGCACAGTTTTCTTGGCATAGAAATTAGAGTAGGGCTGAAACTCCATGAGACAGAGCAAAAATTGGCCCCTATTTCTATGCTCTCCATCTACAGATAATGCTAATGATAGTATATAGCTAAAGCTTGACACATTGACAGAGAGGATATTTGTCCAGAAAATGTCTCCTATTGGAAAAGAGAAAAATCCAGTTCTCAAAATCACCTCACAAAGATGGCAAAGTTGTGGTCCTTACTTCCAAAGCACTTATATTTAAAGAAAGGTAGAGATATAGACATGTAAATAAGTACTCTGAATACAAAGAAATATTACTAAGTTCAAAATAAAATATGTGAAGTACTATACAAATAAAGAGAAAGAAGTCATGAATTTTGATGACCATCAATAATGGTTTCATTGGGGACACCTGGGTGGCTCAAATGGTTAAGTGTCTGCCTTCAGCTCAGGTCATGATCCCACGGTCCTGGGATTGCGTCCCAAATCATGCTCCTTGCTCAGCGGGGAGCCTGCTTCTCCCTCTGCCTGCCTCTCCTCTGCTTGTGCTCACTGTCTGTCTCTCTCTCTCTGACAAATAAATAAATAAATAACATCTTTAAAAAAAATAATGGTTTCATTGAAGAGGTGGTACTGAAGTAATTTTTGAGGAGGGTACTAAAGATATGGATTTAAAAGTAGTAAGTACAAGGACGCCTGGGTGGCTCAGTCAGTTAAGTGTCTGCCTTTGGCTCAGGTCATAATACCAGGGTCCTGGGATCAAGTCCCACATCGGGCTCTTTGCTCAGTGGAGAGTCTGCTTCTCCCTCTGCCTCTGCCTCTGCCTGCTGCTCCCCCTGCTTGTGCTCTCTCTCTCTCTCTAACAAACAAATAAATAAATAAAATCTTTTAAAAACGATAGTAACGGGGCGCCTGGGTGGCTCAGTCGTTAAGCGTCTGCCTTCGGCTCAGGTCATGATCCCAGGGTCCTGGGATCGAGCCCCACATCGGGCTCCCTGCTCGGCGGGAGGCCTGCTTCTCCCTCTCCCACTCCCTCTGCTTGTGTTCCCTCTCTCACTGTGTCTCTCTCTGTCAAATAAATAAAATCTTTAAAAAAATAAAATAAAATAAAATAAATAAAAATAAAAATAAAAACAATAGTAACTACATAAGAAGATGAGGGTGTGAAGAATAAAATAAAACATGGAAAGAGAAGGAAGAAAATTTTAAAACATTGGAGAATATCTATAATTAAAATGAGAATAAAGACAGAGGAGTTAGAAAAGAAGAAGAAAGAGAAGATGTGATAAAATAGAATGGGAGCTAGGAGAGAAATATATCTCATAAAGGAAGGCGTGGGGAGAAAAGAATATTAAGAAAAGGGTACAGTAACCAAATTCTGCTGAGAGATAATAAAAATATAGTAAAAAGTTGGCTAATGAATTTGGCAATTAGCTTGTTATTATATCCCATGAAGTTAATAAGGGAGTGTGTAGTAAAGAGATATATAAATAGGATAAATTCATCATTTTTTTCTGTGAGTACAAGGAGACACAGAAAGATGGCTTGAGAGGGACACTGTCCCAAGGAAGTCTTATAATCATTTATTCTCAATGGAGATATTTAAAGTTATTGGGCTAAATAGAATAGCCTAGAAAAGCCTAGAGGCAAATAATGACAATGAAATACAGAAACAAACACATATATACATGTTCAGAGATTTGAGATGAGGTATGAAGGGATATAGAGCAATAGAAGAGACATTTCTTCTGAATTAGAATGGATGAAAGAAAGATTGAAAGAATACGTGGAGACATTGTGAAGAAGAAAGTTGAAAGAGCTCACACTGGGCAGTTTCCTTTTTCATAGTTAATGGGTAAAGGAGGAGAACAAATTTAGTTGGAGCTTAAAAGGAATGAGAAATGGGGCTCCTGGGTGGCTCAGCTGGTTAAGCTTCTAACTCTTGGTTTTGGCTCAGGTCATGATCTCATGGTTGTGAGATCAAGCCCACGTCAGGCTCTGCACTCAGCTGAGCGTAGACCCTGCTTAGGATTCTCTGTCTCCTCTCCCTCTGCACCCCCCCCCCCCAGCTGCTCATGCTCTCTCTCTCTCTCAAAAATAAATAAATACATAAAAAGGAGTGAGAAACACTCAAAACACTGACAGGGAGGGTTGAAATAACTAGATAAACTAACTGAACAGTGTTGTCGGGACTTGGCTGGGGAAGGTCAATGTGGATTTGTTCCTAAAACTTCTCCGATTTCTAAGCATCCTTAGTGTTCAATCACCTGAGATCAGGAACAAGGTACATTGACATCTCATTTGATCAAGGTTTGGAAACCAGCTGATGAAGGAAGGTGTGTTAAAAGCAGGAGGGATTTCAGAGATTAAGAAAATAAAGAAAACATGAGACTATGGTGGACTGGGTGTAACAGGAGTGAAGGACCACAGGAGATTATGGATAAGAGAGAAATGTCTTATTTTAAATTTCAGATGAGGACAAGTTACAATTACTGCCACAAGAAAATAAGGCTACACTGAAGTAGAAGTAAATATCTTCAGAGAAGAAAAAGTTAAGGAATTGCAGCGACAGAGTCACATGGGTTATGCATGTGAAAATTAATGTCACCTTGGACAGGATTTTGTGTAGAAGAAAACATTTAGAAACATGATTTGGGAGAGGGACATGGGGTGGGTGATGCCAGTAGGGAGGATGAAAAGCTGAAGGTTTATTTTAACTACAGTATGAGTTTCAAAGGAGTGTTAGCTGAAGGAAATTGATGGAAACATGAAAGGCAAACAGCTGAGATGAGTGAGAAGAAGGTAGAACTGCTGTCTTAGCCCTGAAATGAAGAGATTGTGCAGCTTCTTTTCCCAGACTAAAATCTAATAAATTTAAGAAGATATTTTCCTATACTAATATTATGAGATTTATTAGTTTATCTGTCATATTGTCATCTACAATTGACTTGAATTTGTGTGTGTGTGTGTGTACATGGTGTGAGTTAGCAGTCTAGTTCCATTTTCCTTCACATTAATATCCAGTTGAATCAACCCCATTTATTGAAAAGTATTTTGTTTCCCTACTTATCTTCCATGACAGCTTTGAAATTAAATAAAACTCCATGTATATGTGGGTTTGTTTCTGGACTCACAATTCTGTTATATTGTTGTATTTGTCTATCCTTGAATCAATAACATGCTGTCTTAATTACTGTTTCTTTGTAATTACATATTTGCTAAAAATTTATTTTACAGTGATTTTTTGATGTGTAGTAAATTACGTCCCCCTACATTTTTTTTCTTCAGTAGTGACTTGGGCAATTTTCATCCTTAACATAAGCATAAAATATCTAAATGAGGTATGTCAGTTTGCACAAAAGACCTACTGGAACTTTTTATGATTGTAATGAGTGAATAGATACATTAAAAGAATATATCTTTAAAAATTGAGACTTTAGATCAATGAATATACTATACACTTTATTTATTTAGACCTACATAAATTTTTCTTACTAATATTTTATAGCTTTTTGTGTTGAGCTTTTACATATCATCCATTAACTTTATTCCTGGGTATTTTTTTACCTATCTATATTATTGTAAGATATTCTTTATGTAACTCAAGAAAAGTCTATTGTAAGTGGCATAGTTTAAAATTTCATGTTTTATTTTTTATAGTTTCTGTGTACATATACAACTGATTTTTATATATTGCCCTCATATTATGCTACCATGCTAAATTCATTGATAATTTTTAATAATATATTTGAAGTATATTTTCTGTGGATAATAAGAATTTTGTTTCTTTATTATAATCCTTATATATTTTATTCCTTTTTCTTGATTTTGGCACTGGCTATGAATCCCACTAAAAATTATGTAGAATGTAGAAGTGGTTTTATACAGCATTATTTCAATCATTATCATACAGAGAAAATTTGCAACATTTCCAATTAAGTATTATATTTGCTGTAAATTTTTGTTTATAGTTTTTTCCAAGTTTTTATTTAAATTTCAGTTAGATAACATACAGTGTAATATTAGTTTCAGTTGTAAAATATGGTGATTCAACAATTCCATACATCACTTGGTGCTTACCATAGCAAGTGCACTCCTTAATCCCCATCACCTATTTAACCCATTCCCCCAGTCTCCCTCCCCTCGTAACCAAGAGTTTGTTCTCTATAATTAAGAGTCTGTTTCCTGATTTCTCTTTTTTTCCCCTTTGCTCATTTGTTTTGTTTCTTAAATTCCACATATGAGTGAAATCATATGGCATTTGTCTTTCTCTGACTTATTTTGCTTAGCATTATAATCTCCAGCTCCATTCATATCCTTGCAAATGACAAGATTTCATTCCTTTTTAATGGCTGAATAATATTCCTGTGTGTGTGTGTGTGTGTGTGTGTGTGTGTGTGTGTGTGTACTACAACTTCTTTATACATTCATCAATCAATGGACACTTGGGCTGCTTCCATATCTTGGCTATAGTAAATAATGCTGCAATAAACATAGGGGTGCATGTATCCATTTGAATTAGTGTTTTTGTGTTCTTTGGGTAAATACCTAGTAGTGCAATTGCTGGATGGTAGGGTAGTTCTATTTTTAACTTTTTGAGGAACCTCCATACTGTCTTCCACAGTGGCTGCACCAGTTTGCATTCCCACCAACAGTGAACGAGGGTTTCTTTTCTCCATTTGCATTTCCCTGATGGTAAGTGATGATTAATAACTTTTCATGTGTGTGTTGGCTGTCTGTATGTCTTCTTTGGAGAAGTGTGTGTTCATGTGTTTTGCCCATTTTTAAAATGGATGATCTGGTTTTGGGGTGCTGAGTTGTATAAGTTCTTCATTTATTTTAGATGCTAATCCTTTATCAGATATGTCACTTGTAAATATCTTCTGCCATTCCAAAAGTTGCCTTTTGGTTTTGTTGATTGTTCCCTCCTCTGTGTAGAACTTTTTTTTGTTTGATTTTAATGTACTCCCAGTATTTCATTTTTGCTTTGGTTTCCCTTGTCTCAGAAGGCATATCTTGAAAGAAGTTGCTATAGCTGATGTCAAAGGGGTTACTGTCTGTGTTCTATTTTAGGATTTTTATGGTTTCAGGTCACACATTTAGGTCTTCTAATCCATTTTGAGTTTTTTGTTTGTTTGTTTGTTTGTTTTGCATATGGTGTAAGAAAGTGGTCCAGGATCATTCTTTTGCATATATTGTCCAGTTATACCAACACCATGTGTATAAAGAGACTTTTACCTACTGGATATTCTTCCCTGCTTTGTCAAAGATTAATTGATCATGTAATTGGGAGTTTATCTCCAGGTTTGCTACCCAGTTCCATTGATCCATGTGTATCTACTTTTGTGCAAATACCATATTGTTTTGATTACTGCAGCTTTGTGATATGACCTAAAGTCCAGAATTGTGATGTCTCTAGCTGTGCTTTACTTTTTTCAAGATTGCTTAGACTATTCAGGGTATTTTGTGGTTCCATACAAATTTTAGGATAATTTGTTCTACTTCTTTGAAAAATGCTGTTAGGATTTTGATAAGAATTGCATTAAATGTGTAGATTGCTTTGAGTAGTATAGACATTTGAACAATAGTTCTTCTTCTAATACATGAGCACGGAATGTCTTTCCATTTATTTGTATTATGTTCAGTTTCTTTCGTCAGTGTTTTGCAGTTTTCAGAGTACAGGTCTTTTACCTCTTCAGTTAGGTTTATTCCTAGGTATCTTATTGTTTTTGGTGTAATTATAAATGAGATTGCTTTCTTAATTTCTCTTTCTGCTGCTTCATTATTGATGTATATAAATGCAACAGATTTTTGCATATTGATTTTGTATCCTGTGACATTATTGAATTTGTTTATCAGTTCTAACAGTTTTATTGGTGGAGTCCCTAGGATTTTCTATATATAGTATCATGTCATCTGCAAATAGTGAAAGTTTTACTTCTTCCTTACCAATTTTTATGCCTTTTATTTTTCTGTGTTGTCCAATTGCTGTGGCTAGGACTTCCACTACTATGTTGAAAAAAAGTGGTGAGAGTGGATATCCTTGTCTTGTTCCTGACTTCAGTGGAAAAGTTCTCAAATTTTCCCCATTAAGGATAATTTTAGCTGTGGCTTTTTCATATGTGGCCTTTATTATATTTAGGTATGTTCCCTTGAAACCTGCTTTGTTGAGGGTTTTTTTTTTTTTTTTAAGATTTATTTTTTTAACTTATTTTAGAAAGAGAGAAAGCAAGTTTGAGTGGAGGGAAGGACATAGGGAGAAAGAGAGAGAATCCCAAGCAGACTCCAAGCTGTGCACAGAGCCCAATGCAGGACTCAATCTCACAACCCTGAGATCATGACCTGAGCCAAAATCAGAAGTTGGATGCTCAACTGACTGAGCCACTCAGGCACCCCTGTTGAGGGTTTTTATCATGAATGGATGTTGTACTTTGTCAAATGCTTTTCCTGCATTTATTAAAATGATCATATGGTTCTTATCCTTTCCTTCATTGATGTGATGTATCACATTGATTGATTTGTGAATATTGAACCACCTTTGCAACCCAGGAATAAATCCCACTTCATTTTAGCAAAGGTTTTTTTTAAATGTATTGTTGGATTCAATTTGCTAATATTTTGTTGAGGATTTTTGCATCTATTCATCTATGTTTGTCAGGGTTATTGGCATGTAGTTCACTTTTTTAGTGGTGTGTTTATCCAATTTTGGTATCAGGGTAATGCTGGCCTCATAGAATGAATATGGAACTTTTCTCTTATTTTTTTGGAATACTTTGAGAAGACTAGGTATTAATTCTTCTTTAAATGTTTAGTAGAACTCACCTATGAAGCCGTCTGGTGCTTGACGTTAACCTCCATGTATTTGTGGTTTTCCATATTTTTTCTTGTGGCTGATTTCTAGTTTCATAGCACTGTGCTCAGAAAAAGTGCATGGCATTACATCGATCTTGAATTTGTTAAGGCTTGTTTTGTGGCCTAATATATGATCTTTTCTGGAGAATGTTTCATGTACACTTGACAAGAGTGTGTATTCTGCTCTTTTAAGATTAAATGTTCTGAATATATCTGTTAAATCCATCTGGTCCCACATATCATTCAAAGACATTGTTTCCTTGTTGATTTTATGTTTAGATGATTTGTCCATTGATATAAGTGAGATGTTTTATTATTGTATTATTATTAACTACTTCCTATATGTTCATTATTAACTATTTTATGTATTTGAGACCTCCTATATTGAGTGCATAAATATTTATAATTGTTATATCTTCTTGTTGGATTGTTCCCTTTATGATTATATAGTGCCCTTCTTTGTCTTTTCTTACAGTCTTTGTTTTAAAGTCTTGGAGCACATGGCTGGCTCAGTAGAGCATGCAGCTCTCGATCTCAGGGTTATGAGTTCAAGGCCCGCTTTGGGCATAGAGTTTACTTAAAAAAATAAATGAAGCCTACTTTATCCAATATAAGTGTTGCTACAAGTGCTTTTTTTTTTTGACATTCATTTGAATGATAGATATTTCTCCACACCCTCTCTTTCAGTCTGCAGGTGTCTTTAGGTATAAAATGAGTCTCTTGTAGGCAGCTTTGATATTTTTTATCCATTCTCTACTTTATGTCTTTTGATTGGAGCACTTAGCCCATTAACATTCAAAGTAATTATTGATAGATATGTACTTGTTGTTGTTTCATTATTTTTTTTGTGGTTGTTTCTGAAGATTTTCTCTCATTTCTTCTTGCCTTTCACTCTTTTGTGGTTTGCTATTTTTCTTTAGTGATGTATTTGGATTTTTTTCTCTTTAACTTTGCATATTTATTAGTGGTTTTTGATATATGGTTACCATTAGTTTTGTACATAACCTTTTCTGCACACAGCAGTCTATATTATGTTGGTGGTCATTTAAGTTTGAACCTATTCTTTATTCTCCTTCCCACATTTTAGGTATATGTTTTCATATTTTACATCCTTCTATTTAGTCAGTTCCTTGACTGATTTTTAGAGAAATATTCATTTTTATTACTTTTGTGTTTCCTACATTTATACTGTCACTTTTTGGTCTCTCCTTTCCACTTAAAGAGTCCCCATTAATATTTCTTGCAGGGCTAGTTTAGTGGGCATGAACTCCTTTAGTTTTTGTTTGTTTTGGAAACTCTTTGTTTCTGCTTCTATTCTGAATGATAGCCTTGCTGGATAGAAAATTCTTGGCTGCAGATTTTTCCCATTTAATACTTTGAATATATCATGCCACTCCTTTCTGACTTGGAAAGTTTCTGCTGAAATATCCCCCGCTAGCCTTATGGGTTTTCCCTTGTAAGTTACTGTCTTTTCTTGCTGTTTTTTAATTGTTTTTTTCTTTATCACTATATTTTGCAAATTTAATTACAGTAAGTCTTGGCTTGGATATTCTTTTTGTTGATTTTGATAGTAGTTCTCTGTACCTCCTGCATCTAGATATCTGTTTCCTTCCCCAAATTAGGGGAGTTTCAGCTATTATTTGTTGAAATATATTTCCTACCCCCTATTCTCTCTCTTCTTCTTTTGGCACTCCTATAATATGAGTGTAATAAGGGGCACCTGGATGGCTCAGTCAGTTAAGCTTCTGCTTTCAGCTCAGGTCATGATCCCAGGGTCCTGGGATCAAGCCCCGATTCAGACTCCTTGCTCAGCGGGAAGCCTGTTTCTCCCTCTCCTTCTGCCTGCTGCTCCCCCTGCTTGTGTTCTCTCTCTCTCTCTGTCAAATACATAAAATCTTAAAAAAAGATATGAGTGTTATCACATTTGATGGAGTCACTGAGTTCTCTAAGTCTATTCTCATTTTACATAATTCTTTTCTCTCTCTTTTATACAGCTTGGTTACTTTTGATTACCCTGTTTTCTAGGTCATTAACTTATTCTGCTTCTTCTAGCCTGCTGTTCATTCCATCAAGTGTGTTTCTTATTTCATTTATTAAGCCCTTTATCTCTTCTATGTCATTCCTTAGCTCTGTGTTAAATATCTCACTCATGTCTTCCACTCTTTCTCAAATCCAGTGAGTATCCTGTGGTGGTTGCTTTAAATTCTCTATCAGGCATGTTAATTGTATATATTTTGCCTATCTCTCTGGTGTGACCTTGTTCTGTTCTTTCATTTGGGATAAATTTCTTTGTCTTCTCATTTTATTTAAGTCTCTGTGCCAGTTTCTCTGTGTAAGAAAAGTCAGCTACATCTCCTGTTCTTGAGCATAATGTCCTTATAAAGAAGAAGTCCTGTAGTGCCCTGCCATGTAGTGTCTCCTGTTCCCCAGGGTCTGGCACTTTTGGGAGTGTCTCCAGTGTGTGCTGCATGTGCTCTGTTGTTTTGTCTTAGCCACTTTATCTTTCAGGCCAGTTGTCTGGCTCTGTTTGCCTGTTGTAAACAGTGTTTGGTCCCTGGCCTAACTATTGCACATTTTAACAAGATGTGCACTGATCTGTTTGTGAAATGAGACCTGTTGCCACTGCTGCCAGAACTGAGGCTCTGCAAAACTCCTGCACTGGGAGACCTGGTGTGAACAAAGGCAGGTTTTCTGGGGGAGAGGGCCCACTTTGGTGGGACTGAAGCAAGTGTGACTGGGAGGAGTGGTTCCACTGGAATGTGGGTAGCAGGGCTTGGTGTAAGCAAGTTATGTAGCAAGTGTTGGTGCTGAGCTGGTTCCCACAGGTAGCCTTGTGCATATGTTAGTGGGGGAATGGCACTGACAAGTTCCTTTGTTCCCTGAGGGGTGTCTCCATGAACACTGCTTCTCTGGGGTAATCTCTGAAATGAGCAAATTACCTCCCCACTGTGTGCCTTGGGTGCTCTTCTGATTGCTGTTTCCACACTATATGTCTATGGGATGTTTGTCTGCCTTTTCTCCAAAACCATCAAATGCCCTCCTGGCTCTATCCTAGCAAAGCCCACTGATCTTTAAAATTCCAGGGTTTAAGCCCTGCTGGTTGCAAGAACTCATGAAATTTGGCCCCTCTTTCTTTCCAAGCCAGTTGTGGAAATTTGTTTTCCTTATGCATTCCCCTGTGTGTTATTCTGTCTCTTGACCTCTGTGACCATGTTTCTCTCCCAACTGCAGTAGCCATGATCTGTTCCTCTTTCAAACTGTGTCTCCACACTTCCAACTTAACAACTCCAGCCACCATCATACACCATGCTCAGTTGCCAAGTGTGGCTGAAGCTATATGCCCCTCCTAACTGCTATACTATGCCCAGCTATGGGCTCCAAGCCACCCTCACACACTGGGCCCAACTGCACCTAGCCATTATCCCATGCTACACCCAGCCTTGTGCCACTGGCCACCCTGGCAACCAGCCCCCACCTGCCACAGTGCTTTGTGCAATCTGGCATATGACTAGTAACCCAAAGCAATTTTTAAAAAGATTTTATTTATTTATTTGAGAGAGAGAGAGAGAGAGATCACATGAAAGAGAGAGAAAGCATGAGCAAGGGGAAGGACAGAAGGAAAAGCAAACCCCCCACTGAGCAGGGAGCTTGATAAGGGGCTCAATCACAGGACCCCAAGATCATGACCTGAGCCAAAGGCAGATACTTAACCAACTGAGCCACCCATGTACCCCCTCATTCAAATTTTGCTAACATCACTGCCCTACTTTCAAGTTCCTCAGCAGGACACCTCATGGCTGGCCTGCCTGGGTTCCACTAACACCAAAGAGAGCAAGCACAGCCCACAATTGACAGAAAGCCAAGGCAGACAACCACACTGAAAAGAAAAGTGACTCAGACACAAAAGCAGGACATAAGCAACTCTACTGAAGTTCCAGGATCTAGTAAACAGGGGACACTGCACTGCAGTGCACTCCAGGACCTCCTCTTCATAAAGTCACTATTTTCAAGAGCAAAAGACATAGCTCACTTTCTTAATACACAGAAAAAAAACACAGAGAGGCAGACAAAATGAGGAGACAGAGCAATTTATCCCAAATGAAAGAACAGGACAAGGTCACAGCCAGAGATCTAAACAACACAGATACAAGTAACATGCCTGATAGATAATTTAAAACAGTGATCACAAGGATACTCATTGGACTTGAGAAGAGAGTCCCTTAACACAGATATAAATAATAACATAGCAGAGAGGGCTCAATAAACAAAATGAGAAACATGCTTGATAGAATGAATAGCAGGATGGAAGAAGAAAATAAACAAATTAATGACCTAAGAGAAAGTGTAATGGAAAGCAATCCATTTTCCCCTCTCTGAATAAGAGAGGGGGGAAAGAAAGAATTACAGAAAATGAGAATAGACCAAGGGAACTCAATCACTCCAACAAATGTAATAACATTCACATTATAAGAGTCCCAGAAGAAGAGAGAAAACAAGAAACTGTTGAAGAAACAAAAGTTGAAAATTTCCCTAATCTGGGGAAGGAAACATATCTAGATCCAAGAGGTACAGAGAATTCCCATCAAAATCAACAAAAGCATGCTAACAACAGAACATTTTGTAATTAAATGTGCAAAATATAGTGATAAAGAAAAAATATGTAAAGCAGAAAAAAAAAAAAAAAGATGTCAGTAACATACCAGGGGAAACCCATAAGGCTAGCAGGTGATTTTTCAGCAGAAACTTTCCAAGCCAAAAGAGAAAGCCATGATATATTTAAAGTTCTAAATGGCAAAAATCTGCAGCCAAGAATACACTACCCAGCAAGGTTATTATTTAGACTAGAAGGAGAGATAAACAATTACCAAGACAAACAAAAACTAAAGGAGTTCATGACCACAAAACCAACCATAGAATATTAAAGGGGGCTCTAGTGGATAGCAGATATCAAAATTGACAATATAAAGGTAAGGAACACAAAAGCAATAAAAATGAAAATTTCTGTAAAAAAATCAAAGAATTCACAAAATAAAATGATATAAAATATAATAACATATATCTGAAATTTGGGGAGGAGAGGAGAAAAGAAAGGGTTCAAACTTAAATCACCATCAACTTAATATAAACTGCTCTATGCAGAAGTTACATACAAACCTAATGGTAACCATATCTCAAAAACCACTAATAAACATGTGAATAATAAAGAGAAAGAAATCCAAATATATCACTAAAGAAAATCAGCAAACCATTAAAGAGGGAAAGACAAGAAAGAATCAGAGAAAATCCCCAGAAACAACCCCAAAACAAGTAATAAAATGGTAATAAATTCATATGTACCAATAACTACTTTGAATATACATGGACTAAAAACACCGATCAAAAGACATAGGGTGACAGAATGGATTAAAAAAAACAAGACCCATCTATATGCTGTCCAAAAGTGACTCATTTTAAGCCTAATGACACCTAAAGATTAAAAATGAGGGGATGGAGATACATCTATCATGTAAATGGGTGTCAAAAGAATGCTGGAGTAGCAATATTTATATCAGACAAGATAGACTTTAAATAAAGACTAACAAGAGACAAAGAAGGACACCATATAATAATAAAGGGGACAATCCAACAAGAAGATACAACAATTGCAAATGTTTATGTCCCCAACATAGAAGGACTCAACTACATGGAACATTTAATAACAAACATAAAGGAACGAATTGATAATAATACAATAATAGCAGGGGACTTTAACATCACACTTACATCAATGGAGAGATCATCTAAACAGAAAATCAACAAAGAAACATGGACATGGGATGAAACACTGAACCAGATGGACTTATCAGATAGACTTATCAGATATATTCAGAACATGCCACCTTAATACAGCAGAATACACATTCTTTTCAAGGGCACATGGAACATTCCCCAGAATAAATCATATATTAGGCCACAAAACCAGCCTCAACAAATTCAAGAAGATTGCAATCATACCACACATCTTTTCAGACTGCAATACTATGGAACTAGAAGTCAAACAAACAAACAAAAAGTCTGGAAAGACCACAAATACATGGAGGTTAAATAACATGCTGCTAAACAATGAATGGCTCAAGCAGGAAATAAAAGAAGAAATGAAAAAGTAAGCAGAAACAAATGAAAATGAAAACACAACAAACCATGACCTCTGAGAAGCAACAAAAGCCGTTCAAAGAGGGAAGTTTATAACAATACAGGCCAATTTTAAGAAACAAGAAAATCTCAAATAAACAACCTAACCTTACATCTACAGGAGCTACAAAAATAACAATAACAAAACCTAAAACCAGTAGAAAGAAGGAAATGATAAAGATTAGAGAAGAAATTAAATGATCTAGAAACCAAAAAACAAACAAGCAATAAAACTGATCCATGAAACCATGATCTGGTTCTTTGAAAAAAGTAACAAAATTGATAAATCTCCAGCCACACTTATCAAGGAAACAAGAAAAAGGACTCAAATAAATAAAATCACAAATGAAAGAGGAGAAATGACATATCTGATAAAAGGTTAGTTTCCAAAATATATAAAGAACTTATACAACTCAACACCCAAAAAAGCAAATAATCCAATTAAAAATGGACAGAAGACATGAGCAAGCATTTCTCCAAAGAAGACATATGGTGGCCAAAACACACATGAAAAGATGCTCATCATCACTTATAATCAGGGAAATGCAAATCAAAACTACAATGAGATATCACCTCACACCTATCAGAATAGCTAAAATCAACATCACAAGAAATAACAGGTGTTATTGAGGATGTGGAGAAATAGGAACCCTCTTGCACTGTTGGTGGGAATGCAATGTGGTACAGCCACTTTGGAAGACAGTATGGAGGTTCCTCAAAAAATTAAAATTAAAACTATCCTCCCATCCAGCAATTCCACTACTGAGTACTTATTCAAAGAATACAAAAACACTAACTCAAATGGATACATGCATCCCTATGTCTATAGCAACATTATTTACAATAGCTAAATTATAGAAGCAGACTAGTGTCCATTGATAGATGAGCAGACAAAGAAGAGGTGGTATATATATACAATGGAATATTATTCAGCCATAAAAATGAAAGAAATGTTGCCATTTGCAATGACATAGATGGACCTAGAGTTTATAACGTTAAGTGAAATTAAGTCTGAGATAAACAAATACTGTATGATTTCACTCATATGTAGAAATGAAGAAACAAAACAAAGGAGCAAAGGGAAAATAAGAGAGAGAGAGAGAGAGATAAACCAAGAAACAGACTTTTAATTATAGAGAACAATCTGATGGTTACCACTGGGGAGAGGGTAGAGGGTTTGGTTAAATAGGTGATGGGGATTAAGGAGTGAAATTGTCTTGATAAGCACAGGGTGATATATGGAACTTTTGAGTGATTATATTATATACCTGAAACACTGTATGTTAACTAGCTAAAATTAAAATAAAAACTTAAAAAATTAATACAAAGAGACAAATTACTTATTTAGAAAGAGTAGTACAGAGAATTTTAGTTATTTTTTATTAAGCTATAAAATATTCAAGTATATTTCTAATACTTTAATAAAATGAAAATTATTGAAAAAATAGCTCATTTACTATATGATTTCATTTGCATGGACTTCTTAAGATACAAATTAATACATAACAACAGAAAGTAGATCAGTGTTTGCCCAAAGACAGGAGTGAAGTTAGATATGAATTACAAAGGGGCACAAGGAACTTGTGGGAGTGATCAAAATATTTTTTATATTACTTTGGGTGATGGATCCACAGGTGTATATATTTCACATAATTTGTCAAATTGTTCATTTAAATATGTGCAGTTTATTGCACTTCAATTACACTTAAAGTTGAAAACAAATGATGTGAAAAATCACATTAGTGTACTTTTTTATTTCTCGTTAGTGGTAATAGAAAATATATATCTAATGTAGCAAATTTAACAGAATTGGAGACTTTATCTTTGTATATCTGAGAGTCCTTTTTAAGCTAATAAAATCACAGGCTCTGGGCAATAAGAATGAGCAATTGGAAGTTTTGTTTTGTTTTTTCGTATTGATTAAGAACATTTTGCAAAAGGACTGTATAAGTGGTAGTAGGGCATTTGGACACTATGTGCTTAACACAATAGATGTTCTGTTATAGAGAAATATATGCTCACATCATTCTTGTTATAAGAAAGCTGGAATTGCATCATGGATATAAATACTTGTCTTTTTTTACAATTTTATGGTTATTCGAGACAACGTTCTTTCAAAAAATGTACTTTAATTATTGCATCAGCTTTACTGAAAAAATGATACATCACAGCTAGTCAAATGATATAGAAGATAATGAAGATAACCTACATTTATACATGACCTTTGTTGAGGTTTCCCCAAAGTATTGAGATTGAAAAGATTGAAGCAAGACAAGGGTTGTTTGTACCTCCCAAATTCAGGATATTTGACTCCCAAAAGGTGCTGTGTTCTGAATCCTGTTGTTAGGATTATTAGAATTTACCATAAAATATGCTTCAAAATAACCTGGGAATATATGGAAGGATATAAGTGAATTGATGAAATAAATTTGGTGATTAGCAAGTGTTTTTGCCAGATGATGAGTATGGGGGCTTTTTCATGTCATTACACTTCTGGATATGTTTGAAACTTTCATAATACAAAGAAAGAAAACAAATAACAAACAAAAACAGAAAAAGAGGAGAGATGGAAAAGATGGTGGAGGAGTAGAGAACCCTATTAAAACCGTTCCCCAGAATTTAGCTGGATATCTACCAAACCTTTCTGAACACCCATGAAATCACCTTGAGATGTAAGAATATATACCTGGATCTCTACAAACAGAATGTCTCCCACAGTCTCAAGGTATGCAGCGGGGGGCCATGATTCTGCATGCAGATATTGGAAGATAAACAGAAGGGGGAGGGAGCTGCCATAAGCTGGCTCTGAGAAGGTGATACAACACTGGAGCACAAAAGTGTCCCATGCTGGGGACCGGAAAGAGACTCCCAGACTGGTATTGGTGGGAAAAGGACTTTACTGCAGCCCTCAGACAGGATCCAGGGGCAGATCCTGGTTTTAGAAACACAAAGGGCAGAGACCTGCCAGGCCCTGGGTTCCACCTCTGGGAGTCTTGCTGTGGGGCACACAACCAGGGAGGCTGCAGTTTTTAATATCCCAGACAGAAACAGAGACAGTGTGGCCTGGGGAGCTCAGTGAAGAACAGACTGCAATTTCCCTATTCTGAGACAGAGGTTTGGAAGCAGTCACTTCTGCTCTGACTCTTGGAAGAGACACAGAAAGCTGCCAGGGAAAGTCACCAGAGAACAAAAGCCCTCCCCCCCCCAAAAAAAACAGTTTTCACTGAGGCCCACCCCCCCATTAGGGGGCAGGGCAACTCTGCCAAGCAGGATTGCCTGAGTAACAGCATGGCAGGCCCCTCCCGCAGAACACAGGCTGGAAGAACAAGAGGATGACAACCCTAAGGTCCCTATAAAACAGTTGCATCTTGCTTGGGTTGTGGTTAATATTTTGGACTCCATACATTCCCTCAACCACCCCCCAACAGAATGACTAAGAGGAGGAACTCCCAACAAAGAAAAGAATCAGAGACTGTGGCCTCTGCCACAGACCTAATGGATATGGCTATAAGCAAGATGTCAGAAATAGACTTCAGAGTAACAATTATGAAGTCGATATCTAGGCTTACAAAAAATATTAGTGAAAATATAGACTCTCGAAGGACAGAAATGAGATCTAATCAGGCTGAACTTAAAAATGCTATGAATGAAATGCAGTCTAAACTGGATACTCTGACTGCCAGGGTAAACGAGGCAGAAGAACAAATTAGTGAGCTAGAAGATAAGATGATAGGAAAGAAGGAGACCGAGGAGGCCTGGGAAAAACTGATTAAAGCCTAAGAGATCAGACTGAGAGAGATTAATGATGCCATGAAACGTTCCAGTGTCAGAATTATTGGAATCCCTGAGAGAGAGAGAGAGAGTTCTAGAGGATATATTTGAGTAAATTATAAGGGAGCACTTCCCTAATCTGGGGAAGGAAACAAGCATTCGTGTCCAAGAGGCAGAGAGGACCCCTCCCAAGATTAATGAGAACAGACCGATGGCCCGACATATAATAGTAGAATTCGCAAATCTTAGATCCAAGGAAACAATCTTGAAAGCGGCTAGGGGGAAGAGATTTCTTACGTACAGAAGGAGGAACATCAGAATAACATCAGACTTGTCCACAGAGACCTAGCAAGCCAGAAAGGGCTGGCAAGACATATTCAGGGTACTAAATGAGAAGAACATGTAGCCAAAGATACTATATCCAACAAGGCTGTCAATCAGAATAGATGGAGAGACAATGAGCTTCCAAGACCAGCAGAAACTGAAAGAATATGTGACCACTTAGCCGGCCCTGCAAGAAATGTTAAAGGGGGGTTCTATAAAAGAAGATAGATGCCAAGAGTGAGATAAACCAGAAATTTACAGAGACAATTTATAGAAACAAGGACTTTATAGGCAACATCATGGTAATAAAATCATATCTTTCAATCATCATTCTCAATGTGAATGACCTAAAAGCTCCCATGAAACGGTACAGGTCACAGATTAGATAAAAAGATATGACCCATCCATATGCTATCTACAAAAGACTCATTTTGAACCTAAAGATACATCCAGACTGAGAGTGAAGGGGTGGAGAACTATTTTCCATACTAACGGACCTCAAAAGAAAGCTTGGGTAGCAATTCTTATATCGGACAAATTAGATATTAAGCTAAAGACTGTAGTTAGAGACACAGAAGGACACTATATCATTCTTAGAGTCTATCCAACAAGAAGATCTAACAATGTTAATATCTATGCCCCCAACATGGGAGCAGCCAATTACATAAGCCAGCTATTAACCAAAATAAAGAAACATATTGATAATAATACTTTAATAGTAGGAGACCTCAACACTCCACTCTCAGCAATAGACCGATCATCTAAGCAGAAGATCAACAAAGAAAAAAGAGCTTTGAAAGACACACTGGACCAGATGGACCTCATAGATATATACAGAGCATTCCATCCTAAAACAACAGAATACATATTCTTCTCGACGCACATGGAACCTTCTCCAGAATAGACCTCATAATGGGTCACAAATCAGGTCTCAACCAATACCAAAAGATTGAGATTATTCCCCGCATATTCTCAGACCACAATGCTTTGAAACTGGAACTCAATCACAAGAAAAAAAAATTGGAAAGAATTCAAACACTTGGAAGCTAAAGACCATCCTGCTTAAGAATGTTTGGGTCAACCAGGAAATTAAAGAAGAACTTAAAAAATTCATGGAAACCAAAGAGAACGAAAACACATCAGTCCAAAAGCTATGGGATACTGCAAAGGCAGTCTTAGGGGGAAATACATAGCCATCCAAGCCTCACTCAAAAAAAAAAAAAAAAAAGAAAGAAAAAGAAAAAGAAAAAAAAAATCCTGAATACACAAGCTAACTTTACACCTTAAAGAACTGGAGAAAGAAAAGCAAACAAAGCCTAAGCCAAGCAGGAGAAGAGAAATAATTAAGATTAGAGCAGAGATCAATGAATTAGAAACCAGAAACACAGTAGATCACATCAAAGAAACTAGAAGCTGGTTCTTTGAAAGAATTAATAAGGTGGATAAACATCTGGCCAGACATATCCAAAAGAAAAGAGAAAGGACCTAAATTAATAAAATTATGAATGAAAAGGAAGAGATCATGACTAACATGAAGGAAATAGAAACAATTATTAGAAACTATTATCAACAACTGTATGCCAATAAATTAAGCAACCTGGAAGAAATGGACACCTTCCTGGAAACCTATGAACTACCAAGACTGAAACAGAAAGAAATTGACAATCTGAATAGACCAATAACCAGTAATGAAATTGAAGCAGTGATCAAAAACCTCCAGAAAAACAAGAGTCTAGGGCCTGGTGGATTCCCAGGAGAATTCTACCAAACATTTAAAGAAGAAATAATACCTATTATCCTGAAGCTGTTTTAAGAAATAGAAACAGAAGGAAAACTTCCAAACTCATTCTATGAGGCCAGCATTACCTTGATCCCAAAACCAGGCAAAGACCCCATCAAAAAGGAGAATTACAGACCAATATCCCTGATGCATATGGATGCCAAAATTCTCAACAAGACCCTAGCCAATAGGATCCAACAGTACATTAAGAAGATTATCTATCACAACGAGGTGGGATCTATTCCTGGGAAGGAAGGGTGGTTCAACATTTGCAAATCAATCAATGAGAGAGAACACATTAATGAAAAGAGAGACAAGAACCATATAATCCTCTCAATTGAAGCAGAAAAAACATTTGAAAAAATACAACATCCTTTCCTGATTAAGACTCTTCAGAGTGAAGGGATAGAGGGAAAATGCCTCAAATTCATAAAAACCATCTATGAAAAGCCTACAGCAAATATCATTGTCAATGGGGAAAAGCTGAGAGCTTTTCCCTTAAGATCAGGAACAGGACAAGGATGCCCAATCTCACCACTATGGTTCAACATAGTACTAGAAGTCCTAGCATCAGCAATCAGTCAACAAAAAGAAATAAAAGGTATTCAAATTGGCAAAAAAGAAGTCAAACTCTCTTCACAGATGACATGATATTTTATGTAGAAAACCCAAAAGACTCCACCCCAAATTACTAGAACTCATACAGCAATTCAGTAATGTGGCAGGATACAAAATCAATGTACAGAAATCAGTTGCTTTTCAATACACTAACAATGCAGCTGTAGAAAGAGAAATTAGGAAATCAATTCCATTTACAGTAGCACCAAAACCCATAAGATACCTTGGAATAAACCTAACCAAAGAGGAAAAGTATCTATACTCTAGAAATTACAGAACACTTATGAAAGTAACTGAAGAAGACAGAAAAGAGATGGAAAAACATACCATGCTCATGGGTTGGAAGAATAAACATTGTTAAAATGTCTATGCTGCCCAGAGTAATCTATACTTTCAACGCCATCCTAATCAAAATACCAATGGCATTTTTCAAAGTGCTGGAACAAACATTCCTAAAATTTGTATGGAACCAGAAAAGATCCTGAATCGCCAAGGAAATGTTGAATAAGAAAAGCAAAGTGGGAGCTTCATGTTGCCTGATTTCAAGCTATATTACAAAGCTGTGATCACCAAGACAGCATGGTAGTAGTACCAAAACAGACACATAGATCAACAGAACAGAATAGAGAGCCCAGATGTGGACCCTCAAGTCTAAGGTCAACTAATCTTCAACAAAGCAGGAAAAAATACCCAAAAGGCAGTCTCTTCAATAAATGGTGCTTGGAAAATTGGACAGCTATATACAGAAGAATGAAACTCAACCATTCTCTTACACCATACACAAAGATAAATTCAAAATGGATGAAAGACCTCAATGTGAGACAGGAATTCATCAAAATCCTAGAGGAGAACATAGGCAGTAACCGCTTCGACATTGGCCACAGCAACTTCTTTCAGGACACGTCTCCAAAGGCAAGGAAAATAAAAGCAAAAAATAAACTTTTGGGACTTCATCAAGATAGAAAGCTTCTGCACAGCAAAGGAAACAGTCAACAAAACAAAGAGGCAACCCACAGAGTGGGAGAAGATATTTGCAAATGACACTACAGATAAAGGGCTGATATCCAAGATCTGTAAAGAACTTCTCAAACTCAATACCCAAAAACCAAATAATCAAGTCAAAAAATGGGCAGAAGACCTGAACAGACATTTCTCTAAAGAAGACAATCAAATGGCTAACAGACACATGAAAAAATGTTCAACATCATTAGCCATCAGGGAAATTCAAATCAAAACCACATTGAGATACCACTTTACACCTGTTAGAATGGCAAAAATTAATGTTAGAAAGGCAGGAAAAAACAAACGTTGTGGAGGATGTGGAGAAAGGGAAACCCTATTACACTGTTGGTGGGAATGCAATCTGGTACAGCCACTTTGGAAAACAAGATGGAGGTTCCTCAAAAAGTTAAAAATAGAGCTACCCTAAGACCCAACAATTGTACTACTGGGTATTTACCCCAAAGATACAGAGGTAGTGAAAAGAAGGGCCACATGCACCCCAATGTTCACAGCAGCAATGTCCACAATTGCCAAACTGTGGAAGGAGCTTAGATGCCCTTAATCAGAGGAAAGGATAAAGAAGATGAGGTCCGTATATATAATGGAATATTACTCAGCCATCAGAAAGGATGAATACCCACCATTTGCATCGACATGGATGGAACTGGAGGGATTATGCTAAGTGAAATAAATCAAGCAGAAAAAGACAATTATCATATGATTTCACTTATATGTGGAATGTAAAGAATAATATGGAGGACATTAGGAGAAGGAAGGGAAAAATGTAGGGGGTGAAATCAGAGGGGGAGAGGAACCATGAGAGACTGTGGACTCCTGGAAACAAACTGAGGGTTTCAGAGGGGAGGTGATTTGGGGGATGGGTTAAGCTGGTGATGGGTATTAAGGAGGGCACATTTTGTAATGAGCACTGGGTGTTATACACAGACAATGAATCATGGAACACTACATCAAAAACTAATGAAGTACTGTATGGTGACTAACATAACATAATAAAAAAAACAGAAAAAGAAAAATGCTCTAATGAAATGCTCTAATGCATTTTAGCTACGGACTCCCTTTTCTAAGGGCAGTAAAAGTGTAAGTAAGCCACAACTTAGACCCATAAAATCATAACCTCTTAAGTCGGGAACAGAGGTTATGTACAGTAGAATAAACAGGAAATAGGTAACTAAATTGGTATTCATTTATTCAGTCATTTAATCCTATGTTTTAGCACTGGGGAAGTACCTAGAAATTCAAGAAACAAAAATCCTTCTTTAAAGTATCTAACATTTTACTGGAAGTCACAGAAAAAAAAAAAAAAAAACCTGATAGTAATCACAGTGTCAGTGTTCATCCATGAAGAAAAATAAAGCTGGATTAAAAATAAAGAATGATAGAGGCCTAGGAGTTTTAGGGAAATGGGATCAGCTACCATTTTATATTATTTTATTTATTTTATTTTATTTTAATTTATTTTTGGTCACTTGCATTATATTTTTTCTTTTTTTAAAAATTTTATTTTATTATGTTGTGTTAGTCACCATACAATACATCATTAGTTTTTGATGGAGTGTTCCACGATTCATTGTTTTCATATAACACCCAGTGCTCCATGCAATACGTGCCCTCCTTAATACCCATCACCAGGCTAACCCATTCCCCCACCCCCGCCCCTCTAGAACCTTCAGTTTGTTTCTTAGAGTCCATAGTGTCTCATGGTTCATGCCATTTTAGATAAGATAAGGTAAGAGAAGTCTTCTCTGAGATGGGGAAGGAGGTTAACAGGACACATTCTATTAAAGGTTATTTGATAAAAGCTAGTAAAGGTCAGTTTATTATTCAACTCTCTATCTTTTCCATTAGACTGCAATTCAAGTAGAAATAAATGCAGGAGGAGAGCTGTATGCAAAATAAAGAGTAACATGAGAAAACAAAAATTACAAAATAAAACATCTGAAAGCATGTGCTGTAACTGAAATTGAACTACATCATTTATGTGGGTATTCCATACAACATGTGTGGCAAAAGGGCTTCTAAGGTTTTTATTGCACACCAACTTATCCCACTGAGCTTCCTTCTGCAGTGGCACCCCATCACAACACAACAAGATGCACACATTGGCTACAGTATTCTCTTGTCTTGTTTTTGGGTCAAAAATAGAAAGATTTTTATAGGGGCAGAGCGAGCAAGATGGCGGAGGAATAGGCGACCTGGATTTCGTCTGGTCTCAGGAATTCAGCTTAATAGGGATCAAACCATTCTGAACACCTACGAACTCAACAGGAGATCGAAGAAAAGAAGGGCAACAACTCTCTGAACAGAAAAGCAACCACTTTCTGGAAGGTAGGACGTGCAGAGAAGTGAATCTAAGGTGATATTCAAGAGGATAGATGGTGGGGGAGGGGGCCTCCGTTGGCCGCTTCTGGCAAGTGATAGAGCAGCAGAGTGCAAAATCGGAACTTTTAGAAGTCAGCTCCACTGAGGGACGTCGCTCCAGTGGCTAAGCGGGGGGGTGGAACCCTCATGGGACAGTGTGGTCCTAGGACCCTCGGGGTCACAGACAGACCGGGGGTGCCTGAGTGTGGCAGAGCTCCCAGGTATCAGAGTGGGAAAGCCGGCTGCATAGACAGAGCGGAGGCGGGGCTCTCAGCTCGGGGTTGCCATAAACTGTTATCCGTGGCACAGTCGGGACACTGTTCCTCCAGCAGGGACCCAACAAATAGCAGATCCGGGGAGACTTCCTTCCTCCCCCTAGAAGAGTGGCACGGGAGTGCACCGCAGGGATCTGCTGGGTTTGGAGGCTCCATACGGGGTCGTGAGCCAGAGTTAGGAACGCTCGGTCACAGACCGGGTGAGCACGGAGTGCGGCTGGAGACCTGGGAGATGGGAGTGACTGACTGCTTTTCTCTGGGGGCACACTGAGGAGTGGGGCCCCGAGTTCTCGGCTCCTCTGGGGCGGAGATTGGGAGGCCGCCATTTTCACTCTTGTCCTCCAAAGCTGTACTGAAAGCTTGCAGGGAACAAAAGCTCCTGAGAGCAAACCCGAGCAGATTACTTAGCCCAGACCAGGCAAGAGCAGGGCAATTCCACCACCGGCAAAGACATTTGGGAACCATGGCAACAGGCCCCTCCCCCAGAAGATCAGTAAGAACAGCCAGTCAAGACCAAGTTTACCCATCAATGAGAATGGCAGAACTCCAGAGCTAGGGGAATACTGCACATAGAATCCATGGCTTTTTTTACCATGATTCTTTAGACTTTCAAAGTTAATTTTTTTGTCTTTTTTTTCCTTAATTTTTCTTTTTCCCTTTTTCAACCAACATCTTATTAATCCCTTTTTTAAAAAACATTTTTATTTTTCATTTTTAGAGTCATATTCTATTCCTTCATAGTAGTTATCCTTATTTTGGCATATATATATATATAAGTGGTTCTCTCTTTAAAATTTTGAGATACAGTTTCTTCTAACAAAACACACCCTAAATCTCTAGTGTATGGCTTTGTTCTAAACTCCTGCCTGATCACATTCTCTCCCTTTTTTTTTTTTTCTTTTTTTTAAATCCTCTTCTTTCTTTTTTCAAACAACTTCTTATCAATTCCTTTTACACAATTTTTTATAATTTTCATGTTTACAGTCATATTCCATTCCCTTCATTGTATCAACCTTTATTTTTGTACATATATAAGTTTTTCTTTCTTTAAAATTTTGGGAGGCACTTTCTTCTAACGGACGAAAATACACCCAAAATCTAGTGTGTGGTACTGATCTATGCACCAGCCTGATCATATTTGATCATATTCTGTTTTTTTTGTTTTGTTCTGTTTTTGTTTGTTTTTATCTTTTTCTTTCTTTTTCTTTTTCTTTTTTCTTTCTTTCCTTTTCTTTTCCCCTGGCGTCAGGTCTTTTCTGATTTGTTTAGAGTATATTTTCTGGGGGGGTTGTTACCTTGTTAGCATTTTGTTCTCTCATTCATCTATTCTCCTCTGGACAAAATGACAAGATGGAAAAAATCACCTCAACAAAAAGAACAAGAGGTAGTACCAACTGCCAGGGACCTACTCAATACGGACATTAGTACGATGTTGGACCTAGAGTTCAGAATCATGATTTTAAAGATACTAGCTAGGCTTGAAAAAAGCATGGAAGTTATTAGAGAAACCCTTTCTGGAAAAATAAAAGAACTAAAATATAACCAAGTCAAAATCAAACAGGCTATTAGTGAGGTGCAATAAAAAATGGGGGCTCTAACTGCTAGGATAAATGAGGCAGAAGAGTGAATTAGTGATATAGAAGACCAAATTATGGAAAATAAAGAAGCTGAGAAAAAGAGAGATAAACAACTACTGGATCACAAGGGCAGAATTCGAGAGATAAGTGATATCATAAAACAAAACAATATTAGAATAATTGGGATCCAGAAGAAGAAGAAAGAGAGAGAGGGGCAGAAGGTATATTGGAGCAAATTATAGCAGAGAACTTCCCTAATCTGGGGAAGGAAACAGGCATCAAAATCCAGGAGGCACAGAGAAACCCCCTCAAAATCAATAAAAATAGGTCAACACCCCGACATCTAATAGTAGATCTTAGGAGTCTCAGAGACAAAGATTAAATCCTGAAAGCAGCTCAGGAGAAGAGGTCTGTAACCTACAATGGTAGAAACATTAGATTGGCAACAGACCTATCCACAGAGACCTGGCAGGCCAGAAAGGACGGGCATGATATATTCAGAGCACTAAATGAAAAAAATATGCAGCCAAGAATACTATATCCAGCTAGGCAGTCATTGAGAATAGAAGGAGAGATAAAAACCTTCCAGGACAAACAAAAAATAAAGAATTTGCAAACACAAAATCAGCCCTACAAGAAATCTTGAAAGGGGTCCTCTAAGCAAAGAGAGAGCCTAAAAGCAACATAGACCAGAAAGGAACATAGACAATACACAGTAACAGTCACCTTACAGGCAATACAATGGCACTAAATTCATATCTTTCAATAGTTACCCTGAATGTAAATGGGCTAAATGCCCCAATCAAAAGACACAGGCTATCAGATTGGATAAAAAAACAAGACCCATCGATATGCTGTCTGCAAGAGACTCATTTTAGACCCAAAGACACACCCAGATTGAAAGTAAGGGGGTGGAAAACCATTTACCATGCTAATGGACACCAAAAGAAAGGTGGGTGGCAATCCTTATATCAGACAAATTAGATTTTAAACCAAAGACTGTAATAAAAGATGAGGAAAGACACCATATTCGACTTAAAGGGTCTATCCAACAAGAAGATCTAACAATTGTAAATATCTATGCCCCTAACATGGGAGCAGCCAATTATATAAGGCAATTAATAATAAAAGCAAAGAAACACATTGACAACAATACGATAATAGTGGGGGACTTAAACACCCCCTCACTGAAATGGACAGATCATCTAAGCAAAAGATGAACAAGGAAATAAAGACTTTAAATGACACACTGGACCAAATGGACTTCACAGACATATTCAGAACATTCCACCCCAAAGCAGCAGAATACACATTCTTCTCTAGTGCCCATGGAACATTCTCCAGAAGAGATCACATCCTAGGTCACAAATCAGGTCTCAACTGGTACCAAAAGATTGGGATCATTCCCTGCCTATTTTCAGACCACAATGCTTTGAAACTAGAACTCAATCACAAGAGGAAAGTTGGAAAGAACTCAAATACATGGAGGCTAAAGAGCATCCTACTAAAGAATGAATGAGTCAACCATGAAATTAAAGAAGAATTAAAAAAATTCATGGAAACCAATGAAAATGAAAACACAACTGTTCAAAATCTTTGGGATGCAGCAAAAGCAGTTCTAAGAGGAATGTATATAGCAATACAAGCCTTTCTCAAGAAACAAGAAAGGTCTCAAATACACAACCTAACCCTACACCTAAAGGAGCTGGAGAAAAAACAGCAAATAAAGCCTAAACCCAGCAGGAGAAGAGAAATAATAAAGATCAGAGCAGAAATCAATGAAATAGAAACCAAAAGAACAGTAGAACAGATCAATGAAACTAGGAGCTGGTTCTTTGAAAGAATTAGCAAGATTGATAAACCCCTGGCCAGACTTATCAAAAAGAAAAGAGAAATGACCCAAATAAACAAAATCATGAATGAAAGAGGAGAGATCACAACCAACACCAAAGAAATACAATTATAAGAACATATTATGAGCAACTATATGACAGCAAAATAGATAACCTGGAAGAAATGGATGCATTCCTAGAGATGTATCAACTACCAATACTGAACCAGGAAGAAATAGAAAACCTGAACAGACCTATAACCACTAAGGATATTGAAGCAGTCATCAAAAATCTCCCAGCAAACAAAAGCCCAGGTGGCTTCCCAGGGGAATTCTACCAAACATTTAAAGAAGAATTAATACCTATTCTTCTGAAACTGTTCCAAACAATAGAAATGGAAGGAAAACTTCCAAACTCGTTTTATGAGGACACCATTACCTTGATCCCCAAACCAGACAAAGACCTCATTAAAAAGGAGAATTACAGACCAATATCCTTGATGAACATGGATGCAAAAGTTCTCACCAAAACACTAGCCAATAGGATCCAACAGTACATAAAAAGCATTATTCACCACGACCAAGTGGGATTTATCCTTGGGCTGCAAGGTTGGTTCAACAACCGCAAATCAATCAATGTGATACAATACATTAACAAAAGAAAGAACAAGAATCATATGATCCTCTCAATAGATGGAGAAAAAGCATTTGACGAAGTACAGCATTCTTTCTTGATCAAAACTCTTCAGAGTATAGGGATAGAGGATACATACCTCAATATCATAAAACCCATCTATGAAAAACCTACAGCGAATATCATTCTCAATGGGGAAAAACTGAGAGCTTTCCCCCTAAGGCCAGGAACGCGGCAGGGATGTCCATTATCACCACTGCTATTCAACGTAGTATTAGAAGTCCTAGCCACAGCAATCTGACAACAAAAAGAAATAAAAGTCATCCAAATTGGCACCGAAGAAGTCAAACTCTCACTGTTTGCAGATGATATGATACTTTATGTGGAAAACCCCAAAGACTCCACCCCAAAACTACTAGAATTCATACAGGAATTCAGTAAAGTGGCAGGATATAAAATCAATGCACAGAAATCAGTGGCATTCCTATACACCAAGAACAAGACAGAAAAAAGAGAAATTAAGGAGTCGATGCCATTTACAATTGCACCCAAAACAATAAGATACCTAGGAATAAATCTAACCAAAGAGGCAAAGAATCTGTACTCAGGAAACTATAAAATACTCATGAAAGAAATTGAGGAAGACACAAAGAAATGGAAAAACGTTCCATGCTCATGGATAGGAAGAACAAATATTGTGAAGATGTCAATGCTACCTAGAGCAATCTACACATTTAATGCAATCCCCATCAAAATACCATCAACTTTTTTCAAAGAAATGGAACAAATAATCCTAAAATTTGTATGGAACCAGAAAAGACCTGGAATAGCTGGAGGAATGTTGAAAAAGAAAGCAAAGCTGGTGGCATCACAATTCCGGACTTCAAGCTCTATTACAAAGCTGTCATCATCAAGACAGTATGGTACTGGCACAAAAACAGACACATAGATCAATGGAACAGAATAGAGAGCCCAGTACTCTATTGTCAACTCTATGGTCAACTCATCTTCGACAAAGGAGGAAAGAATATCCAATGGAAAAAAGACAGTCTCTTCAACAAATGGTGTTGGGGAGTTTGGACAGCCACATGCAGAAGAATGAAACTGGACCATTTCCTTACACCACACACAAAAATAGACTGAAAATGGTTGACAGACTTAAACGTGAGACAGGATTCTATCAAAATTCTAGAGGAGAGTACAGGCAGCAACCTCTTCGACCTCAGCCGCAACAACTTCTTCCTTGAACTTTGCCAAAGGCAAGGGAAGCAAGGGCAAAAATGAACTATTGGGACTTCATCAAGATAAAAAGCTTTTGCACAGCAAAAGAAACAGTCAACAAAACCAAAAGGCAACTGACAGAATGGGAGAAGATATCTGCAAATGACATATCAGATAAAGGGCTAGTATCCAAAATCTATAAAGAACTTATCAAACTCAACACCCAAAGAACAAATGATCCAATTAAGAAATGGGCAGAAGACATGAACAGACATTTTTCCAAAGAAGACATCCAAATGGCCAACAGACACATGAAAAAGTGCTCAACATCGCTTGGCATCAGGGAAATCCAAATCAAAACCTCAATGAGATACCACCTCACACCAGTCAGAATGGCTAAAATTAACAAGTCAGGAAACGAGAGATGTTAGTGGGGGTACAGACAAAGGGGAACCGTCCTACAGTGTCAGTGGGAATGCAAGCTGGTGCAGTCACTCTGGAAAACAGTATGAAGTTTCCTCAAAAAGTTGAAAATAGAGCTACCATATGACCCAGCAATTGCACTACTGGGTATTTACACCAAAGATACAAATGTAGTGATCCGAAGAGGTATGTGCAGCCTGATGTTTATAGCAGCAATGTCCACAATAGCCAAAGTATGGAAAGAGCCAAGATGTCCATCAACAGATGAGTGGGTAAAGATGTGGTATATATATACAATGGAATATTATGCAGCCATCCAAAGGAATGAAATCTTGCCATTTGCAACGATGTGGATGGAACTGGAGGATATTATGCTGAGCGAAATAAGTCAATCAGAGAAAGACATGTATCATATGACCTCACTAATGTGAGGAATTCTTAATCTCAGGAAACAAACTGAATGTTGCTGGAGTGGTGGGGGGTGGGAGGGATGGGGTGCCTGGGTGATAGACATTGTGGAGGGTATGTGCTATGGTGAGCCCTGTGAATTGTGCAAGACTGTTGAATCACAGATCTGTACCTCTGAAACAAATAATGCAATATATGTTAAGAAAAAAAAAAAGAAGAAGAAGCTAGCAGGAGGGGAAGAATGACAGGGGGGAAATTGGAGGGGGAGATGAAGCATGAGAGATGATGGACTCTGAAAAACAAACTGACGGTTCTAGAGGGGAGGGGGGTGGGAGGATGCATTAGCCTGGTGATGGGTATTAAAGAGGGCACGTTCTGCATGGAGCACTGGTTGTTATGCACAAACAATGAATCATGGAACACTACATCGAAAACTAATGATGTAATGTATGGTGGTTAACATAACAATAAAAAATTTTTAAAAAATAGAAAGATTTTTATATATCTAGATTATACAGATTACTATAAATTTGTCTACTGATAGTCTTTTCATGAAGAGTTAAAAGGACTTTGCCCTTTCTGGCAATGGGAAGCAGTGAAAATGTGAATAGTGTATTAAGAGTAAAAGTTTTTAAATGATTTTATTCATTTATTTGAGAGAAAGGGAGAGCAAATAAAGTGAGAGAGAGAACACAAGCAGAGGGGGAAGGGGTAAGGGACAGAGGAAGATGGAGAAGCAGGCTCCTGGCTGCGCAGGGAGCCCCATGTGGTTCTTGATCCCAGGACCCTGGGGTCGTGACCTGAGCCACAGGCAGCTGCTTAACTGACTGAGTCACCCAGGCACCCCAAGAGTAAACATTTTTAAATATTAAAGATGTGGGATGAGCACTGGGTGTTATACACAACTAATGAATCATTGAACACTACAACAAAAACTTATGAATTAGTACATGCTGGTTAACTGAACATAATAAAAAATAAATAAATACATACATAAATATTAAAGATGTGTATTTTTTTTTAATTTGGGTCCAATCTGTTTAAGGAGAATATTATTTATTTTGTAGAATGTTAGAGAATCAATATTTAATGTATACCTCAAATAATATTTTATTCTTTAAATTTTATTTTCTTTTAATTCTAGAGTAGTTTACATGCAGCGTTATATTAGTATCAAGCATATAATATAGTGATTCAACAATCCCATATATTACTCAGTGCTCATCAAGATAAGTGTACTCTGAATCCCCTTTATGTATTTCACCTATCTGCCCACCCTTTCTTAGCATAAAATGTCTCAAGACAACAACAACAAAAAAGATACTGAATATTTATGCTGGTTTTCTCTGTAATGATTGGTATAGAATAAATTAATAAAATAATTATCTAGAAGTTAAAAGAGAGAAACAGAGAGAGAATCTAGGTGAAATAATTATGCATCATTCTACACTGCTGATAACTTCCTGAATTTTTAATCTGGAAGAAAATTCACATCCTAAGAGGTTATACTGCATCCTTTCTACAAAAGCAATGCTGTTCTTTGGGTGGTTTTAAATTTTACCATGCTAATAATGCCAAGTTTCTTAATAATAAAGAAACCATGCATATAACTTCACAATTTTTATATACATGGTCTGCTTCAGCTGGCTCACACTGGCTCAAAAAAGTTGACTGTACATGTTTCAGATCGCTGGCTCACTAACATACCACTGGTTATATAGCAACTGAAGTGGTGTACTTGTAAATGTTTAACAACTGGCTCTCTTGGGGATAAAAGTTTTCACTTATACTATTTTGCCAATTTCTATGGTATATATACTCCCACCAGATCAATTTCAAGCTACCAAAGTAACATTACAGAAGGTGGAGTTGGGAATAGAAGCACAAAATCAGCACTTGTAAGCCAGAATGGGTTGGCTCCAGCACACCACTAAAATGTACTCATCACAAACCTTTCTCTCTGACACTGTAGTCGATTTTAGTGCTACATGATAAAAACAATAAGGGAAAGAAATCTATCATTCCTAACTGTAGCAAGGAAAGGAGAAGAAAAAAGCCTGCTTTGATCAATTTACTATATCTTGAATTCCTTACATAGATTAAGAATGTTGTCCTATATATAATAAAACACCTACTCTATCCATCATGTAGGTGCTTAAATTATCATTTTAGTATGTTAGGATAATATTGTTTCAATCTTTCTAGGATTTAGGATCATGAATATTATTGAGAAAAATGTAGAAGATGTAATTTAAGCAAGAGAACTTACATTGTGGAGAAACGGGAATCCTCTTACACTGTTGGTGGGAATGCAAGTTGGTACAGCCACTTTGGAAAACAGTTGGAGGTGCCTCAAAAATTTAAAAATAGAGCTACCCTATGACCGAGCAATTGTACTCCTGGGTATTTACCCCAAAGACACAGATGTAGTGAAAAGAAGGGCCATATGCACCCCAATGTTCTTAGCAGCAATGTCTGCAATAGCCAAACTGTGGAAAGAACCGAGATGCCCTTCAACAGATGAATGGATAAAGAAGATGTGGTTCATATATATAATGGAATATTACTCAGCCATCAGAAAAGATGAATACCCAACTTTTACATCAACATGGATGGGACTGGAAGAGATTATGCTAAATGAAATAAGTCAAGCAGAGAAAGTCAATTATCATATGGTTTCATTTATTTGTGGAACATAAGGAATAACATGGAGGACATTAGGAGAAGGAAGGGAAGAATGAAGGGGGGGAAATCAGAGGGAGAGATGAACCATGAAAGACTATGGACTCTGAGAAACAAACAGGGTTTTAGAGGGGAGGGGGGAGGGGGGATTGGTTAGCCTGGTGATGGGTATTAAGGAGGGCACATACTGCATGGAGCACTGGGTGTTATACGAAAACAATGGATCGTGGATCACCACATCAAAAACTAATGATGTATTGGGGTGCCTGGGTGGCTCAGTCATTAAGCGTCTGCCTCCGGCTCAGGTCATGATCCTGGGGTCCTAGGATCGAGCCCCGCGTCGGGCTCCCTGCTTCTCGGGAAGCCTGCTTCTCCCTCTCCCACTCCCCCTGCTTGTGTTCCCTCTCTCACTGTCTCTGTCAAATAAATAAATAAAATCTTAAAAAAAACAAAAAAACTAATGATGTATTGTGTGGTGACTAACATAACATAATAAAATTAAAAAAATTAAAAAAAATTAAAAATAAAATAAAATAAAATATGGGTACCAGAAAAAAAATAAAAAATAAAAAATAAAAAGAATGATAATAATAGAAGACATGTTGCAATAGATTTAAATATATAAAGCCAACAAGGAACTTGTCTTAGATTAGTGGTTCTTAAAGTGTGGACCCCAGACCAGCAGTATGAACTTGTTAAAAATGCAAATATTTGAGTTCTACCATAGACCTGTTGAATAATAAACTCCAGGGTTAAAGTCCAGTGATCTAGCTTTTAACAGGCTCTCCAGGTGGTTTTGATGCATGCTTAAGTTTGAGAATCACTGTTTTAAATGGCAAGAAGATTGAGTGTACAGAGGCTATAAGTGATCACATGGTCATGGATGGTTTATTCCCTTTGTTTTGCTCAAAAATGAAAAATTGAATTTATTTTTATGATTATAAAAAAAGAGGGAGAGTCAGGAAGCAAAATCAGAAATTGACAGGACAGCATATTAGAAGAGAATAAATTGATTGGATCAATTGACAGGACAGCATATTAGAAGAGAATAAATTGATTGGATCATGTAGTGAAATGTTACTTGAAATGTATGACTACCTCTTTTTTTTTTAAAGATAAGGGAAGGAGGGTGTGGGGAAGAAAGGAGAGAGAAAAGATGAAGTTCTAATTTATTTGTAGGAAGATGAGGGAAAAATAATAAATTATAGTTTGTCTCTAGTCTGTGAAGAAGAACAAGTTTATCTCATGAGAGTGAGAAAAGAGGGCATTTGTAAAAAGTAGTTTGAAATTGGCCCTTTGCTATGTGGGAGGTATTTGTGTAGGGACATATAATAATATTTTAACAAGAAGTCCTAAGAGCACAAATGGTTTTCCTCTGTTCTCACAGATATATTTTACAGCAGAAATTCTGGATAAGGTGTTGAATTGAGCCAGATTTGTAACTCAGATGTAAAAGAATAAATGGATAGTGAATTGTGTTGCATTTAATCACAAATAAATAAATATTTCTGGAAATGATGCAATTTCAACTAGATAACAAATGACTAATGAAAAAAAGTACATCCTTTGTATCTAAACCCCATAATGGCTTCAGAAAGGGAAAAATATTAGAGATGTTAGTGATAAGCATGGATCAATGAACTGAATGTAATCACTTGTGAATGTCTTTAAAAATTCTTGCAAATATGTCTGTATATTACAAAAAATAAATAAAAAACAAGCATTAAATCTTTTAGCACTAACAAGAATAGGCAAAGAATATCACACCAGCTCAAAATTAAATGTGTATGTTTACTTGAGCACTTTAGGCTCTGTTTATCAATATTCCACCAATATTAAGAGTGTGAGTCTGTCAAGCAATGATTAAGTGGTAAAGTGGGTCAACATGATATAAAAAGGAGGTCAATGGTTGTAATTTTCATAAGGTGTGAAGGCTTCTGAAGGATCCCATTGCCCAAAAAAATCTTCCCACTTTGCCTGTGGCTAAAATTTATGTTCATTTTACTTCAGTATTTTAAGATATTATTGTTATAAGGCCTAAATATGAATAAGTAAGAATTCTGAAAAAGGCTTACAAGTGTAGGTACCTAACTAACTGAACAACAGTCATTAAGAATACTAGCACATATTACTTTATCAAAAAACCTTCATACTGGGGTACAAACAACAATTTTGAGAAGGATGAAAGTGAGAAGAGCTCAGAATACAGATCATGGGGCAGTATAACTGGATGAAAAATCAGCCTAGGATTTATTTTCCTTATCTGCCAATTGTTAGCTATGTGTCTTTTGATATGTTTCAGTTTTATCATCTGGGGATAATAGCACTTAACAGGATTATATATTAGGGATTACATGGGAAAATGCATTAAAACTTCATCATAATACTTGACAAATGGTTAGCACTCAACTGTTATCATCATCATCGTTATTGTCGTCATCATCACCTTCATCATTGATTGTGGTGAATAAAGGGAAGCCTGTGATTTAAGAAAGCCATACTTTGTTGTTTACAAAGAATCAGTGATATGATTGCTGAAGAAAAACATCATATTGATGCTATTTTTTTCATTAAAAAAACTAGGAGAATAACACTATCCATAGAGTAAAAAGATAACCCATGGAATAGGAGGAAATATTTGCAATACATAAAGAACTCCTACAACTCAATAACAGAAAAACAAATAACACATTTTTAAAAAAATGAACAAATAACCTGAAGATAATATTCCAAAAAATATATATACAAATGGTCAATAGGCACATTTGTTTGACACCAATAGTCATCAAGGAAATGAAAACCAAAATCACAATGAGATACCACTTTAAACCCCCTAGGATGGCTAGAATTAAAAAACTCAATAATTCAACTATATATATAATTATATATATAATATATATAAAATGTACCACAATCAAGTGAGATTTATGTCTCAGATATGCAAGGCTGGATCAATATTCAAAAGTTAATTAGTGTAATTTATCATATCAATCAGGAAAAGAGAAAATCACCTGATTATATCAATAGATTTTGAGAAAGCATTTGACGAAATCCAATACCCATTCCATAATAAAAGGAATAAAGGAGAACTTCCTCAACTGATAAAGAATATCTACAAAAAAACCTACAGCTAACATCATACTTAATGGTGAGAAACTCAAAGCTTTCCAACTAAGATCATGTACAAGGCAAGGATTTTCCTTCTCACCATTTCTTTTCAACATTGTATTAGAAGTCCTAGCTAATGTAATAAGACAAAGAAAGGAAATAAAAGATACATAGATTAGGAAGGAAGAAATAAAACTCTCTTTATTCACAGGTAATGTGATTGTCTATGTAGACAATCTGAAAAAATCAACCGCCAAATCCATCTTGGGACTAATAAGAAATTATAGAAAGTTTTCATAATACAAGATTAATATACAAAGGTCAATCATTTTTCTATGGAACACAATGAACAAGTGAACATTGAAAATAGAAACAAAAAAATTACATTAGCATTCCTAAAGATGAAATATTTAGGTATAAATCTAATGAGATGTATGCAAGATCTTTATGAGGAAAACTATAAAAGTCTGATGAAAGAAATTAAGGAAGAACAAGTACATGGAGAAATATTCCATGTTCATGGAGAGGAAGAAACAATATTGTCAAGATGTTAGTTTCTCCCAACTTGACGCAGAGATTCAATGCAGTGACAATCAAAATCCCATCAAGCTATGTTTTGGCTATCAATGAACTGATTCTAAAGTTTATATGGAGAGGAAAAAGACCCAGAACGATAAACATGATATTGAAGGAGAAAAGCAAAGTTGGAGGATTGACATTACATAACTTCAAAACTAACTATAAAGCTACAGTAATCAGGGATGCCTGGGTGGCTCAGTTGGTTAAGTGTCTGACTGTTCATTTCAGCTCATTTCATGATCTCATGGGCTGTGGGATCAAGGCCTGTGTTGGACTCGACACTCAGTGGGGAGTCGCTTGAAGATTCTCTCCCTCTGCCCCTCTCCACTCTCTCTCTCTCTCAAATAAACAAATAAATATTTTTAAAAAAATAAAGCTACTGGGACACCTGGGCGGCTCAGTTGGTTAAGCCTTTGGGCTCAGGTCATGATCTCAGGGTCCTAGGACTGAGACCTACATCAGGCTCCTTGCTCAGCCAGGAGCCTGCTTCTCCCTCTGCCTCTGCCTCTGCCCCTTCCCCTGATTGTGCTCTCTCTCTCTCTGTCAAAATAAATAAATAAAATCTTTAAAAAAATAAGAAAAATAAAGCTACAGTAATCAAACAGTGTGGCATTGGTGGAAGAATAGAGAAATACATCAATGGAACACAATAGAGAGCACAAAGATAGAACCACATAAATATAGTCAACTATTCTTTGACAAAATACTAAAGTAATGTAATGGAGCAAAAAAAAAGTCTTTTCAACAACTTGTGCTGGAACAATGAGACATCCACATACAAAGGAAAAAGAAGATCTTGACATAGACCTTATACCCTTCACAATATTTAACTCAAAATGAATTATAGATCTAAACTGAAAACTGTAAACTGTAAATTGAAAAAGTATAAAAATCCCAGAAGATAACAAAGAAAACATCTAGGTGACCTTGGGTATGGTGATGATTTTTAGAGACAACACCAAAGGCACAATCCATAAAGTAAATAATGAGCTGAAGTTTATCAAAATTAAAAACTATTCTGCAGAAGGTAATTTCAAGAGAATAAGAAAACAAACCACAGACTGGGAGAAAGTATTTGAAAAAGACACATCTGATATAGAATTGTTATTCAAAATATACAAAGAACTCTTAAAACTCAACAATAAGAATCCAACCCATCACTTATTTTATAACTGGAAGTTTGTACCTTTTAATCTCCTTCACCTATTTCACCCATTCTTTCACCTGTCTGTTCCTTCTGGCAAGCACCAGTTTGTATTTATGAATCTATTTCTGTTTTTATGTTGTTGTTCATTGTGTAGTTTAGGTTTTGCATATAAAGGAAATCATATGACATTTGTTTTTCTCTGCCTGACATTTCATTTAGCATAATACCATCTAGGTCCATTCATGTGGTCACAAATGGCAAGATTTCATTCTTTTCTATGGCTAATATTCCATTGTATATCTATACTACATTCTCTTTATCCATTCATCCTCTTTTTCTATTCATGGACACTTAAGTTGTTTCCATATCTTGGCTATTATAAATAATGCTTCAATAGACATAGAGATGCATATATTTTTTTCTTCTTTTTAAGATTTTATTTATTTATTTATTTGAGAGTGAGAGAGAGTGGGGGGAGGGGAAGAGGAAGAGGCAGAGAATCTCAAGCACACTTGGCGCTGAGTACAGAGCCTGACTCGGGGCTTGGATTTCATGAGCCTGAGATCGTGACCTGAGCTGAAAGCAAGAGTTGGACACTTAACCGACTGAGCCACCCAGGCACCGCACATATATCTTTTCTTTTTTCTTTCTTTTTTTTTTTTTTTTTTTGCTTTCTTTGGTGAAATACCCAGCAATGTAATTACTGGATCATATGGTATTTAAAAACTGGGCCCAAAACTTTAACAGACACCTCACCAAAGAAGATACACAAATGGCAAATAAGTATATGAAAAGATGCTCCACGTCCTGTATTATCACTGAAATGCAAGTCAAAACAAAGAGATATCACTCCATACTTATTAGAATGGCCAAAATCTAGGATATTGAAAACACCAAATGCTGGAGAAGTTGTGGAACAATAAGAGATCTCATTAATTTCTGGTGGGCATGCAAAATGGTACAGCCACTTTGGAACACAGTTTGACAGTTTCTTATAAAACTGAACATACTCCTGCCATATGATCTAGCAATCACACTCTTTTGTATTTACCAAGAATATTTGAACTTTTATGTCCATACAAAAACCTGCACATGAATATTTATGACAAATTTATTCATAATTGCCAAAATGTGGAAGAAACCAAGATGTCCCTTAGTAGGTAAATGGATAAATAAACTGGTGCATCCAGACAATGGAATATTGTTCAGTGCTGAAAACAAATGAGACATCAAGCCATGAAAAGGCATTGAGGAATGTTAAACTCACATTAATACATTTTAAAAAGCCAATCTGAAAATCTACATACTGTATGATTCCAACTATATGACATTCTGAAAAAAGGCAAACCTATGTAGACAGTAAAAAGATCAGTGGTTGCTGGGGGAGTCAGGTGAGGGAAAGATGAATAGGCAAACACAGAGCATTCTTAGGGCAGTGAAAATAGTATTATAATGATTAGATTATGTCATTATACATTTGTCCAAACCCATACAATGTATCACAGCAAGCGTGAACCATAATGAAAACTATGGACTTAGGGTGATTATGATGTGTCAATGTAGGTTCATCAGTTTAACAAAAGTACCACTCTGGAGGGGTATGTTGATAATGGGGGACGGTTATATGTGAGGTGAAGTATATGGGAAATCTCTATACCTTCCCCACAATTTTGCTGTGAACATAAAAATGCTCTAATGAATAAAGTCTTACTTTAAAAAATATTTGATAGCAGCAAGTGCTGACTAGGATGCAAAAAAACAAAACAAAACAAAACTACAACCCTCATACACTGTTCATGGAAATGTAAAATGTTGGAGTTACTTTGAAAAGCAGACTAACAGTCTTTCAAATGATTATACATAGAGTTACTATATTACTCAGAAATTCCACTCCTAGATATAAACCTGAGGGAAATCAAAATGTATGTCCACACAGAGACTTGTACGTGAATTCTTACAGTAGCATTATTCATAATAGACAAAAGGTGGAAACAACCCAAATGTTTATTATCAGTTCGATGGGTAAAAAGATATTATATCCAAAAAATGGAATATTATTTAGTCCTAAGAAGGAATGAAGTGTTATTAGATTCTATAACATGTATAAACCTTGAAACCATGTTAAGTCAAAGAAGCCAGTCACACACACACACACAAAAACACATATTATATGATTCCATTTGTGTAAGTCTATAATAGGGTTATCTATACAGAGCATAGAAGTGGTTGCTTAGGGATGGTTAAAGGAATAAATAGACACAGAGGTAATAGCTAAAGGGTTTGGGTTTTCTTTTTGAGCTGATAAAACTGTTCTAAAATTGGCTGATGTTGAGCATATCTGTGAATACACTAAAAATCATTGAATTGTACACTAAACAGATGAATTTTATGATATGTGAATTATATATCAATAAAAAGAAGTTCATACATGGAATGGGGAGAATGATCTGCCCATGAAAACCTCATTAAGTGTATTTAAAATTATTATTATTGTTATTATTGCTATTATTCTTCAATAGGAGACTTAAATCATCTGGTAGTGAGGTTCAGTTTTGCCTAAATTAAAATCCATTTTTGCATATATTTGCTTAAAGAAAATAAAGCTAAATTCCTCTGAAAAAGGAGAACGGCTTATGTTCCCTCCATTCATACTTCATCCTTTCATTTTAACATACCACACTGAAGGTAGTGACTTTCTACATATTAAAGATCATATTACCTATAAAGGTGAGAAATAATTTTACATATATCAGAAAGGAGTGATACAAAATGATTCTTATAGTGTCCACACTCAAGGATGGAGTCTAAAACCAGTTCTTACTGGATCATTTCACAAATGGGATTTGAGAGGGTGTTGTCTCTGCAGCATTGCATTCAGTAGAGTTGAATTAGCCATAAATTTTATGTCCACACCTGTACTATGCACAATCTCAGAAAGATTAAATCTGAGGTAAAAAAAAAATCTGAAACAATAGAGGTCAAATATACACCTCCTCTTCTCCAATGGAGCAATTACTGGAAACAGAAAAAGAGCAGATTTACAGATGCCAACTACAGGACAATTTACACACACACACACACACACACACACACACACAAATCTTTGGCTTTGGTGTCTGACCAAGAAGTTCAGTTATCCAACAAACAGTAAATGGAAATATATACTAGGCCAGGCACTGACTATGCTTTGGTTATTTATGTTACTTTAGCTATTTCCTCTTTGATGATAGTGGAGAGAGTTATTTAAAAGAAGGAAGCTTATTTAGTAGTTATATATGAATTAAGAATTACCCTTAAAATAGTTGTGATACAAATTGATATATTATGCAGTATTTCCATATTCTATGGCCCCTTTAAATCAGGTTTTATAAGTGTAAGTTTATGTTTGGATTAAATGTCATAATGCCAGAATTTAATTCCATAATTCCATAATATTATTTATGTTCCTACTGCATGAGTGCAAACTTTAAACAGTCGTTAAATACATTCAATATCTTTTGAAAATCTATAGCATCCATTACAGATTATACCCTGTTCAACAGGCAAATTCCTTATTGTCTTCTAAGCAAGCAATATCCAACAAAACACCTTCATTTCTTGGGTAGTTAAGGATATCCATAAGCACATAAAAATAAGGTTGAAAATTATTCTAGTCCGGGGCTCTTTAATCACAAGGAATAAAAACCTTAACCTTGTTTATTTGAGTGGACATTATTACAAAGAAACAAAGTAATTTTTAGATATTATAGTCAGACTTCAAATATATTCTATAAGTCAGACTCTGTCATGTGTTCTGTGCTCTCTCTTCTTTCTATATGGTGTCCATCTCTGGAGACAAGCTTTCTCTATAAGGCTGTTAATTTTGGTCTTGCTTGTGGTCTAGTATTGTAAGGGTTTTTGGCCTGTATCTATTTGATGTTACAGCCTAAGTTCAAATGCCCAACACCCTTTTATTAAATCTGTTTCTGTAACTAAAATTCAAATTTCCTGAAGAAAGAAAAACAGGGGCGCCTGAGTGGCTCAGTCGTTAAGAGTCTGCCTTCGGCTCAGGTCATGACCCCAGGGTCCTGGGATCGAGCCCCACATCGGGCTCCCTGCTCTACGGGAAGCTTGCTTCTCCCTTTCCCACTCCCCCTGCTTGTGTTCCCTCTCTCGCTGTGTCTCTTTCTGTCAAATAAATAAAAAAAATCTTAAAAAAAAAAAAGGAAAATCAGATCATCCCACTTTGGGTCTGGTTGATGGCCCTGGAAAGCACAGAATACATGGCATGCAAGCCTAGCTCTTGTGGTTTGTGATTCTGTCAAATAATCTAAGAATAGAAGTGCATGCGGAAAGGAAATAATAGACATCTTCAATATAACTATAAAACTAGAATATGGAAATTATCAGCAGCTATACAGCTGCATCCTCCCTTTGTTCTCCAATCCAAATTAGAATATTTTTTCAATGCTAACCTCTCATTTTTACTCAAGGGGCAATTTTGAAACCAAAAAAAAAAGCCAAAATTAAACATATATGTCTGTATGTAAATGTTCTGTATTTGTTTTATTTCGAAGAAACTATGAGCAAAATCTGACAAAAATTGAACCTGATATTTGATCATAGTATACATTCAGATTTCTTTATTTGGAAAACATCCCTCAAAAATGTGCATCTGGATCAACTCCATATTTCTGATGTCTGATTATTAGCAGTGTCTTAAAGGATTTGTAACTTTATTTAGATATACTGTTTTTCTCTCTCACGTTTGTCTACATGTGTCTAAATTTTCTATAGATGTACAGCTAGCAAGTTTATAAAGGGGCATGGAATAACATGGATCTGAAATATATACTGTGTTAGTACTATGGAAGACATGTTCTTTGAAATCCAAAATAATAATTTATCCAGAGTTTCCTAGCTTAGCAATTAGCATTTAACATTCCATAGGCTGCAGGCTGTGTTGAGTGGGTCAGCAGCCTGTTCTTGGCTCTTGGGCAGTGGAGAGGTGTAGAGTGAACCTACCAAAATACTTTATGCTCATTCCCATCCCTCATGTTTACTTCTCATTGCTTATGCTAATTTCTTTGCCTAGAATCTCCACTCTGTTTCTTATTTAAGGCTCACTACAAATTCAAATCCTTCATAAATCCTTCTCACAAACCCTTGCCCACAAGTGTCTCCTCCTTTTTACTTTATCGGTATCACTAATTATCCATAATACCCCCTTTAATATTAGATCATAGAGTATGATTTGTTTCATTACATATAGCTGTCTTTTTCTTTCAACAATTAAGTTTTTCTAAGGATGGATTTTCTCTCTCTCTCTAAATCTCTTTCTCCTCTTATCTCTCATTTCTTTCTCCTTTTTAATTTTGTGCCTTAGGAAGCTAATGATAAAAAATATTCTCTGTGCATGCACTATGTGCCATAAATGTGCTAAGTAATTTATATGATTTATCACAGAATATATGTTGAAAAGTCACCAAATTAAGTTGAATTTAGTTGAAAATGATGTATCAAGTATTTCCTGAAAACAGATGGAATTTTCTTCTAACTATATATTATGGACTGAGTTGTATACACTCAAAATCATTGATTGAAGCTTTACTCTTCAACTTGACTGTATTTGGAAATAGAACATTTAATGAGGTAATTAAGGCTAAATGAGGTCAAAGCATGGGGACTAATCCAATAGGATTAGTGTCCTTATAAGATGGGAGACACCAAGAGTGCATGCACACAAGAGTGCATGTGTAGAGGACACAGAGAGAAGATGAGCACCTGCAAGTCAAGGAGACAGGCCTCTGGAGAAACCAAACCTACTGATATCTTGATTTCAGACTTCTAGCCTCCAGAACTATAAGAAACATACATTTCTGTTGTTTAAGCCTTCCAGTCTGGGTTATTTTCTTATGTAGCCCTAGGTGACTAATACACAATGCTAAAGATAAGTAATTATACAAAAAGCCAGCTATTCCTAGTATTTTTAGATAGGTAATCTTTCACTCTCTTGGATGAAGTTAAAGTTTTATTTAATATAATCATTCTTAATGTTATTTCAAGAGCACATTGGAATGCCCACCTATCTCTGACACATAGCTTATCATTGTGTAGAAAAAAGCAAAATATCTGTTGATTTCAGTAGAAAGGAAATGAGCATAAGAGCTGAAGGTATGAGTCTTCCATATACACTTATATTCAAGCTCAGACACAAATAGTTTTTTGATAGTTTTTTTTATATTCAGTACAAAATATAAGTTGAATAACATTAGAGTTGTGACAACAGTATGAGCCATTTCTGCACCACCAGAGAGAATCTGCCTGTCCCTTTGTTGAATAATAAGCTTTTGGACTGGACTGTCCACCTCAGGGCTTCCTTGTCAGGTTGTTGAATGTTTTTGTCAAGTCTTTGCATTACTTAAATTCATTATATGTTGATAAAAAATTTCTTTAAGTAACCCTGTTCATATTAAAAAGGAAAAAATATCCTGCAAACAAAAAGATAAAGTAGATGACTCTTATAAAGGTCTGGGCATTTGAGCTCTAAAAATTACTTATGTGTATATTATATACATGAATACATATTCACATATCACATGTATTGCATAATTAGATTAATAACACAGGACCACATAAATTCCACCTAGATTGACTACTTTGACAAAATTGATCAAAGAAACAAACTGCAATTCAATCAAATAATGATATAGGCAGGGAAATAGGGAAACAGAGACAGAGAGATATTTTAATTTAATTCATTACTAAATTCAGTTGAAAAGTGTGAACTGATGGCATATGTAGATATGCCTTCTATACAGTAGTTTGGAGGGCTATTGTTGTCCTTTAGTAGGGATATGATATATATAGTTGTCGTTCACCCCTCCACCAAGGTAGCATAACCTTGCCACTTTTCTGCTGAGTTTCTAAGTTATAGAAGTTGTTTGGTGATAGTCACACCTCCTCTATGAGGTGCTGTATTTGAAGATTGCATTGTCCTTCAACATGACTAAAAATATTGGACAGTGATTGAATGTCGTCTAGTGCTTATTAATATGCATGTTGTCATTTGTCATCTCAGTCATCACTGACACTTTGTCATTTATGTTACTGTAAGCATTATATCGACTGAGTTGCTAGATTTCAGACCTTCTCTTGCTTGCAAACTCATCAAAAATACAGATTACCATCTTCAAGAAACCATGTTAATATAAAAAGATGGGTTTAAGATTGTTTTACTCCTTTCATCTTTTAATACAATACAGAAGAGAACTACCAAAGTTATAAAAGAAAAAAAATGCATGACATAATTTGAACTTTTTGTCTTTTTAATGGATTGTGTCTAAGTGTACTGATTACCAAATGAAAAGTTGGAATCTTAAAGGTAACTAAATAATTCTTTTAAAATAAGATGGTACTTCTAAGTCAAAGAGCTTTTATATCTGTTGTTCCATTTTATGATCATAATATCTTTTGAATTATGATGGGTAAGTATTACCATCTCTTTTTTGGTAGGGAAACTGAGGCTCAAATGTTTTTAATGATTTGTCTAAGGACACAGTTTTTAAATGTGGGGATTGACAATAGATCCCAGATCCTTGTATCTTCCATGTAATGTTTCCCATCAATGTGTTTTTTTCAACTAAATCTTATTTCAAAGACTTATTTCAAAGCATTCTTCTTTGAGATTCTTAACATTTGAGATTATGCAACAGGCTTTTATGTCATCTGCTCAATATGCCATGCCATCCTTTTCCTTCCTAAGAGCACTGATTTTTGTTGTGGTTATCCACTTGCCAGCATATAATCATGTGTTTAAAGGGAAGCTGCCTGATTTCTACCTGCAGATGGTGGATAAAATTTGGATCAATTCACTCATGGTAATTGCATCTTTCTTTCCAGTGACTGGGTTAAGAATATCCATGTGACCAATGATATATGAATGAGTTCTCTGAGGGTTTTTTGGGAACGTTTTCTTCACTCCTAAGAAGAGGACACATGAAAACATTTCATGTGGATGTTTGGAACACATTTTCATGTGGATATTGTCATATCATGATGGATGTTGAGAATTTCTATAGCTATCTTAATATGCAACTGGGAATGAAAACAACATCTGAAGGAGCTCAAACTCAAAAATAAGAGAGAAGTAAAAGTAGAACCCTCACATAAAACTCCTGTAGTCTGCCTTATTTTTAAATCTTATAGGACAACACATTTTTTTTTATAATTAAAGCTGGTTTGAGTAAAGGTTTTCTGTTATTTTCATTCAAAACATACTGATACATAAAAACTCTACCCAAGGGTATTTTGCTAAATAACAACATAAGTAATTATTTAGTGTTGCATGTATTGTTTTGAAACATCACTAAAGAATTGCAGTAGGAATCATAGAAGGTACGTAGAAAGATGATCAGAGAAAATAATATACTCTAACATTGCCAAAAGTATGCTCCATTGAGCATGTTTTACATGGGAGTTAGGGATAGATAAAAGGAGGAGGAAGTTTCCATATAAGACACAATTTAGGAAAAGAAGTGGGTTAAAATGTCTTAACATGTTCCTTTACTGAGTATATCCACAACCACGTTATTGCACATCACATATCTCCAATAAAAGTCTTAGCTTGGAGTATTTTTTCAACTTATAACCACAGGATATTGTGTGTATAATGTTATGGGATGTTGTTCTCGGAAACATATTTTAGGAGAAAATGACAAACTAAAATTCAGAATGGATATGAGACTGTTCAGCATTTTCAGACCACTAAGTGGCATATTTGAAATTTAACACACTGTACTGCTGATTTTCTAGCTAATACTATTTCAGTCACATCATTAAGCCTTTTCTTTAAGCAACCAAATAAAATATGGTCCCTACTCAAATATAGTTTTAACTATACATATTTGATGGTAGTGATGGAATTTTAGAGAGTATTCTTTTTTTTAAAAGATTTTATTTATTTATTTGACACAGAGAGAGAGAGAGAATACAAGCAGGGGGAGCAGCAGAGGGAGAGAGAAGCAGGCTCCCCACTGAGCAGAGAGCCTGATGTGGGGCTCGATCCCAGGACCCAAGGATCATGACCTGAGCTGAAGGCAAATGCTTAACCGACTGAGCCACCCAGGTGCCCCAATTTAGAGAGCATTCTAACATAAAAAGCAAATATTTTAAGAACAGGGGCAGAGAAACACACCAAAAAGGATACAGATTTGAAGTCATACAGACCTGGGTAATTATATCAGATGAAGTATAATTTAAGTCAAAACAATCACAAGAGACAAAAAGAAACATTAGTAATCAATGAATAAATCAATTTAAAACAAAGATAAAATAAATTTAAATAAATATGACCCCAACATCAGAGGACCTAAATACATAAAAAAATATTAGGAGAACTAAAGGGAGAGATAGACAGCAATACAATGTTAGTAGACGAGTTCTGTACTCCATTTTTAACAATGAATAGATTATCCAAACAGAAAAACAATAAGGTAACAATGGACTTGAACAACATTATAGACCAAATAACCTAACAAACATATGTGGAATACCCCACCTAAAGGAAAGAGAATATACATTCTTCTCAAGGGTACATGAAACATTCTCTAAAATGGATTACATGTTTGGCCACAAAGCAAGAAGATTTGAATATCAAGTACCTTTTCTGACCAAATGATATGAAACTAGAAATTAATAGCAGAATGGCACTTGAAAAATTCAAAAATAGGGGCACCTGGGTGGCTCAGCTGGTTAAGAATCTGCCTTCAGCTCAGGTCATGATCCCAGAGTCCTGGGATGGAGCCCCGTATCAGGCTCCCTGCCCAACAGGAGAGTCTGATTCTCCCTCTCCCTCTGCCCCTGCTCCTGTACTCTCTCTCTCGCTCACTCTGTCTCTCAAATAAATAAATAAAAATCTTTAAAAAAATTAAAAAAAATCAAAAACATATTGAAATTAAACAATGCACACCTAAAAAACCAATGGGCCAAAGAAAGAATAAATTAAAAAGAAATCATAAGGGTGCCTGGGTGTCTCAGTCAGTTAAGTGTCAGACTCTTGGTTTCAGCTGAGTTAATTATCTTGGGATACTGGGATGGAGCCCTGCTGGTACCATACTCTTTTGATTACTATAGCTTTGTAAAATAACTTGAAATCCAGAATTGTGATTCCCCCAGCTTTGCTTTTTTTTTTTTTTTTTTTGCTTTGGTTATTTGGGGTCTTTTGCCATTCCATACAAAATTTATGTGAAAAATGTTGTTGGTATTTTGATAGGGATTTCATTAAATGTGTAATTTGCTTTGGGTAGTATAACATTTTAACAATATTTGTTCTTCCAATCCATGAGTATGAAAGGTCTTTCCTTTTTTATGTGTGTTATCTTCAATTTATTTCATCAGTGTTTTATAGCTTTCAGAGTACAGCTGTTCACCTCTTTGGTTAAGTTTATTCCTAGATTTTTTTTTTCTTTTGGTGCAATTGTAAATGGAATTGGTTCCTTAATTTATCTTTCTGCTCCTTCATTATTGGTGTATAGAAATGCAACACATTTCTGTACATTTATTTTGTATCCTGCAACTTTACTGAATTCACATATCAGTTCTAGCAGTTTTTTGGTGGAGTCTTTAGGGTTTTCTATATATAGTATCATGTTATCTACAAATAGTGAAAGTTTTACTTCTTCCTTACCAATTTGGAGGTCTTCTATTTCTCTTTGTTGCCTAATTGCTGTGGATAGGACTTCCACTACTGTGTTGAATAGAAGTGGTGAGAGTGGATATCCATGTCTTGCTTCTGACCTTAGGGGGAAAGATTGCAGTTCTTCTCCATTGAGGACGATGTTAACTGTGGGTTTCTCATATATGGTCTTTATTATGTTGAAGTATTTTCCCTCTAAAAGCTTCCCTCTAAACTTTTGTTGAAGGGATGTTGTATTTTGTCAAATGCTTTTTCTGCATCTATTGGAATGATCATATGGTTCTTATCCTTTCTATTATTGATGTGATGTGTCACATTGATTGATTTGCAAATATTAAACCACACCTGCAACCCAAGAATAAATCCCACTTGATCATGGTGAAAGATTTTTTTTAATCTATTGTTGGATTTGGTTTGCTAGTATTATATTGAGGATTTCTGCATCTATGTTCATTGGGGATATTGACCAGTAGTTTTCTTTTTTAGTGGAGTCTTTATCTGGTTTTTGTATCAGTGTAATGCTGGCCTCATAGAATTAATTTGGAAGTTTTATTTCCATTTCTATTTTTTTGGAATAGTTTGAGAAGTATAGGTATTAGCTTTTCTTCAAATGTTTGGTAGAATTCACCTATGAAGTCATCTGGTCCTGAACTTTTGCTGGGAGTTTTCTGATTACTGATTCAATTTCTTTGCTGGTTATTGGTCTGTTCAAATTTTCCATTTCTTTCTTTTTCAAGTTTGCTAGTTTGTATGTTTCTAGGAATTTATCCATTTCTTCTAGGTTGTACAATTTGTTGGTATATAGTTTTCATAATATTCCCTTATAATTGTATTTCTGTAGTGTTGGTTGTTATTTGCCCTCTCCCTTTTGTGATTTTATATGAGTTCTTACTCTTTTCCTTGTTAAGTCTGGCTAGAGGTTTATTAATTTTATTGATTTTTTTCAAAGAACCAGCTCCTGATTTAATTGATCTACTGTTTTTTGGGTTTTTTTTTGTTTGTTTGTTTCCATATCATTTAATTCTACTCTATTCCTTATTATTTCCTTTCTTCTGTTGGTTTTAGGTTTTGTTTGTTGTTCTTTTTCTAGCTCCTTTAGGTATAAGGTTAGGTTATTTATTTGAGATTTTTCTTGCTTCTTAAGGTAGGCCTGTATTGCTATAAACTTCCCTCTTAGAACCACTTTTGCTGCATCCCAATGGATTTGGGCCACTGTGTTTTTATTTTTGTTTGTTTCCATGTACTTTTTCATCTCTTCTTTTCTTTCTTGGTTGACCTATTCATTGTTTAGTAGCATGTTATTTACCCTCTATGTATTTGTGGTCTTTCTAGATTATTTCTTATGCTCAACTTCTAGTTTCATGGCATTGTCAGAAAATGTGCCAGACTTAACTATAGAGAAAAAACTGATGGTTACCACAAGGAAGGTGGGTGGCGGGATGGGTAAAATAATTAATGGGGATTAAGGAGTGAACTTCCTGTGATGAGCACTGGTGTTGTATAGAAGTGTTGAATCAATATATTGTACACCTGAAACTAATATTACACTGTATGTTAACAAATGGGAATTTAAATAAAAAAAAAAACCTAAAAATGTGCATAGTACGACTTTGATCCTGAATTTGTGGATTCTGGTTTTGTGGCCTAATATGAGATTTATTCTGGAGAATGTTCCGTGTGCACTTGAAAAGAATGTATATTTTGCTGTTTTAGGATGGAATGTTCTGAATATATCTGTTAATTCCATCTGTTCCAGTGTCATTCAATGCCATTGTCTCCTTATTGATTTTCTGTTTAGATGATCTGTCCTTTGATATAAGAGGGGTGTTAAAGTGTCCTTTATTATTGTATTATTATCAATTCGTTATTTTTGTTATTAACCATTTTGTGTGTTTGGGTGCTCCTGTGTTGGGTGCATAAATATTTACAATTGTTAGTATATCTTTTTGATAGATTATCACCATTATTATTACATAGTGTTCCTCTTTGTCTCTTACAGTCTTTGTTCTAAAGTCTACTTAGTCTGATATAGGTATGGCTACTCTGGCATTTTTTTTGAAATCCATTCACATGATAGATGTTTTTCCATTCCCTTATTTTAGGTCTAAAATGAGTTTTCTGTAGACAGCATATAGATGGATCTTGTTTTTTTTAATCCATTCTGTCACCCTATGTCTTTTGATTGTAGTGTTTAGTCCATTTATATTCAAAGTAATTACTGAGAGATATATATTTATTGCCATTTTATTATTTGTTTTGTGGTTGTTTCTGAAGATTTTCTCTGATTCTTTCTTGTCTTTCATGGTTTGCTGAATTTCTTTAGTGATTTCTTTTTCAGTCTTTGTATATTTATTAATAGTTTTTGATATATTGTTATCATTAGGTTTGCATATAATCTTTTCTGAATATAGCAGTCTATATTAAATTGATGCTTGTTTAAGTTTGAACCCATTCTTTACTCCTGTCCTCCCCATGTTTTAGGTATATGTTGTCATATTTACATTGTCTTATTTTGTGAGATTCTTGATCAATTTTTTTATATAAATATTCATTTTTACTGCTTTTGTGTTTTCTACCATTATACTGTCACTTTTGGTCTCTCCTTTCCACTCAAAGAGTCCCCTTTAATATTTCTGTCAGGGCTGGTTCAGTGGTCAGGAACTCCTTTAGTTTTTGTTTGGGAAACTCTTTATCTCTCCTTCTATTGAATGATAGCCTTGCTAGGCAGAGTATTCTTGGCTGCAGATTTTTCCCATTCAGGAATTTGAACAGATCATGACACTCCCTTCTAGCCTGGAAAGTTTCTGCTAAAAAATTGCCTGCCCCTTATGGATTTTCCCTTGTAAGTTACTGTCTTCTTTTGTCTTGTTGCAATTAAAATGTTTTCTTTATCACTATATTTTGCAAATTTAATTACAATATGTTGTGGTGTGGATCTGCTTTTATTGATTTTGATGGGGATTCTCTATGCTTCCTGGATCTGGATATCTGCTTCTTTCCCCAGATTAGGAGAGATTTCAGCTATTATTTTTTCAAATAAGTTTTCTGCCCCCTTTTCTCTTCTTCTGGCACTCCTATAATGGAAAGGTTAGTACATTTGATGATGTCACTGAGTTCCCTAGTTCTATTATCATTTTGTGCAATTCTTTTTTTTCTCTTTTGTTCAGATTGATGACTTTCCATTACTGTGTCTTCTAGGTCAGTAGTTTGTTCCTCCGCTTCCTCCAGCCTGCTGTTCATTCCATCAAGCAAGTTTCTCATTTCGTTTATTGAGCCCTTTATCTCTGCTATGTTATTCTTTATCTTTTTGTTAAGGGTCTCACTCATGTCTTCCACTCTGTTCTCAAGTTCAGCGAATATCCTCATAATCATTGTCTTAAATACTCCATCAGACATGTTACTTATATTTGTGTCACTTAGATCTCCAACCATGGCCATGTCCTTTTCTTTCATTTGAGACACATTTCTCTGTCTTCTCAGTTTGTCTAAGTCTCTGTGCCTGCTTCCGTGTGTTAGGAAAGTTAGCTACATCTCTTATTCTCGAGGGTACTGGCCTCATGAAGAAGAGGTCCTGTAGTGACCTGCTATGTAGTGTCCCTGTTCCCCAGGGCCTGGCACTTCTGGGAGTGTCTCCAATGTGTGCTGTGTGTTCTCTGCTGTTTTGTCCTGGTCACTTTATCCCATAGGCCAGTCAACCACAGAGGTTCTCTTTGCCTGTTGTGGGCAGTATTTGGCCCCTGTCCTGAATGTGGTGTGTTTTAACTAGTTATGCTATTGTCTGTTTTTGAAATGATACCTCTTGCCACTGGCACTGGAACTGAGGTTTCACCAAACTCCTGGGTCAGGAGACATGGTGTGAGCAGGTGTTTGGGATGGTTTTCCGAGGAAGGGGGCCTGCCTTGCTGGGACTGAGGTAAGTGTGGCTGGGAATGGCAGTTCCACCAGAGTATGGGGATGTCAGCTTGATGTAAGCAAGTTAGGTAGCCAGTGAAGTTGCTGTGCTTGTTCTCACAGGTGACCCTCTTCTTACACTGAGGGGCAGGGGAGGGAAATGACACTTGCCATCTTCCATGAAGGCTGCCTCTCTGGGACATGCTCCCAGATGAGCAAATAACCTCCCAATTGTGTGTTCCAGACACTCTTCAGATTGCTGTTTTTGCCCTATATGTCTGGGGGCTGTTTACCCAGCCTTCTCTCTAAGAGCAGCACAATGCCTTCTAGGCTGTATTCTAGCCAAGCTTGTTTACCTTTAAAACTCTAGGCATTCAGCCCCACTGATTGTAAGAACTCATGAAATTCTTCCCCTCTTGCTTTCCAAGCCAATTATTATGAGGATTCATTTTCCCCATGTGCTTCCTGTATGCTAGTCTGTCACCCTTCTCTGAGACTGTAGCTCCCTCCCCACCACAGCAGCCATGATCTGTTTCTCTCCCAAACTGTGTCTTCATACTTCCTACATTCTTTAATGTGGTATCTTCTGTATCTTTAGTTGTGTTTTTTCTTTTTTTTCCTGCCAGTCTTCAGGTCGATTTTTGGGGTTATTTAGGATGGTTTGATGGTTATCTAGTTGTGTGCATGGGAAGCAGCAAGCCTCAGATCCTTCTACTTCATTGCCATCTTCTAACTTTTTTTCTGAGATTTTATCTTGCTCTTTAATTTGGAACATATTCTTTCATTTCTTCATTTTCCTTGCCTCTCTCTGTTGGTTTCTATACTGTAGATGAAACAACCACCACTCCCAATCTTGAAGGAGTAGTTTTGTATAGGAAATTAAACTTTTTGTGCAGCCATCTCTCTACTCTTGGTTATAACTCAACTTCTGTGCTTGACCAAGCAACCTATTATATTTTTGATAGTTCCTGGTAGCTGAGGATGTGTCAAGACCTTTCAGTGTTCTGAAGAGAAGGATTACAGCACCTAAGTTCAGGCTGACTAGAAGCCAGACCTTCAGGCAACAGCTTCTAAAAATATACAAATATATACAATCCTGAGGGGCTGCAAGTGTCACCAGAGCCAGGCAATGTGGAGGTATTCCCTGTGTGTCAGTCACAAAAATATGGGGCTCCATAGGGTGTATAAACTTCTTTATGAGAGATACTGGCAAGCTGAAGCAAGACAGAAGAAGAACAACATGGTGAAAGAACACCAAACACATTCTACATTCCTTGAGAGCAGCTCCACAGGCCACTAAATGTGTGCCAAACCTAAAGCCTTCCCCTCAGTCCAATTCTCTAGAACAAGCAAAGTGGCCTTTACAGAAAGACTGAGGGGACAGCAGAGTGTGCCTCAGCCCACTATTTATTTAGTGTCTTAGGAGTGGTGGCATTCCATGGGCCTTCCCTCTGATTATCACAACCCTGTGAGACCCAGGAGTGCAAGCCCTTTTGACCACCAGAGTCAGGTGACCAAGGGGTGTCCACTACAAAAACTGGGCACCAGACATGAAAAGCTCCCCTCCAGAAGACAGTATTTTCTCTGGAGCATGTCAGGGGGTGACCACAAAGCATCCACTCCTCAAGTTCTCTGCTCCTAGAGGTGTGTTTAATTAGAAGCCTTCCCCCAGACAGCAGTCATAATAATAAGCTAATAGACCTCCTTCATAGAAGGAGGAAGCCCCAGAGTCTATTGCCTCTTGCTGTGCTCTGGGGGTGGTAGCTATTTAAGAACTCTTTCCCTGTTAGTTACAGTCCTATGGGGCTCACAAGCATAAACCCCACTGGCCATCAGGCACTGCAATGTAGAGGTGTTCTCTGGTGGCAGTCACAAAAATCAGGGCACTGGACAAGGGTATGAGTTCTTTTCTAGGTGACACTTATTATTACAGTCCCCATGAGACCATAAATGCAAGCTCCCTTAACCTCCATAACCAGATGATCAAGGGGCATTCCCTGGGTTGTAGCCACAAAGACTGGGTCACTAGATGAGTGTAAAAGTTCCCTTCTGGGAGATAGTGGTACTCTAGAGCATGGCAAAGTGAGAGTGCAAAGATGGCACCTATTAGTCTTCACCCCTAGAGAGTGTTCTGGCAGGCTTCTAAATGTGTACATTAAATTAAATGCTTGCCCCTCAGGCCTATGTTTTAATATAAGCAAGTGACTCCTTCATCTTAAGTCTGGGCATGATCAGCTGCCTCTGAGCTGGGCTCTGGGTAACTGAGTCTGAGCATGCCAGCCATTTAAGAGGCATTTCTCAAACAGCTACCATTTTGTTAGTCTCAGGATATAAGCCCTGGTAGTTTTTAAAATTTTTAAATATTTTCAGAACTTGTCTCTCAAGTGCATGTCATAAAAGTTGGGACACCTGACATGGGGTTTGAATCCTTACTCCTCAGGAAGAGGTTGTGCGTTTTGATTCCTCCCTAGTTGTGGGTTATCTGACCAGGGTTGAGGCTTATGGAAAGATTGTGTCCCAGCCTCTCCTATCCATTTTTATGTGGTTTTCTTCTTATTTGCTCAATGTGTAGTCACCACTTAGATAGCCTTTAGGTTTTTATAGAGGAAATTATTCCATATGATGCTGTAGACTCAATGTGGCCATGGGAAGAGGTGAGTTTAGAATCTCCCTGTGTCATTATCTTAACCAGAATCCTGAGCTATGTTCAGACAGTTTTTTTATATATAAAATCTTAATAAATCCCCTCATAAATTCTTAGAGCTAATAAAAAAGTTCAACAAACTTTCAGGATATACAATCAATAAACAAAAATCAGCTGTATCTCTAACACATGAAATGCACAATCTCAAAATTAAAAAAAAAACATTTTATTTACAATAGCTTCAGAGGGATAAAATAGGACTAAACTTAACAAAAAAAGTTCAAAACCCATTTCCTGAAAACCATAAAACATTGTTGAAAGAAATTAAAGGAGATCTAAATAATTGGAAAGATATCCCATATTTACGTATCAGCAGATTTAATATTGTTAACATGGCAATACTCCCTAAATTTATCTATCAACAAAATCCACATAAAAATCCCAGGTGGACTTTTTGCAGAAATTGACAAATTTGTCCATTAATTCATGTAGAAATTTAAGGGTCCAAGAATAGAAAAACAATCATGAAAAATAAAAACAACATTGAAAGATTCACATTTCCCAGGGCTGCTGGGTGGCTCAGTCAGTTTAGCGTCTGCCTTCTGCTCGGGTCATGATCCTGGGATCCTGGGATCGAGTCCTGCATCAGGCTCCCTGCTCCACGGGGAGTCTGCTTCTCCCTCTGTCTCTGCCATTCTCCCTCTCTCTCTCTGTCTCTGTCTCTCATAAATAAATAAAATATTTAAAAAAAAAGAAAGATTCACATTTCCTAATTTCAAACCTTTACAAAATAATAGTAACTAAGGCAGTGTAGTTCTCAGATTTTTTTCATAGAATATGGATAGATATATAGATACATGGAATGGAATTGAGAGTCCAGAAATAAACCCATGTATCTATGGCCAATTATTTTAGTTTGTTTTCAATCACTTTATGAGATATGATTGACATGTAAAAGTCATACATATTTACTACTTGATGAGTTTAGGGATTCATGAAATTATCACCATTAGGGTCATAGATATATCTATCATCTCTTAAAGTTTCTTCCTGTCCATTACTATTATTATTATTATTATTACTATTATTATTATTTGTGTGTGAGTGTATGGTAAGAAAACATAAGTTCTAACCTAATCAAATTTTAAGTATACAATACTGTATTGTTAGCTCTAGGCACTATGCTGTATAGTAGATCATAAGAACTTGTTTATCTTGCATAAGCAAATATAGTCAATTCATTTTAAACAAGGATGCCAAGACAATTCAATTGGGGAAAAAAATTAAAGCATTTTGTAAAATTTGTAACAAATGGTGATGGGATAACTGTATATTTACTTGCAAAAGAATACAGATGAAAGTCTACTCCACACCATATATAATAATTAATTCAAAATTAATCAAAGGCCTAAATTCCTAGAATGAAACATGAAAATCTGCATGAACTTGGATTAGGCAATGAATCCTTAAATATGACACCAGAAGCATTGGCAACAAAGAAAAAAAAAAAGATAAATTGGATTTATCAAAATTAAAACATTCCTTGTCTCAAAGAATATCATCAAGAATGTGAAATGGGCACACTTCAACCAAATAACAAAAAGTTTGCCAACCACATATGTGATAATGGACTTATATTTAGATTATATAAAAGGATGTTCAGAAGACTATTATAAAAAGATTAATAACCCAACTATTAAATGAGCAAAGGGCATTCATAGACATTTCTCCAAAGGAGCAATACAAATGGCCAATAAGTGTAAAAAAATGCTCAATGTCATTAGTCAGCAGGAAAATCCTAATAGAAAACACATAATACCACTTCACACACACTAGGATGGCTATGTTGAAAAAGATAAGTGTTAGGGAGGGATGGAACCTTCATACAATGTTAATGGGAATGTACAGTGATTCAAGCACTTTGTAAACCAGTCTGGTCTGGAAGTTTCTGGAAATGTCAACTTCAGTGTCCACTAGCTGATAATGGGTAAATACAATGCAGTCTATCCATATAATAGGATATTAGTCAGCAATAAAAAGAAATGAAGTACAGATACATGCTTCAACATGGACGAAACTTGAAAACAATGTTAAGTGAAAGAAGCCAGTCACAAAATATCACATAGTATACATTATCACTTTTATCATATGTCAAGTATATGTAAATCTATAGAAAGTAGATTAGTGGTTTCCTAGGGCTGGGGTTGGGAGGACTAGGGAGAAATAAGAGTGATTGTTAATGGGTAAGGGGTTTCTCTTAGCAGTTATGGAAATATTCTAACTTGATTGTGGTAATGATTGTTCAATTCTATGAATATACTACAATCCATTGAATTATACACTTTAAAAAGATGGAGTATATGATATATAGGATACATAAAAATAAAGCTATTATAAATAATTAAAACAGAGATTTAAGGGGAAAAACATCAACAAATCCACAATGATCAATTCAAGTATTAGCTTTCCTAACAATCCGCACAGTATTTGGTTTGTACCCAAGAATGTCAGTGTTGAAAGAAACTTTAGTGATAATATATTCCAATCATTTATTTTATAGAAGGGGACTTGAGGCAAAGAGATGAAAAATATTTGTTTGAAACTGCAGAACTTGCCAAAGATTAAAAGGCATAATATACAGGAAGTGTTTACAAAAAGAAAAAAAAAAAAAAAACCAAAACAACAGCTCGGTGTGAGAAGCTCAGCTCTGAAGAGTATATAGCACAGTTCAATAAATACTTATCAATACTTACAGGTGTTATATGTTCTACTATTTGCTGGGGTATAGAAATGAATATTGTATAATCTTTGTTCCCATGAAGTACAATGTCAAATTGGGGAATTCAGGGTGGCTGTTTAGCTCATTTTAAGTGTCTGTTTTAGCCAATTTAGGCTACTATAACAAATTTCCAAAGACTGAATGTCTTAAACAACATACACTTGTTTCTCAGAGTTCTGGAGACTGGAAGTCTGAGATCAGGGTGTCAGCATGGTCAGGTTCTTAATAAGTGCCCTCTTCCTGGTGTACAGAGTATTGTCTTTTTGCTGTGTCCTTGCATGGTAGAAAGAGCTAGCTTGCTCTCTGACCTCTTCTTATAAGGGCATTAATCCCTTTCATGAGAGCTCCACACTCTCAAACTAATCACTTCCCAAAGGCCCACCTTTAAATACCATTACATTCAGATTAGGCTTTCAACATATAAATTTTGGAGGGAAGCATTCAGTCCATTGCAGTGCTTGTCAGACAATCAAAAGGAGATACCAACTATATCTGAATCTTTAGGGAAATTTGCCATGGGAAATAGATATTTGTCTCTCATTAGCATAAAGCTAGTAAATAAAATAGTAGAAAAGAGAGGGTGCAATGAAGAAGAGCATTTAAAATGAGAAGATGACAAAGCACATAATTGTGGAGAATGTCAATATTTTTGGGTCAAGCAGCATATAGATGTACTACAATGATTCTTCACACAGAAATACTATTAAAAAAAACTGTAGACACAAAAGGGTTAGTCTGAAAAATAAATGCATGTAATGTAATACTTGTACCAAATGTGTCAGAAAGGTAAATCTTAAAATAAAATTATCTTTAAAAAGGACCAATTGATATCACTAGATCTTTGGGGCCCATACTGCATCTGTAGCCAGTGAGTAAGACCAATTTTGACAAGGAGAATGCAGAATTAAACAAAACCTTAAGGACATTAAAATGTTATGTTGATAAGACTCAGATAAATAAGTAGAGAATGTCTTTAATGAATCTTAGGAGTGTGTAACTTTGAGACCTTCAGTTACTTGTGAAACTATTGTAATTTTCTGACAAGAAAAAAAGCAAACAAAACATTTATTAGATTATGACCATAGACATATCTTTACACTTACTCTCTCGGAATCAACTTCTGTTCCTAGGTTTCCCAGCAATCAGTTATCTGGCTATAAACAAGATTTTTATCTATTTATATTTGGTGTATATTTTGGTAGATTGATAAATTCATAGTATGTTATCCATTCTGAATACCTATGTGTACACTGTAATTTTTAGTAAAGGTTTAAGAGCAGTTAAATATTTTAGAATATTTTAAAAATTTTAATTTTAGAATACTTTAAGCTGGATGATCAGATGAACACTAAGCTTTTTATCCCCATGAATATAGGTTAAATTATTTAATATAAGTAGCATTTAAAACATAAGTAAAACAACTTTTCAGTGTCCTTGACTATTTATTAAAGAGTAAGCTACCCCCCTGCTCCCCACTATTTAATATGTTTAAATTCCATTTTAATCATTGAGCATTTTTCACCTCATAATCATCTACTTAGATTTACACTCTGTCTACAGACAATATTCTGGGAAATAATTCTAAAAGTACATTTGAATGTTCAAGAACGAAGTCAGTTGCTTTAAAGATCTATTTGAAAATTGCTACATTTATTTAGAGCCTTATGTGTCAGGAACTGTACTGGCCAATCATCCTCATTTATGAGAAAAAGATAGATTATAGGTATTCTTTCTTTTTTAAATTTTTAAATGCATAATCAAAATCAACTAAATATTTTAAATGATTTGTATTTCACAGTGATATACCTAAGTCTGTGATGCTCCAGATCCATAGTAGAGAGTCCTGGTTTAAAGTCTTTAGAATGGGGGCGCCTGGGTGGCTCAGTCGTTAAGCGTCTGCCTTCGGCTCAGGTCATGATCCCAGGGTCCTGGGATTGAGCCCAGCATCGGGCTCCCTGCTCGGCAGGAAGCCTGCTTCTCCCTCTTCCACTCCCCCTGCTTGTGTTCCTTCTCTTGCTTTGTCTCTCTCTGTCAAATAAATAAATAAAATCTTTAAAAAAAAATAAAATAAAGTCTTTAGAACGTAACTTTCTATAGTTAAAATCCAGGGAATTGCTTTATTGCTAAATCACCTTAATTTTACTGTTTTGGTTCTCTAGTTTGTTACATTGTTAACCAAATAATGCAATAAAATAGTGGAAGTTCATTACTGTGTCCTATAAATAAGATAAAATGTGAAATAAAGCAATAAGAATGATCAATGGAAAATAATTTAATTATGAATGCCAGTATACTTTAACTATTTAGGCAACACACATTTGAAAAGCAAGTAGCTTTTCAAAAAGATATATGATTGCATGCACTTGGGGAAAAAGTTTTGTACTGAAACTTGAGGCATATTTTTTGGATGAAAAACATATGAAATACCTAATGAAATTTATTGCAGATTTTAATATTAGTACTATTGTTCTGTGAACAAAAATGACTAAATGGTTTCAATTATTTATTTTCCCCTTTTTGGTCTATTAAATAATGTGGGTACACGTAATGTATTTTATTTTTTTTGTTTAAGTTATTTCTCATTTTTTTTTATTTTATTATGTTATGTTAATCACCATACATTACATCATTAGTTTTTGATGTAGTGTTCCATGATTCACTGTTTGCGTATAACACCCAGTGCTCCATTCAGTACTTGCCCTCTTTAATACCCATTACCAGGCTAACCCACCCCCAACCCCCTTCCCCTCTAGAACCCTCAGTTTGTTTCTCAGAGTCTATAGTCTCTCATGGTTCGTCTCCCCCTCCGATTCCCCCCCTTCATTTTTCCCTTCCTGCTATCTTCTTCTTTTTTTTTTTTTTAACATATAATGTATTATCTGTTTCAGAGGTACAGGTCTGTGATTCAGCAGTCTTACACATTTCACAGCGCTCACCATAGCACATACCCTCTCCAATGTCTATCATCCAGCCACCCCATCCCTCCCACCTCCCACCACTCCAGCAACCCTCAGTTTATGTCTGAGATTAAGAATTCCTCATATCAGTGAGATCATATGATACATGTCTCTGATTGACTTATTTAGCTCAGCATAATACCCTCCAGTTCCATCCACATCGTTGCAAATGACAAGATTTCATGTAATGTATTTTAAATTCTACAATTTTGAATGTTTAAACTCACTTGGTGATGTGCAATAGATACAAAACTGTGATATCAGAAATAATTTGAATCATGCTAATTAAGAATATATAAATTTGGACAAAGAAGAGCTGAAGTTAATCTGCCCATAGTTAGATAGATGGAGAGATAGATCGATCTGCCCAATGATTATATAAAAATATATAATATTACATATAACAATGCTATATATATACACGCTATATATATTATATATTATATATATATACACATTTAAAAAATCTTTTTGAATACTATTTGTTCAATGTTTGTATGAAGTAGAGGAAACAGAACAGTTGTTGGGGTGGAGAAGGTAGAAAGTAACATATCAAAAGATTAAATTGTCTTTCAACAAATTTGTTTTAAATAAGTATACATATAAACTTAAAAAGAAACACACAAAAAGCAAGAATTGTTTCAATCATTTTGAGATTTTGACTCTAGAAACAGTAACTCAACAAATGAACAGTCCTATATTTAGTTCCAGATGGTAGGATAAATCTTTTTAGCCTAGAAATAATGAATATGCTAAACAAATTTTTTTTGTTCTTATCTCAAAGTAAATCCTACTAAGAAAACGTGATGGCATAGATCAAATTACTGTTACACACATATACACAAATACACATATATATTAATATGCATAATATATATTATCTGTATTCTCCCTTCCTCTCTCTGCTCTTTTTTCTTTCAGGCTTTCTATTATTTATTTATTTATTTATTTATTTATTTATTTATTTATTTTTTTAAAGATTTTATTTATTTATTTGAGAGAGAATGAGAGAGAGCATATGAGAGGGGTTAGGGTCAGAGGGAGAAGCAGACTCCCTGCTGAGCAGGGAGCCCGATGCGGGACTCGATCCAGGGACTCCAGGATCATGACCTGAGCCGAAGGCAGTCGCTTAACGAACTGAGCCACCCAGGCGCCCCTGGGCTTTCTATTATTTATTAATCACCAATCATGCAGCACTAGTTGTTCAGTTCATAATGTGACAAGAACAGTGGCCTGAAATAGTAAGATTTCTTTACAATTGTCTTTGGAGAACCCAGGATTAAATAATCCTTGGCACAACTATTTGTCTTTGGCTCTCGAATAGAAGAGGGTGTGTTTTCATTTCATTCATGAACTCCTTCCTCCAAATCCCTATCATATTTCCCTTCAACGGAGGCTGGTGTTTATATACTGAATCTATAAGCTAAGATCCTTTTACAAATTGATGAAAAATTATAACTCTTCATCAAAGGAACTATATTTTCAAGTGAAGAGTATAGACATTTAAGAGTATTTATATCTCAAAACATTGATGAAGGATTTGGAGTTTTATGAAGATGTCCTTCCATTTGCTGCTGCAAAATCCTGAAAACTTTTTGTCTACAAACATGCATCTGGTCATCAGATTAAAATGCGGTATATGACAGTAGAGGGAAATGACTTCTTCAAGTTAATATCTAGTTAGAGTTAGAGCTAAACACACATTTCCTGATATCCAAGAACTTTAATGTTGAATGCTTTTCCTTTTATATTGTTCCTTTTTTCTCATTACTAATTCATGCTCTTTAATGACTCAACAAACTCATTTTTTAAATAGCACTTGAAAACATGGAGCAATCTCCATTTTATGCTGAATTAATTTGGGGATCTACATGAGACATTGATTTCAACATATGTTATATATAATTTCTCATCAGTGTTTCCAGCGTCGGATTGGTCAACAATAATTCTTGAGCACTTTTACATGCAAACCTTTGCATCAGTTCTGCAGATAGAATGAAAAAAATATAAATGATAAGATCAGTAACCCCCTGGAACTTGCAATCTAAAAAGATAGTTACCACACATGCAAATGCTTCCATATACTATAGCATTAAAAGGAAAGCCATAAACAAGTGAAAACTATGAATAAGAACCATGAGAGACTATGGACTCTGAGAAACAAACTTAGGGCTCTAGAGGGGAGGGGGTTGGGAGGATGCGTTAGCCTGGTGATGGGTATTAAAGAGGGCACGTATTGAATGGAGCACTAGGTGTTATACGCAAACAATGAATCATGAAACACTACATCAAAAACTAATGATGTAATGTATGGTGATTAACATAACATAATAAGATAAAATTAAAAAAAAGAATGCCCATATTTTATAGAGCTCTCTCATTCAGCTAATACTTTTAAGTTCCTACCATGTTTTAGAAACTGTTAGTACCTGGAAATACAATAGTGAATAAATTGCATATGGCACTTATACCTAAGGAGTTTATAATCCAGAAAAGAACAAACAAAAAATAATCTTTACAGTGTGATAAGAAATAATTCACAATGTTCTGTGACAGCATTAGCACAGGTAGCCAACGCTTTCAGAGAAATCAAAGAAGGCTTTCCACAGAAAAAGTAGTCTACATATAAGCTCCGCCACAAATAATTTTTTTCCAGTCAAAAGTGAGGGGGGAAAGAAGTACATACAAAGTCCTAAAGGCAAGAGAGGAGGAGATAGATATTACTGCAATATAGAGTAAATGTAAGGAATCTGGAGATGATTTTAGATAGAGAAGAAGTAAAATGATGTGCTTAAGTGATTAAATATTGACAGACTTGGGTTTGAAACTGGAATCCAAAACAAACTGAATGTGTATTAACAACCAAAACTTTTTTCCCCGTAAGCCGCAGTTGTTGTTTTTATCTGAAAAATGAAAACAATTTTACTTATCAAATAGTTTTGCAATTTGAGAATTAAGAGAGAGAAATAACATATTAGACTCAAAGAGGAGGCAAATAGTAAGCAGTCAATACAAGATAACTATTATTAAAGGTTTTTCCTCTCAATCACTGGGACTGTGGCCTGCCACATTCCAAAAGAAATCAAGATAACATTTTTTTAAGGTTCTTTGTCTGTACAGTGTTATATTAGTTTCAAGTGTACAGTATAGTGATTCAACAATTCTATACATTACTCAGTTCTCATCATGATAAGTGTACTCTTAATCCTCTTCACCTATTTCACCCATCCCCCCATGTACCTCCCCTCTAGGTAGCTATCAGTTTGTTCTCTGTAGTTAAGAGTCTGTTTTTTGGTTTGTCTCTCTTTTTTTTTCTTTGTTTTGTTTCTTAAATTCCACATGAATGAAATCATATGGTATTTGCATTTTTCTGACTATTCACTTAGCATTAGACTCTCTAGATCCATCCAAGTTGTTGCAAATGGCAAGATTTCATTTTTTATGGCTAAGTAATATTCCACTGTGTGTATAAACACAGGAGTGATTATAACTTTTTGAATTAGTGTTTTTGTATACTTAGGGTAAACACCCAGTAGGGCAATTACTGGATCATAGGATGGTCTTATTTTTTAATTCTTTGAGGAATCTCTTTACTGTTTTCCACAATGGGTGCACTTGTTTGCATTCACACCAATAGTGCACAAGGTTTCCTTTTTCTCTACATTGTTGCCAACACTCACTTCTTGTGTTTTTGATTTAATAATTCTGACAGGTGTAAAGTGATATCTCATGGTGGTTTTGATTTGCATTTCCCTGATGATGAGTGATGTTGAACATCTTTTCATGTGTCTGTTGGCCATCTATATGTCTTCTTTGCAGAAATGTCTGTTCATGTCTTCTGACCATTTTTAATTGGATTATTTAGGTAGTTGTGGTGTTGAGCTTTATAAGTTCTTTATATATGTTGGATACTAGCCCTTTATTGGATATGTCATTTGCAAATATCTTCTCCCATTCAGTAGTTTGCCTTTTAGTTTTGTTGGTAGTTTTCCTTGCTATGCAGAAGGTTTTTATTTTGATGCAGTTCAAACAGTTTGAACTGTTTACTTTTGTTTCCCTTGCCTCAGGAGACATGCCTAGAAATGAGCTGCTATGGCAGATGTAAGAGAAATTACTGCCTGTGTTCTCTTCTAGGATTTTTATGGTTTCAGGTCTCACATTTATGTCCTTAATCCATTTTGAATTTATTTTTGTGTACGGTGTAAGAAAGTGGTCCAGTTTCATTCTTTTGCATGTAGCTGTCCAGTTTTCCTAGCACCATTTGTTGAAGACACTGTCTTTTTCCCATTGCATAGTCTTTCCCCCTTTGTGGAAGTTAGTTGACCATACAGTCATTGGTTTACTTCTGCCTCTCTATTCTGTTCCATTGATTTATATGTTTGTTTTTGTTATTCATTATTATTTTGATTATCACGGTTTTGTAGTATATCTTGAAATCTAGGATTGTGATATCTCCAGTTCTGTTCCTCTTTTTCAAGATTGCTTTGACTATTCAGGGTCTTTTGTAGTTCCATACAAATTTTAAGATTATTTGTTCTAACATAATCTAAAGGTTTTCTAAAAAAAAACTTTCTACTACTTTCTAAATTAATTTTGATAAGTCTTGGTAAAAAATATATATTTCCTATGTATAAGTTTCCCTGATGACACTCTAAAGAAAAAAGGAAATATTTTACCGTCTTAAAATATTCCAAGGCCCCCAAAAGACTTCAAATCATCAGGGAAATGCAAATAAAAACCACAATGGGATATCACCTTACACCTTTCAGAATGACTAAAATAAAAATCACAAGAAACAACAAGTGCTGGCAAGAATGTGGAGAAGAAAGAGACTATTCAAAGGACCAATAAACATCTTAAAAGGTAAAAAAAAAAAAAAAAAGAATGTGGAGAAGAAGGAACCCTCACGCACTGTTGGTGGGAATGCAAACTTAATGCAGCCACTGTGGAAAACAGTAGGGAGATTCCGCAAATAATTAAAAGTAGAAATACCATATGATCCAGTAATTCCACTACTGGATATTTACCTAAAGAAAACAAAAACTCTAATTTGAAAAGATATATGCACTCCTACGTTTTGTTTTTCACAGCATTATTTACAATAGCCAAGTTGGAAGCAACCCAAGTGTCCATTGATAGATGAATGGATAAAGAAGATATAGTATGTGTGTGTATATACACACAATGAAATATTACTTAGCTATTAAAAATCAAATCTTGCCATTTGCAACAATATGGATGGATCTAGAGGGTATAATACTAAGTGAAATAAGTCAAAGACAAATACCATATGATTTCACTCCTATGTGGAATTTAAGAAACAAAACAAATGAAGAAACAAAGAAAAAAGAGACAAACCAAGAAAGAGACTCTTAACTATAGAGAACAAACTGGTGGTTGCCAGAGGGGAGGTGGGTGAGGGGATGGGTGAAATAGGTGAAGGGGATTAAGAAGTGCACTTATCATGATGAACACTGAGTAATGTATAGAATTGTTGAATCATTATATTGTACACCTAAAACTAACACTGAATGTTAATTATACTTGAATAAACAAATTCCATTATACAATTAAAGCAAGCATTCCAGTAAGAAAAAAAGTATTCCAAGAAATTACTAGTTCCCTTGAAATTCTACTATCAGTAAATTCTTCATCCTTCTTGTCTGTATCAATATCAAGAATAAAGATTCTACCACTGGAAGTTTGCTCCGTGATGCTTCTACTCAGTATTGAGTCTGAGACCCATCAGAAGGCTAAACAAATTTAATAAATTAGTAATGAATTATTTGTTGTATTTCTGAGAGGCATTAAGCATCTATCCAGTGAAGAAAAAAAAAGGAACACAAAAGCTTCCACTTTGATCAGCTTAATCATCTATCTCTAAACCATTTGTTTCAAACCAAAGCACAAAACAACTTGTGAGAATCCTTCATAGTTTCATCCATAATATTAGAAGGAAAGCAGTGGGTATCACTCAGGTTAAGAAACAAGAATGACAAAGACAATAACAGAGAAAGATTGCACAATTCTATAAGAGTAAAATTTTACCACCCCTGATGACAGTTTTAAGGGAGGATTGCTACTGGCTAGTGCTTATCTTCCCTTCCATCTAGAAAAGAAACACTATCTTCTAGAAAAATGCCAATGGTACTGATGATCTCACAAGTCAACAGGCAAACTGCTTTCCTGAGGGATAACATCCTCCTTTAGGTACAAATGTCAAAGGCAAATAAGAATCGTTAAGTTAAAGATAATATGCATGGTATATAAGAAAATAGGCTTTGGAATCAGTCTTGTGTTTAATTTCAGATCCCCAGCTTACTAACTTGCTTTCTTCAGCTATAAAATATGAATAATAAAGGCACTTGCCTCTTAGGATAATTGTTTATAGTAAATGAGATAATAAATGCAAGGCGCTTATCAGAGTGTATGGTACATAATAAATAATTATTCTTTTTTTTTTTTAAAGATTTTTATTTATTTATTTGACACAGAGACAGAGAGCACAAGCAGGGGGAGTGGCAGGCAGAGGGAGAAGCAGACTCCCCGCTGAGCAGGGAGCCCGATGCGGGACTCGATCCCAGGACCCTGGGATCATGACCTGAGCCGAAGGCAGACGCTTAACTGACTGAGCCACCCAGGCGCCCATAAATAATTATTCTTTTTACTACTTTAAAAAGGAATGACTGAACAAATTGCAAGACAGACAAATGCTGCTATCTGGGTCAGCTCATAGCTTCTCAGTCAATCTGGGCCCCACGCAGATTCTGTTTATGGGCCAACAAGTTAGCATGGCAACTCCAGTTTACAGTGAAAACATAATCTCCACTAATTAGGATTCATCAGTGTCAATATCCTAGGGACAGATCATAGTCTCTGATAGATCTGGAGTCTCAGATAGACTGCTTATGTTCTTACCATGTGTGGATTGGGTAAGAACTCAGCAAAGCACAGAGATATTTATAAGTTGGCAAAGATTAGAATCTGGATGGTCCAGAACACTTACCAATGGTAAGAAAATCAGCTAATAGTGAGGATGTACACTGTCCCACATTTTTATCAGTCAGCTAAATGAAAATCTAAATGACAGCCTGGTGCAGAGGGAAGAAAAAGAGAGAGAGTGGCAAACCAAGAAATAGGTTCTTAAATATAGACAACAAACTGATGGTTACCAGAGGGGAGGTGGGTGAAGAGATGGGTTAAATATGTTATGGGAATTAAGGAATGCACTTGTGATGAGCCCCAAGTGTTGTATGGACGTGTTGGATCACCATACTGTACACCTAAAACTAATATAGCACTGTATGTTAACTAACTGGAATTTAAATAAACTTTAGAAAAACAGACAATAAATAAACAGTTGTAAACTTGGTCAGATCAGCAAATTACACAAAACAGTATAGCGCAGTCATTAAGGGCATGGGTTTGGAGTTACCCAGGTGTGGGTTTAGTGCTGTTGAATGCCCCAAACCATCCCTACTGGCTTAGAATTGTGACTTCATCCGTTAGTTGTGTGACTACAGGCAGGCCGCTTAACCTCACTGGAAAGCAGAGGTGGTCATAGAAGCCACTGCATAGGTTTGTTGGGAAGATGACATGAGACTCCAGGTGAAAGCTTTTGTTTTTGTGCCTCACACATGTTAAGGACACAATAAAAGTTATTGTGCATGAATACACACATGGAAGCATGCATGAATCTAGCTTCATGGTTGGTATAGAATATAAATAAACCAAGTTGTTCATAGCCCTTCCCATTTGTTACTTGGGGAGAGGGAAGCAGGAAATAGAATAAAGAAAGTGTAAAAGACAGAGAAAGAAAGAGACATAAAACTCAAAGTGCTGGGAAGAAAGGGTGGTTGGACCTCAGTAGTAGGGAGAGAATATAAACCTAATAAAAGAGCCCAGGTGTTATATCCTATTCTATTCAGAAAGCCATCTCCTCTGTGCCTGATTCACCTGCTCCCTACTCATCTCAAGCTCTAGTAAACTCATAGAGAACAGCTAGCAGATGGTCCAGGCTGACCTCCAAAGGTCATGAATTCATAAAGCTACATGGGGAAAGTAAAATGTAACAAAGCTCTAAATAGGATTTTTTTAAAGAACTAGCTGTTGAAATGGCTTAATGTTCATGCCATTGTCTCCTGCTAAGACTTCTCTTGAACTCTGAATTATGGAAATTTAGAAACCCTGAATGTGTGTATTGATAATAATGAAAAAATATTCAGTTAACTTTGTAAAGCAAAGAAAAATACCACAAAATTATTATTTCCTATGTCTATTCAGTATTTCAAATTCCTACTTCATCTCTGTTTGCATAACCACATTAATATAGGCAAGACCACCCAATCCAAAAGATGTCAGCAATTCACACTACATTTAGTTTTCAGCAAAACACAAATTCAACATTTGCATGATTGACAATTTCATTTAGACACCAAGGCTTATTTATCAAGTTAGTCAATCATCCACACTATATTTTAATTTCTTTTTTATTCCTACACAAGGGAATCCTTCTAGGAAATAGGAAAAAGCATTTATGCCAAAGTTGGGGAAGGGAAAATATAAGGACAAAAGTCAATGATTCTAAATGATTTACAAACAGAATTTTCACATTTAAACTTATCTCAATGTTAAAATCAAGTTTATTAAATATGTTTCCCAATCAAGTTATTATATATGTATTAAGCACATAATTGCCATGTGCTTAATTGCATCTAATCTTCTAAAAGTTATCTATCTTCTTGAGGAGAAAAATATAGATAAGAACAGATACTTGATCAAGTATGAGAATGTTTAGCATAGCCTCTAAGTGCTATATAGGAAATCAAAGATGGGAGGAAAATTTTGAACTATAATAATTGAAGTTTTAATGAAGAAGGAAGTAAATGAGTTGCATTATGGAAAAGGGGGTAGGCTGTGGATTAAGAAAAAAAAAACTGAAACTGTCATTTCATGTGGTTAGGATAGCATGAACAAAGATACAGATGGAAAACATCCTAGTGCTTTATTTAAAACTCTAAATTTCATATTATGCATAATTGAAGGTAAAGCTAGATAGATTAGGTGATACTGCCTGTGAACTCAATCATTTATTTATTCATTCAAAATTCCTTTATTCAATACTGAAATTTCCTATCATAACCAACTTGAATTATAGAGTTTATGGAAATCTGCTTGTCATATTGCCATTGATACCAATGTCTTAAAGACTATGACTTAATTATGAATATTTTCCAGTTTTTATTTGAAATATCTACAGTTTTTGACAATGTTGCTTTCACCATTATTTTTGTAATTCTCTTCTCCCTTGGCTCTTGGCACAAGGATCTCCAGGTTTTCCACCTACTGTTGGTAGTCTTGCAATTATTTAGGTGTCAACCCTCTCCTCTGATCTCATTATACACATTCTACTGGTCATCCTATGTATTCCTACTACACTGTATGCCACAAAAGGCAGAGGCATTATCAGTTTTGTTCACTGCTATATCCCCAAGATCAATGATGAACATGGAGTTAAGGACTCAATTAGATATGTGTTGAATATATTAATAAAAAAGCTTCAAATAACATCTACACTGGTTATTTCCAAATATGCATTTCCAATCTCATATTCCGTACTGAACTCAAAGCCTACAGCTCAAATTGTCTAATATAATTCACTCAACAAATCTTGAGTGTTTATAGTGATAAAGCAAGGTTCTAGGCTATGGTAATACAATGGTGAATAAAGCGAAAAATGTTCTTACCTTATGGAATTTATATATTAGGTATATGACTCTTAAAAATAAGAGGCACAGATGTTAAGGCTCAAAATTATTTGGGGAAATATGAACTGCTGTGAAGAAGTACACTCTTAAAATAATTTAGATTTCTTATCTATAAAATGATGGTAATAATATTATCTAATTCATTTGGTGTTTTATTTTTATTTTTTTATTTTTTAAAGATTTTATTTATTTATTTGACAGAGAGAGACACAGAGAGAGAGGGAACACAAGCAACGGGAGTGCGAGAGGGAGAAACAGGCTTCCTGCTGAGTAGGTAGCCCGATGTGGGGCTAGATCCCAGGACCCTGGGATCATGACCCGAGCTGAAGGCAGATGCTTAATGACTGAGCCACCCAGGAGCCCCTCATTTGGTGTTTTAAAGATTAAATGAGATAATAAAAGCAATGCAATTAGACCTAATAAGGATGCAATTATGATTATTAATTACTGGCAATTTTTTTCAATTGGTAAAATGGTACAAGAATAAATTGAAATAACATTTATTTACTCCGCGTCCTATATCTTACCAGATTCTTATCATTCCTTTTTAGTATAATTTTTTCATTAACTCAAAAAACATTCATTTATGCACCAGGCCCTGTCTTGTGTCCTTTGGTATTTAAAGACAACTAAGACTTCAGCATTCCTCTGAAAAAAATTGGATTCCAGTAGAGGCCAGAAACAGACAAACTAGAGATGTAGATTTTATTCAGATTTTAGTGTAATAGTTTAGATCTTCCTTGATTTACAATGGAGTTGCATTCCAATAAACCCCATAAGTTGAAAATGTCATAGGTCAAATGCATTGAATACACCTAACCAACTTAATATCATAGCTTAGCCTAGCCTCCTTTAAAAGTGCTCAGAACACTTACATTAGCCTATAGTTTGGAAAAAATCTAACACAAAACCTCTTTTATAATAAAGTGTTGAATAGCTCATGTAATTTACTGACTACTGTAGTGAAAGTGAAAAGCAGAATGGTTGTATGAGTATGGAACATTTGTAAGTATATGGGTTGTTTACCCTCATGATCTCATGGCTGACTGGCAGTTAGTTGCAGCTCACTGTTGCTGCCCAGCATTACAAGAAAGTACTATACAATGTATTGCTAGCCCAGAAAAAGATTAAAATTCAAAATTTGAAGTTCAATTTCTACTGAATGTGTATTGCTTTCACACTATTGTAAAGTCAAAAAATTGTAAATTGAACCATTTAAATCAGGGACTGTCTGTATATGGAAACATTTCTTCAGCCATTTGATATTGATTGAGCATCTCATTGTGACAGGCATTGTTCTTAGTACTGAAGATACAGAAGTAGACAAAAATAGATCAACATGTATCTTCTGCAGTTTATGTTATAATTAAAAACCTACTGAAATATGTTAGCAATGAAGAAAAGTAAATCCAGGTAACAACTAAATCATTTTTCTCTAATTTGTTCTTTAACACAAAACACAGTTTTTCTCTGCATACTCCACACAGGCTCTTCCATTTCCATTTTACTTATTAGGACTTTTTAAACTTTTGGGGACTGCTGTTCCAAGAGCATCACATATAATCTCTCCTAATGAGCTTCCAAAGTTTTCTGGGGATTAAAGTTTACCAAATGGATAGATGGATGGATAGATTGATGAGGTAGATAAATAAATGGATAGAAAGGTAGATAGATGGATAGATAGATATATAGATAGTTGATAGGTAGGTAGGTAGATAGATAGGAATATAGAAAGAATGCAGGCAATAATCACTATGACAAAGGAATGGCTATCCAATTATCTGATTTGTACCTACCCTGGGTATCTGATACAGGTGGCATTTGTAGAAAATTAAAAGAAAATGAGCTTCTTGTATTTTTTAAAATTATTTCATATTTCATAATAAATCACTAATTATTTCCATAACCTTTGTCATTAGTGTTATAAGTAGTGGAAGTTCTTAAATTATGGCAACAGAGTGTCAACCATTTTTTGTTATGGATTTTGATTTTTTATATGTCTTCTTGAGTATTTCAGTTGAAAATGTTTTCTCCTTTATAAGAATCTCCTTCTGTCTCCTCATACGGTAGTCTTCCCTATTGTTCTAATGTATTTCCTTGCACAAATGCACATTTCACCTAAGTTATAGTGTGATGTCCTTTCTTTTAGTAATGCTCTGAAAATTCTACTTAAGAAGGGCAAAGTGAATAAAGTTGTTAATATATATGACAGTAATGAGGTATTTCATTTCCATTCAATGTGTTTTTAGGTTATTTCACTTTTTCACTTTTGTGGGAACTAAAAGCTCCTGGTTTTTTCCAGCACTAGGCCAACTCCCATAGCCCCAAGCTCCTGGCACAACTCAGTACCAGATCAGTTTCTATAGCCCCAGGCTCTCAGCCCACTGTAGCACTGGGCCAGGTCCCGTGGCCCCAGACTCTAGGAGGACTCCTGTAGACCCAGGTTCCCAGTCCACTCGAGTGCTAGGTTGGGCATGATGTGCTTTCCAAGGAGTCACAAGTAGCCATTTTACTAGTAGTGTGCCATTGAACAATATGGCTCTCCATCTTTCAAACTTTCACTGTTTCTTACAGCCTGCCACTTAAACTCTAAGTCACTGCCACATATTTTAGTTTGTGTGTGCATGTATATGTGAAAGCAACACCACACTTCTATAACAATTTCTTCATCAATCAAGATATACTGGGTTATGTTGTAGTAACTAACAACAACCTAATTTAAATGAGTTATAATAATACATTTTTATCTCTTGCCCATGTTATATGTACACAGTGGGTTGTGTGGGCTCTCTAGTCTTGTCCTTACTCTAGGATCCAGACTGATGGAGCAGCCAGTCTAGAGTAATTCTGGTCATTATGGAAAAGGGTAAAGAGCGATTATGTTGCATTGTATGCTGGCTTTGAATATTTTGCTTTGAGGTGTCACACATTATTAACATTGGCAATTTATTGGTCAAGGTAAGCTACATGGTCAAACTCCAAGGGGGTAGGGAAATAGATCCTACCATGTGCCCCAAGGAGAATGATAATATTCACTGAACAGCACTAATTGCTATCCAGTTATCTCCACTTGTAAGATTTTAAGAGGGGAAATTTTTTTTTAATATTTTAAGAAGCACATGAAGAAACACTAGTATGTCCAGAAGAATGTGACCTAGATAGTAATGAGAATTAACATAATTTGTATGAAGAATGGAAGTAATGGTTTGCCAAAAGAAGTAAGTGCATGATTACAATATCCAAACATGTGAAGCATTATGTTGAATAAAATAGACAGGTAAGCCAATAGATAGGTATGGATCAGTGACAATCAAAAAGCATATGTCTCATCTGAAGGTATTATATTTGCTCATTTTTAAGCAGTCTGGTACCAGAAAAAGTAACAAAATAGTTTTTTCAAACCAAACTGATGCAACTGACTGCCAGTTTGGAACGTTTATAATTTTTCTGAGAAATCATTTCCCCTTTTGGTTTTTTAAATCTTCCTTCTCTGGATCTTCTCCAGTGCCAATTGTTAAATATTTTATTTTGCTTTGTTTTATTTTGTCATTCTTTAAAGTGGTTACACATTTAGTCATTTTGACTAATTTTAAATCACACTGGGCTTTCAATGCATAAGTAACTCCTAAGATAATTACAAAAATGTAAAAAATCACACTCTTAAGATAAATGTAAGGGTAGACAACAATGGCAAATAATATTATTTATATAGTAGCTGAAATTTTTTGAAAAATATTATTACCAGGAACTATGTGCTAAATATTTTGCTTCCACTTTTCAATGAAATCAGGGTTGTAAAAATAATGCACATTGAATAGTTCGAAATTTATAAAAAAAAAAAACAATAACATGGGGCACCTGGGTGGCTCAGTCAGTTAAGTGTCTGACTCTTGATCTAGGCTTGGGTCTTCATCTCACAGTCATGAGTTCAACCCCCACACTGGGTTCCATGTTGGATGTAGAGCCTACTTAAAAAAATAAAAATAAATATGAAAGATAATAACAAAAGTTAGTCAATGTCTATATTAGAAGAAAAGCAGCAAAGGATTACCTGTCACAGTGGAAGCAAAGACTGACCTGGAGGGTGGAGGGGAACACAAATCAAAAAAACATTTCAAAGCATTTATTTTCTGATTATATATAGTAAAAATGAGGTCAAAGACAAAAGTTACAGGAGCAAAAGTAATCTGATGTCAATTGGCTAATGACCAATAGACATCTAGGGAAAACCTACGTTATCCAGAAATGAAGCAAATAAATATAAAGGCATGGGACTGACACTCATATTTATGCAAAAAAGTTTAGGTAAGAGTGACTTTTTTTTTTTTTTTAAAGATTTTATTTATTTATTTGAGACAGAGAGAATGAGAGAGAGAGAGAGAGCACATGAGATGGGGGAGGGTCAGAGGGAGAAGCAGGCTCCCTGCCGAGCAGGGAGCCCGATGCGGGACTCGATCCAGGGACTCCAGGATCATGACCTGAGCCGAAGGCAGTCGCTCAACCAACTGAGCCACCCAGGCGCCCCGAGGTAAGAGTGACTTTATTAAATAAGTCATGTTGGGCTGCTATTAGGTTTAATACTTCATGTTTCATATTACTTGTTCAAAAACTAGAGAATGACAAGGGAGGTTAAAGTGGTAAGGAATGGTTAATGAATCATTTCACTTTCTTAATCTTTCTTTACTATGGTTTGAAAGCTATGTAATGCTATCAGCAAAATACAATTATGTATCTTTTTAAAAATAATTTGCATATAACATTCTAAACCACAAGACAGGAAACGAATTGACATATCTTTTAAAGATTGAAGAAAAAGATGAAAATGTAGGATAAAGTTGATAATTTGATAGCTATAAGATAAAGAGCAGTCTAAAAATTCAGCCCAAATGAAATTAATTCTTTTACCCTTCACATATATGGTTTTCTTAAGGATTCCTTAGTCTTCCATAAGTTTAAAATTGGCAACACTTTTTTCTCATATTTGCCAGTCAGACTACTGACACTGGGAGATGAAGAATATTTAGAGCCATTTTGAGAATGTAAGGGAGAGAAGAAAATAATGAATGAGACTTCCACCCTCTAATGTCTTTAACAAATCCAAAAGGCCACAATTTACAGAAAATAAGAAGTAATTTGTCAAATGAGACATTTATCTTCTTGATGAGGAAATGTCTCTTACTATTTAGTACTTGGAAGCAATGCATAATGTTTTAATAAGTTCATTCATCTTTCATTCACTAAGGTGATTTTTCTTGCTTGGGGTAACATGAGTTAATATTTTTCAAAACACTTGTCTTACTCTTTCAAATTAAATGGTGCAGGCACTTTGGAAAACAGTGTGGAGGTTCCTCAAAAAATTAAAAATAGAGCTACCCTATGACCCAGTAATTGCACTACTGGGTACTTACCCCAAAGACACAGATATAGTGAAAAGAAGGGTGATATGCACCCCAATGTTCATAGCAGTAATGTCCACAATAGCCAAACTGTGGAAAGAGCCGAGATGTCCTTCAACAGATGAATGGATAAAGAAGATGTGGTCCATATATACAATGGAATATTACTCAGCCATCAGAAAGAATGAATACCCAACTTTCGCAACAAGGATGGGACTGGAGGAGATTATGCTAAGTGAAATAAGTCAAGCAGAGAAAGTCAATTATCATATGGTTTCACTTATTTGTGGAACATAAGGAATAGCATGGAGGGCATTAGGAGAAGGAAGGGAAAAATGAAGGGGGGAAATCGGAGGGAGAGATGAACCATGAGAGACTATGGACTCTGAGAAACAAACTGAGGGTTTTAGAGGGGAGGGGTGTGGTGGGATGTATTAGGCCTGTGATGGGTATTAAGGAGAGCACATATTGAATAGAGGGAGCACTGGGTGTTATATGCAAACAATGAATCATGGAACACTACATCAAAAACTGATGATGTACTGTATGGTGACCAACATAACATAATAAAATATAATTAAAAAAAATAAAAATAAATGAACAGATAATAAGGAATGACAGAATCAAATGTGGGATAACCAGAGCAGCAGGAAGTATAACTAAGACACAGTCTATGAAGTGATCATTTTTTAAACTACTATTCCTGGTTTCAAAGTGTTTTGTTTTAATTTGCTATAACTACAACCTGTTTTCCAAATTTTATAAAAAAAAAAAAAACATGAGTTCAGCATGTTTGAAAGATTGTTTTGCCTACTATATGGAGAAAACATCCCCTTGCATCATCTGATTTTGAATCCAAATCTGTATTTCCTGTCCAATAAGAAAATATTGATATTGAAAGACAAATTTAATGCCTATCTTATAGAACATTTGTCTCAATAACATTCACAACTTATTGTTATGTTTTGGGGAAATAATAACCTAATCTATTATGTATTCAAAGCTGTATAACAAGGCTGAGTTGTATTCATGTAATAAAAAAAGGCAAGTTAGAGGAGACCTGGATTTCGTCTGGTCTCAGGAATTCAGCTGGATAGGGAACAACCCATTCTGAACACCTACAAACTCAACAGGAGATCAAAGAAAAGAATAGCAACAACTCTCTGAACAGAAATGCGACCACTTTCTGGAAGGTAGGCCGGGCGGAGAAGTGAATCCGAGGTGATATTCGGGAGGATAGACGGCGGGGGAGGGGGCCTCCGTCGGCCGCTTCTGGCAAGTGATAGAGCAGGGGAGCACAAAATCGGAACTTTTAGAAGTCTGCTCCACTGAGGGACGTCACTCCAGTGGCTAAGTGGGGAGTGGAACCCTCGCGGGACAGTGTGGTCTCAGGACCCTCGGGGTCACAGAAAGACCGGGGGTACCTGAGTGTGGCAGAGCTCCCAGGTATTGGAGCGGGGAAGCTGGCTGCAGAGATGGAGCCGAGGAGCAGCCTCTCAGCTCGGGGTTGCCATAAACCGTGATCCGCTGCACAGTTGGGCCACTGATCTCCAGCAGGGACCCAACAAGAGGCAGATCCGGGGAGACTCACCTTCCTTCCCCGGGAGGAGCGGTGCGGGAGCACACCTCAGGGATCTGCTGGGTTTGGAGACTCCAGACGGGGTCGTGTGCCAGAGATAGAAATGCTCGGTCACAGGCCGGGTGAGCACGGAGTGCGGCCGGGGACCGGGCAGATGGGAGTGACTGACTGCTTTTCTCTGGGGGCGCACTGAGGAGCGGGGCCCCGAGTTCTCGGCTCCTCCGGGGCAGAGATTGGGAGGCCGCCATTTTCACTCTCAGCCTCCAAAGCTGTATGGAAAGCTTGCAGGCAACAAAAGCTCCCAAGAGCAAACCCGAGCAGATTACTTAGCCTGGACCGGGCAAGGAAGGAGCAATTCCGCCTCCGGCAAAGACATTTGGGAACCACAGCAACAGGCCCCTCCCCCAGAAGATCAGCAAGAACAGCCAGCCAAGACAAGTTTACCGATCAATGAGAATGGCAGAACTCCAGCACTAGGGGAATACTGCACATAGAATCCATGGCTTTTTTACCGTGATTCTTTACTCTTTCAAAGTTAATTTTTTTTAACTGTCTTTTTGTTTTGTTTTGTTTTGTTTTTTGAATTTTTCTTTTTCCCTTTTTTAACCAACATCTTATCAATCCCTTTTAAAAAAGCATTCTTATTTCTCATTTTTGGAGTCATATTCTATCCCTTCATAGTAGTTACCCTTATTTTTGGCATATATATATAAGTTGTTTTCTCTTTAAAATTTTGAGATAGTTTCTTCTAACAGATCAAAATATACCCTAAATCTCTAGTGTATGGTTTTGTTCTACTCTCCTGCCTGATCACATTCTCTCCCTTTTTTTTCTTTCTTCTTTTTTTAAATCCTCTTTTCTTTTTCAAACAACTTCTTATCAATTCCTTTTATAAAATTTTTTTATAATTTTCATCTTTATGGTCATATTCCATCCCTTCATCATATCAACCCTTATTTTTGTACATATATAAGTTTTTCTTTCTTTAAAATTTTGGGAGGCAGTTTCTTCTAACAGACCAAAATACACCCAAAATCTAGTGTGTGACACTGATCTGTGTACCAGCCTGATCATATTTGATCATATTCTCTTTTTTTTGTTTTGTTCTTTTTTTTCCTATTTTTATCTTTTTCTTTTTCTTTTTTTTTTTCCTTTTTCTTTTTTCTTTCTTTCCCTTTCTTTCTCCCCCGGCTTCAGGTCTTTTCTGATTTCTTTAGAGTATATTTTCTGGGGACATTGTTACCCTGTTAGCATTTTGTTCTCACATTAATCTATTCTCCTCTGGACAAAATGACAAGACAGAAAAAATCACCTCAACAAAAAGAACAAGAGGTAGTACCGACTGCCAGGGACCTACTCAATACGGACATTAGTACGATGTCAGACCTAGAGTTCAGAATCATCACTTTAAAGATACTAGCTGGGCTTGAAAAAAGCATGGAAGTTATTAGAGAAACGCTTCCTGGAGAAATAAAAGAACTAAAATCTAACCAAGTTGAAATCAAAAAGGCTATTAATGAGGTGCAATCAAAAATGGGGGTGCTAACTGCTAAGATAAATGAGGCAGAAGAGTGAATCAGTGATATAGAAGACCAAATGATGGAAAATAAAGAAGCTGAGAAAAAGAGAGATAAACAACTACTGGATCACGAGGGCAGAATTCGAGAGCTAAGCGATACCATAAGATGAAACAACATTAGAATAATTAGGATCCCAGAAGAAGAAGAAAGAGAGAGAGGGGCAGAGGTATAATGGAGCAAAATATAGCAGAGAACTTCCCTAATTTGGGGAAGGAAACAGGCATCAAAATCCAGGAGGCACAGAGAACTCCTCTCAAAATCAATAAAAATAAGTCAACACCCCGATATCTAATAGTAAAACTTACGAGTCTCAGAGACAAAGAGAAAATCCTGAAAGCAGCTCGGGAGAAGAGATATGTAACCTACAATGATAGAAACATTAGATTGGCAACAGACCTATCCACAGAGACCTGGCAGGCCAGAAAGGATGGGCATGATATATTCAGAGCACTAAACAGAGAAATATGCAGCCAAGAATACTATATCCAGCTAGGCTGTCATTGAAAATAGAAGGAGAGATAAAAAGCTTCCAGGACAAATAAAAACTAAAGGAATTTGCAAACACAAAACCAGCCTTACAAAGATATTGAAAGGGGTCCTCTAAGCAAAGAGAGAGCCTAAAAGCAACATAGACCAGAAAGGAAGACAGACAATATACAGTAACAGTCACCTTACAGGCAATACAATGGCACTAAATTCATATCTTTCAATAGTTACCCTGAATGTAAATGGGCTAAATGCCCCAATCAAAAGATACAGGGTATCAGATTAGATAAAAAAACAAGACCTATCGATATGCTGTCTGCAAGAGGCTCATTTTAGACCCTAAGACACCCCAAGATTGAAAGTGAGGGGGTGGAAAACCATTTACCATGCTAATGGACACCAAAAGAAAGCTGGGGTGGCAATCCTTATATCAGACAAATTAGATTGTAAACCAAAGACTATAATAAGAGATGAGGAAGGACACTATATCCTACTTAAAGGGTCTATCCAACAAGAAGATCTAACAATTGTAAATCTCTATGCCCCTAACATGGGAGCAGCCAATTATATAAGGCAATTAATAACAAAAGCAAAGAAACACATTGAAAACAATACAATAATAGTGGGGGACTTAAACACCCCCCTCACTGAAATGGACAGATGATCTAAGCAAAAGTTCATAAGGAAATAAAGGCTTTAAAGGACACACTGGACCAAATGGACTTCACAGACGTATTCAGAACATTGCATCCCAAAGCAACGGAATACACATTCTTCTCTAGTGCCCATGGAACATTCTCCAGAAGAGATCACATCCTAGGTCACAAATCTGGTCTCAACTGGTGCCAAAAGTTGGGTTCATTCCCTGCATCTTTTTGGACCACAATGCTTTGAAACTAGAACTCAATCACAAGAGGAAATTCAGAACGAACTCAAATACATGGAGGCTAAAGAGCATCCTTCAAAAGAATGAATGGGTCAACCGGAAATTAAAGAAGAATTAAAAAAATTAATGGAAACCAATGAAAATGAGAACACAACAGTTCAAAATCTTTGGGATGCAGCAAAGGCGGTCCTAAGAGGAAAGTATATAGCAATACAAGCCTTTCTCAAGAAACAAGAAAGGTCTCAAGTACACAACGTAACCGTACACATAAAGGAGCTGGAGAAAGAACAGCAAATAAAGCCTAAACCCAGCAGGAGAAGAGAAATAGTAAAGATCAGAGCAGAAATCAATGAAATAGAAACCAAAAGAACAGTAGAACAGATCACGAAACTAGGAGCTGGTTCTTTGAAAGAATTAACAAGATTGATAGACCCATGGCCAGAATTATCAAAAAGAAAAGAGAAATGACACAAATCAACAAAATCATGAATGAAAGAGGAGAGATCACAACCAACACCAAAGAAATACAAACAATTATAAGAACATATTATGAGCAACTATATGCCTGCGAATTAGATAATCTGGAAGAAATGGATGCATTCCTAGAGATGTATCAACTACCAAAACTGAACCAGGAAGAAATAGAAAACCTGAACAGACCTATAACCACTAAGGAAATTGAAGCAGTCATCAAAAATCTCCCACAAACAAAAGCCCAGGGCCAGATGACTTCCCAGGGGAATTCTACCAAACGTTTAAAGAAGAATTAATACCTATTCTTCCGAAACGGTTCCAAAAAATAGAAATGGAAGGAAAACTTCCAAACTCGTTTTATGAGGCCACCATTAACTTGATTCCCAAACCAGACAAAGACCCCATCAAAAAGGAGAATTACAGACCGATATCCTTGGTGAACATCGATGCAAAAATTCTCACCAAAATACTAGCCAATAGGATCCAACAGTACATTAAAAGGATTATTCACCACGACCAAGTGGGATTTATCCCTGAGCTGCAAGGTTGGTTCAATATCCACAAATCAATCAACGTGATACAATACATTAACAAAAGAAAGAACAAGAATCATATGATCCTCTCAATCGGTGCAGAAAAAGTATTTGACAAAGTACAGCATCCTTTCTTTATCAAAACTCTTCAGAGTGTAGGGATCGAGGGTACATACCTTAATATCATAAAAGCCATCTATGAAAAACCCACAGCGAATATCATTCTCAATGGGGAAAAACTGAGAGCTTTTCGCCTAAGGTTAGGAACACGGCAAGGATGTCCACTATCACCACTGCTATTCAACATAGTATTAGAAGTCCTAGCCACAGCAATCAGACATCAAAAAGAAATAAAAGGCATCCAAATGGGCAAAGAAGAAGTCAAACTCTCACTCTTTGCAGATGATATGATACTTTATGTGGAAAACCCAAAAGACTCCACCCCAAAACTGCTAGAACTCATACAGGAATTCAGTAAAGTGGCAAGATATAAAATCAATGAACAGAAATCGGTGGCATTCCTATACACCACCAACAAGACAGAAGAAAGAGAAATTAAGGAGTTGATCCCATTTACAATTGCACCCCAAACCATAAGATACCTAGGAATAAACCTAACCAAAGAGGCAAAGAATCTGTACTCAGAAAACTATAAAATACTCATGAAAGAAATTGAGGAAGACACAAAGAAATGGAAAAATGTTCCATGCTCATGGATTGGAAGAACAAATATTGTGAAGATGTCAATGCTACCCAAGCAATCTACACATTCAATGCAATCCCCATCAAAATTCCATCCACTTTTTTCAAAGAAATGGCACAAATAATCCTAAAATTTTTATGGAACCAGAAAAGACCCCAAATAGCCAGAGGAATGTTGAAAAAGAAAAGCAAAGCTGGTGGCATCACAATTCCGGACTTCAAGTTCTATTACAAAGCTGTCATCATCAAGACAGTATGGTACTGGCACAAAAACAGACACATAGATCAATGGAACAGAATAGAGAGCCCAGAAATGGACCCTCAACCCTATGGTCAACTCATCTTTGACAAAGCAGGAAAGAATGTCCAATGGGAAAAAGACAGTCTCTTCAACAAATGGTGTTGGGAAAATTGGACAGCCACATGCAGAAGAATGGAACTGGACCATTGCCTTACACCACACACAAAAATAGACTCCAAATGGTTGAAAGACCTAAATGTGAGACAGGAGTCCATCAAAATCCTAAAGGAGAACACAGGCAGCAACCTCTTCGACCTCAGCTGCAGCAACTTCTTCCTAGAAACATCCCCAAAGGCAAGGGAAGCAAGGGCAAAAATGAACTACTGGGACTTCATCAAGATAAAAAGCTTTGCACAGCAAAAGAAACAGTCAACAAAACCAAAAGGCAACCGACAGAATGGGAGAAGATATTTGTAAATGACATATGAGATAAAGGGCTAGTATCCAAAATCTATAAAGAACTTATCAAACTCAACACCCAAAGAACAAAGAATCCAATCAAGAAATGGGCAGAAGACATGAACAGACATTTTTCCAAAGAAGACATCCAAATGGCCAACAGACACATGAAAAAGTGCTCAACATCACTCGACATCAGGGAAATTCAAATGAAAACCTCAATGAGATACCTCCTCACACCAGTCAGAATGGCTAAAATTAACAAGTCAGGAAAGGACAGATGTTGGCGGGGATGCAGAGAAAGGGGAACCCTCCTACACTGTTGGTGGGAATGCAAGCTGGTGCAGCCACTCTGGAAAACAGTATGGAGGTTCCTCAAAAAGTTGAAAATAGAGCTACCCTATGACCCAGCAATTACACTACTGGATATTTACCCCAAAGATACAAATGTAGGGATCTGAAGGGGTACGTGCACCCCGATGTTTATAGCAGCAATGTCCACAATAGCCAAACTGTGGAAAGAGCCAAGATGTCCATCTACCGATGAATGGATAAAGAAGAAGTGGTATATATATACAATGGAATATTATGCAGCCATCAAAAGGAATGAGATCTTGCCATTTGCAACGACGTGGATGGAACTGGAGGGTGTTATGCTGAGCGAAATAAGTCAATCAGAGAAAGACATGTATCATATGACCTCACTGATACGAGGAATTCTTAATCTCAGGAAACAAACTGAGGGTTGCTGGAGTGGGGGTTGGGGTGGGAGGGATGGGATGGCTGGGTGATAGACACTGGGGAGGGTATGTGCTATGGTGAGCGCTGTGAATTGTGCAAGACTGTTGAATCTCAGATATGTACCTCTAAAACAAATTATACATTACATGTTAAGAAAAAAAAAAAAGAAGAAGAAGATAGCAGGAGGGGAAGAATGAAGGGGGGGAAATCGGAGGGGGAGACGAACCATGAGAGATGATGGACTCTGAAAAACAGACTGAGGGTTCTAGAGGGGAGGGGGGTGGGAGGATGCATTAGCCTGGTGATGGGTATTAAAGAGGGCACGTTCTGCATGGAGCACTGGGTGTTATGCACAAACAATGAATCATGGAACACTACATCAAAAACTAATGATGTAATGTATGGTGATTAACATAACAATAAAAAATTAAAAAAAATAAAAAATAAAAAAAGGCAAGTTAAATTGAACTCTAATATAGCAAATTTAGAAAATATTTAGATGTGTTTTACAAAACAGATTTTGGAAATTTTTATACAGGGAAGTTTTGCTACAAATATAGGCAATTATAGTGAATAACCCAGAAAAATCTTTGTAGCTGAGTTGCTATGATTCCATGGGAAAGTCAAAAATTTCCTTCCATATCAATTTCTTCAGTTGTGCTATGGAGATAAATATAACTGCCATATATAATACAAACCTTGAAATTATAATTTTGAGGACTATATGAATAATATAACTTATAAATAAGAAAATAGCTTTTAAATCATCCAGTTTACCACCATCCCACAGTATGTTAAAACTATCAGATTTTAAGTGACTTACCTAAGGAGTCCAGGTGTTCATTTTTCTATTGATATTTTTACTGTTGTCTATTGATAAGCTACATTGACTCGTGGAAATATACTCCAAAGAACAATAAGGAAAGGTGCAAATGTAGAAATATACTAATTAAACTAATAAAAATGGCAATGATGATGACACTGAAATTTAGGACATATTTGTCCTAAGAGATTTAGAGTTGTTTTGGTAGAAAAAAGGACAAAGTGCTAAGAATCTAAAAATACTTTTTCTTTCAGGTCAGTCACCTTGAATGAGGGACAATAGTTACTGCTTTAAAAGGAGAAACTAAAACAGTGCCACCCACAAGTATCCCATGGCAACATTTTATGCTGCCAAATTTTGATTAATTTGTAAAATATACCTTTTCTCTTACTAAATGAGCATGGTCTTATAGAAAATTTTGTCAGTCAAACCAAATAATGTTTATGTATTACTTGAGACATAAAGATATTTTCTCTTGTTTGAATACAGGAGGGGGAAGTCAGGGCATTAAACAGTTTTAAATAAATATTGACAACATGCCTAAGATTCACAAAGTGAATAGTAGAATTATTGGAGCTTCTCTGATAAATATCATGATAAATCATATTGCTGTAGTCATAATATTATCATAATTATACATTTTTGTTAAAATTGGTTTTAAGTATTTTTTAATATCTTCATACATGCTACCAATTTTTTCCAATATTACACTGTAAATAGAAATTAAGTTCACAATCACTGTCTTATAATACCTCTTTTTGAAAGTATATTCTATCATTCATATGCATACAGAGCCAGAATTATTTTCTGTTGGCATTTTATACTCTTGATTGACAGATCAACTAGCCAGTTTTGCTCTTTTATGGATAATGTGACTGGTTCATTGAGGAGAGCATATTAGGTGGTGAAACATCTGAGATTATATTCTGTCTTCCTTTTTCTCATTGTACTTTATTGACTAATCTATAGAAGAAAAGGGACAAGTCAGTAAAATGTCACCATAACTTTAAATTTTATTCTCCATTTTTGCAATATTTTTGGCTCAAGATGCAATGAGGAGTTGTTTGGGGTCTTGTGTGAATATTCCTTTGATACAGAAGAAATTATTCATCTTCCCTTTGTGTGGTGGGAGACACAAAAGTATTAAAAAGACTGAAAGTCCCTATCAGGAAAAGAGCAAAAATCACAAAGCACTACTTTGTTGCATAAAAATAAGATTTTATCACCTTCAGTTGGAAAATTTTTATTAGAGTAAAATGTCTTGTGGCTGAAAGGATGCTAAAAAAACTAAGCTAGAGAAATAATAGTGATGAAACTTATGATTCATATAAACATCAAATATAATAGCTATTAGTCTTCGAGTCACTTGTTTTTTTGAATTAGCCTCATAATTTTCATTTTCTGTGTATTCCAAGTTTCTTTCATGTTAGTTATTGTGAATAAAATTATTAACTTAAATTGTTGATATTAGAGCTGGAAAATAGGACTAGTTGCTAAAAGGTGAATAACATTTACAATTTATAAAAAAGGAGGAATGATTGCAAGTTGGGAAAATGAGTAAAAATAAAGTATGGTAAAGAGAATACCTATTGGCCAGAGTAGCTCTGACAGTGTCCTAAGGTAAATTTAACTAGAATTATTTCTTAAAGGAGCTATAGAAAAGTGTCCATGTACTGAAGAAATTGCAAATTTGTTTATCTTGGTTACAAATTTTTTATAACCTGAATGAATAAGGCAGAATATTTTTAAAAATAACTAAATTTTAGAACCCTTTAACAGAGAATATGTTAAACTTATGATAAATTAGTTTGGAAATTGTCAAAGGAAATTCATACTATGTGCATACAGTTTTACACCAAATCAATAGTTTTGACAGAATGCAAGCTCCTCCATAATAATGATTCCACACTTGACTACACTTGACACAATGCTGGACCTAGAACACTATTTTGACTTATTTGAAAGAAATCATCTCCAAAATTCATTTACCAGGTTCAAAATTTTCCTATAGTCTAGTCTACTCTGTCTCAAATTGAGTCTATAGGCTACTGTCATGAGCAGAAGAGTAGCAACACAATTAAGTCATTTATTTGGCCTCAGCCAGTCAAAATCTGATAGCCAGTTTACCTTATTGTAAGGCTACCTGGTTAGTGTGAGGAAGTGTCTTCAGCTTTTCCTTCAAAATCTACTGCTTATCATTCAGGTAAAAAGTTTGATTTATTCCAACACATTAGTATGCACATGGTATGCAGTATATATCTTCAATATGTGGGGCAAAGAAAGAGCTCATCTCCAGGAAAGAGGAAGTCCCAATAGCAGTTCTCTGATTTACTTGGATTACCATATAGCTGAATTTACCTAAACCAAATAACTCTATACTTGATTTGATCTTTAGTCCATTGCATATATCTGGTAAAATATTCCTGAATATGGTAGTCCAAGGAAAGAACCCATGCTTTGGAACTTAGAGAAAACATGTTTGAGATAAATTAAGATGATGTCCATATAATAAATAGCTTTGTGTATTAATTACGTATCCAAAACGTCATCCCCAAAGGTCATAATTTGAACATCTGATCTTACATTTATAACTTTTATAGCATCTAAAAGTTCAAACACTCCTACAAGAAAAGAAAAAAAAAAGCCTTAAATAAATATGTAAAATATTTTAATATAGCAAACTCTAAATTGTGTTGGTTTCTGTATATACTTTGAATTTATTTACTAGAGACTAAGGCATATTCAAAGTAAAAGACAAGAGAAAGGTATCACTGGAGAAAGTTTTTCTAACCACATCTAATCAAATTTTCCTAGGCTGGTGTGAAATATAGCAATGAATCATGTTCACTAGTATCAGTCACGTTATATTATGTTATTGTCTCCTAACCTAAAATAAATGCATGCAATAAGATTGAGCATGACACAAGGGAAGAGAGCAGCCAGGAAATTTGAAAGCACTGCAACAAGAAATAGAGAGGAAGTCAAATTATAGTCCATTGGGGAAAGTGCTTACCTAGTTATGCTTAACAAAAGTTTACATTTTTCATATCATGGGGAAGAGGAACATATAATGCAAAAAAGGGGGGGCAAGCAACAGAATTATTTAGTCTAGATATGACTATCAAGGTACTAAATATTTACTAATCTACTGTATGTCATTTATCATGGTCTTTATTCTTCTAACTTGAACTAGACTGTTTACCTGTTTGTAACACAATTTTTTTTAATAAAACAACAAACAACAAGAATAAAACACTTGTGGGTATAAGGGAAAACAAACTAAAATTTAAAAAGATGAGGCCCTCATAGGCAACAAAAACTATAAGCAATAATATAGTTTCAGAATATATAATTTGCCTTGATTTTCATATGAGATTTGCATAGACAGTGTTAATGAATATACTTATATATATGCTTTTAATGTCAAGGTAATGAGTTATATGCATGAAATTAATTTATCATTGCTAGTTGAGGCAACAAAACAGAATGCCATGTAAGATCATCATTTGCATGTCTCTTTTTTTTAATTTAGTTCTATTTTATTATGTTATGTTAGTCACCATACGGTACATCATCAGTTTTTGTTAGAGTGTTCCATGATTCATAGTTTGTGTATAACAACCAGTGCTCATTACAAAACGTGCCCCTGTAATACCCATCCCGGGCCTAAACCATCCCCCCTCTGCCTCCCCTCTAAAATCCTCAGTTTGTTTCTCAGAGTCCATAGTCTCTCATGGTTCATCTCCACTTCCGATTCCCCCCCCTTCATTTTTCTCTTCCTTCTTCTAATGTCCTCCATGCTATTCCTTATGTTCTACAAATAAGTGAAATCATATGATAATTGACTTTCTCTGCTTGACTTATTTCACTTAGCATAATCTCCTCCAGTCACATCTCTGTTGATACGAAAGTTGGCTATTCATTCTTTCTGATGGTTGAGTAATATTCCATTGTATATATGGACCACATCTTCTTTAACCATTCATCTGTTGAAGGGCATCTCAGCTCTTTCCACAGTTTGGCTATTGGGGACATTGGTGCTATGAACATTGGGGTGCATGTGTCCCTTCTTTTCACTACATCTGTGTTTTGGGAGTAAATACCCAGTAGTGTAATTGTTGGGTCATAGGGTAGCAAGCTCTATTTTTAATTTTTTGAGGAACCTCCACACTGTTTTCCAAAGTGGCTGTACCAACTAGCATTCCCATCAACACTGTAAGAGGGTTCCCCATTCTCCACAACCTCTCCAACTTTGTTGATGGCTAATGATGTTGAACATTTTTTCATGTGTCTCTTAGCCATTTGTATGTCTTCTTTGGAGAAGTGTCTGTTCAGGTCTTCTGCCCATTTTTAATTATTTTTTATTTTTATTTATTTATTATTTATTTATTTATTTATTTATTTATTTAGGTTGCTCTGGGGATTACAATATACATCTTTATTTTTTTCCTTTTTATTGTTATGTTAATCACCATACATTACATCATTAGTTTTTGATGTAGTGTTCCATGATTCACTGTTTGCATATAATACCAGTGCTCCATTCAGTACGTGCCCTCTTTAATACCCATCACCGGGCTAACCTATGCTCCCACCGCTCTCCCCTCTAGAAACCTCAGTTTGTTTCTCAGAGTCCATAGTCTCTCATGCTTCGTCTCCCCCTCCGATTTCCCCCCTTCCTTTTTTCCTTCCTGCTATTTTCTTCTTCTTCTTCTTCTTTTTTTTTAAATATAATGTATTATTTGTTTCAGAAGTACAGGTCTGTGATTCAACAGTCTTACACAATTCACAGCACTCACCATAGCACATACCCTCCCCAATGTCTATCACCCTGGCACCCCATCCCTCCCACCCCCCACCACTCCAGCAACACTCAGTTTATTTCTGAGATTAAGAATTCCTCGTATCAGTGAGGTCATATGATACATGTCTTTCCATGATTGACTTATTTCGCTCAGCATGATACCGTCCAGTTCCATCCACGTCATTGCAAATGGCAAGATTTCATT